>NC_034598.1:65407375-65471432 GCF_900095145.1 Mus pahari
ACACACACACACACACACACACACACACATATAAACAGGACAAGATAGTGTGCCTACTTTTTTATTCAAGAAATGAATAAAGGGTCTGACGGCCACTTGATGTCGAGGTCGCTGCTAGGGCTGGAATTAATTTATCTTAACTGTCTTACCCACAGGGTGGCCATTATTCTAGCAAAACCCTAAAAGGCAAATGGGGAATTCACTAGCGCGTACGGACCCTACAGCAAGGTTCTCAGGGGAAAGAAGGTGCATGGGTGTGGCACCGAGAGACTCTCTCCCTTCCGAGAGCAGCCCTGCCCCCATCCGGACCCCCAACCCTGAGCGTTCCTTGCCTGCTTACCTGTAGGCAAACTTTCATCTCCACCCTTCAGAGAAGCAGGCGGGGGAGGGGAAGAAAGGGGAAAGGACACTCAGACAGTCTGCTTGGATGTCGTCGCATCAGCACAGAGAAAGCACAGCCATCACACCCTCCCTGGCCTGCGCTCTTCGTGGTGCTCTCTGCCTCCCTGTCCACCGTAACCTCGGAGGTCGGGGGAGAGGGTTCTGACTTGGGTTTGGTGGGGGCTCTATTAGATGATCGACCTCTTAAAGCACAGAGGGCTTTTATGAGCACAAGGAATACGTTCCTCTGAAACCAGCACCATCAATTAAAAACCCTCTTCTGTACATATTTATTTCGGCATCTGCCGCCTTCTCTTTTGGTGCGGATACGTGGGTCAGGTGAGGCTCTTACTTTTGAATTTGCTGTGGTCCGGGGTATCCTGGCTCTCTTCTATGAGGATCTTGGCAGCTACATCCAGGGTGACAATCTTGGTTTTGGAGACGAGGAACAGCATGACAAACTTCTGGCTCATAATTCTTAGAGATTTATCTTTTCGACTGTTTGCAGATGCTAAAAAGGGAGGAGAAAAAAAAATCACTGTAACATGAAATTTACCACAAGAAAGACTTTGCTACCAGTTTTCCAGAGCTATCTTGCCCCACCAGCACATGGAAGGATCATCCAGTGGCAGGCAGAAGCCTGCTGGATGCACATCACAAAAATAAGCGTGTAAAGAAATGGGAAGGATTTTCCTGCATCTTGTAAAATGCCTATCGCGGGCGCGGACTCCGCCATGGGGATTTTTCTACTGCCAGTAACACTTCATACTTACATCACGTGATAGAAGCCACAGGGCAGTGTTTCTTTAAGCAACTTTTTGAAAAGATTAATGCAGGCAGATAAAGGGAGAGGGCTAGGGTTCAGGTGTTTTCCGAATGTCCTTCATAAGAACCCCGTTTGTGTGTAGGGGCGGTGCGTGCACACATGGAGCCCCGAGGGCGACATGTCAAATTTCAATTGCTTGTCCATCTTATTTTTGAGACAGGGCCTCTCACAGAACCCAGAGCTCGCCGATTCAGCTGGATTGACTAGCCAGAGAGCCCCAGGACCCTCTTATCTCTGCCTCTCCAGAGGCACATGCCATTGCACCCTACTTTATTTGGGTCCTTCGCTAGCTCTCTAGCCCAAGAACCTCATTTTCCTCTGTTATCACAGTGTCCAGAATGAACCCTAACAGAGTAGGCGCCTGCCTTTACCCCGAGAGGAAACTGATAATCGCTGCGTTGCTGTGGATGGCAGGTAGAGAATCCTGATAGATGATTGTCTCCTCTGCCTGTATGAGGAAGAACTTCCCCGTGGGCTGGGGCTAAAAGGCATGAAGTCGGGGAGCTGAAGAAAACCACTCTATTCTTCCTTCGGGGTCGAATATTGCAAGGCAGAGTGCCAGCGATGGCCTGGTATGTGCCATCCTCACAGTGAGGAGGATGGGAGGTTGATGGGCACCAAGTTTACAGCGAGAAGAGGAGACATGTTAAGTTGGGGTAAAGGAAGAAAAAGGAAGATATATCTATTAAAAACAAAACAAAACAAAAACTGAATGACACCAAAGGCAAGCAGGGCTTGTCTGTCTGTCTGTCTGTCTGTCTGTCTGTCTGTCTTAACAGATTGAGCTACAGAGGCTACTGTCCTTGGTCATTTACTTTATCAAGTAACTGCATAAAATGCTTTGAGAAGATAATGGCTTTCGTCTGACGTCTCAAAGGCAAGCAGTATGTGGCTATTGTATACAGCTCACACAGTCTGTCCAGGAGAGAGGTCACATGTGAGGCAGAGCAGGCAGCCTGGAGCCCTCTGACCTCTGGCAGACAGTGAGAGAGTGCCTCCTCCCTTCCCCCAGTCCCCAGGGCTGTCACAGTGACGCCTTGCACCGTCATTCCCTGAACCTTTATTCACGAGTTTGTAACAGACTCACAAGAGGGGTAGTCGGCTTCGGAAAAATCAAGTAGGTGTGGGTCTCGGGGATCCGGAGACCCGTCTTTCCTGCGTTCTCCGAACCTGTACCCCATCAGGTCCAGCTCCTTCTGCTGGAGGCAGGCCATCTGCTCCTCATATTTCTGTTCCTCTCCCAGTCTCTGTAGGGTCCTCAGGGTTTTGGGAAGGCTGTGCCGACCATGCCAACCATACTGATTCTTAGCCACCCGGCTAACCAGATGCAGTGACTCCAGCACGTTTACAATGTCATAGATGCGTCTCCTTTCCACACCTGTTTGCAGAGAAGAAGCCAAAAGACATCACGCAAATGAGCATTTCTGAGCATCAACTCCCGAAGGGTCTGCGAACAGGTCTGACGTGCAAGTTAAAGCCCAGCGACTGTGGATAACCCATGAGTCCGCCTGAGGAGGATTCCAACAGACCCTGCTTATTCTTCTTGGGAGCCGACCTCCAAACACACATGTCTAGGGTAGACTGCCACCTGTGTGACATGGACAGCATAGCATAGTTAAGCAAACCCTATCCCCAACCCTCCGTGCATTGTGGTGGAGTGCCAGTATGACTAACGGACACAACAGGGCTGGTGGGGGACCACATTCCTAACTTGCAGACGTGTATTGGCTACTAGTCTCGTCGTTGCGACAAGATACCTGACAAATGCTATGTAAGGAAAGGTTCGCTCTGACTCATAGTTTGAGGAGACAGTCCATCACTGTGAACAGTCACAGTGGCGGGACAGGAAGGCAGGACAGGAAGCAGCGAGTACAGTTACAGTCAGGAAGCAGATGAGACGAGGCTGGTGTTCAGCTTGCCCTGACTTCTCATTTTAATCGGTTGGTGACCCTACCCCATAGGATCGTGCTACCACATCCCGGGTGGGTCTTCCCTGCTCAGCTCAATCTTTCTGGGGACACCCTCACAGGCCCACCCACGGTGTGTTCCTGTCATGATCCTAAATCCTGAGAGTCCCGGTAGAGGCAGACGCTAACCATCTCCGGTTTGTGACTCATCCTGTGGTGTAACAGGCCCCAGGCCTACTGTCCCCTCTGCTCTCATCTGAGTCTCCACACGAAAGCCTCCAGGGGCTTCGGAGAAAACCCAACCGTCTGTAAAGATGCTCTGTTTATCTCCTTCCCCATCAACAGACCCAGTGATGGTAGCTTTGGGCTCCTCAAAGATATAATGGGAGAGAGAGACACCGAATAACAGAAACACCCCTGGGATGAAGAGGGGCATTGTCACACACATGAAGAAGCATTTCACGGCTAATCAGAACATTTCCACTCACGATCCCGACCGGCTTGCCTCTCACCCCAGGCTCAGTGCCGGCTGCCCCGCCAGAGGGTACTGGCAGGAGCCTCTTGCACAAGGCTGTCTGGTCCTCTTCCCCAGCCTGTTTCCGCACAGCAACGCATCCTGTGTAGCCCGCGCCATCCCACAAACCTTCCCGTTAGAAATGTCAAGTGAACGCAACTGAGACACCCTGGGGGCGGCCATATGCCTGGCTGATGTATGAGTCTGTGCTCGATAAGTAAGCTGTTCAGTCTCCACCTGGCGGCCAGGAGTCCATGCAGGGAAAAGGAAGGAGGATTCTGCTAGCTCTGAGAATAAGAATGGTGCAAATGCACACTTGGTAGGTTGTTTTGGTAAACGCCAGACGTGGCAGCCCCTTGGCAGCTTAACCGCTCGTCATCCCAATCACGCCTAGGTCTCATGGTTTACAGGGCTGTGTGCGTAAAGTTCCACTCGCAGGTCTCAGGGCCTACAGGCTACTCGGAGGCTTGCTGCAAGGAAGGCTTTATTTATTAAGGCCTTCCTTAATAAAGTTTACATTACAGACAAGAAAATGTTATTAACTTCTCTAAGTTAGGGCAAGCTGGGAAAGGTCAGAGCCAGGCCCTACCTGCCTATCTAGCCCCCAGTCTTCCCCTCAGGACCCAGTCTCCCCACTGACTAAGTTTCTAACAGTCAGAATCTTTCCAGCTAACAGCTCAAGTGACTCCCACTGACAGCCTGCTACTGTGCCATGCTTCTCTGGGCTACGGAAGACAGAGAGCTATGAAACACCAACTATTGGCCATTCATTTAGCTTCCTCCCCTCAAATTCTCCCCCATAGGTAAAACTTCCTTGTTTTTCAGGGGATACCCCCTAAACCTCCATATTATCGGGAATTCTATATAATGACTGTCAATAAGTCGATCATCCTGAAACCAAATGCAGTCCCTGTCCACTAGGGGTCTCTCTTCCAAAGCAGCTGTGTACGTGTTTACAGCTGTACAAGGCAGCACACTTGACACGTGTGCCCGCCACACACGCACATGTGCGTTCTTCTTTGTTAGGAAGCTCAGCTCTATGAGTTACGCCTGGCTGTGCATCCTCTGTCCTGACAAGCTTGCTGTGGTGCTCACGGCGGGGGCAGTCCAACGCCGAGTTTTATACAGGAAGTAATACTAGCGCCAAACTCTGAAGCATTGTTAAAGCGCAAGAGAGTTGCAATTTTCCTTAGGAGCCGGGGTCTCCCTGAGTACCCTAGGCTGGCTCCAAATTTACAGTCCTACCCCTGTCTCAAAAGTGCTGGGACTGCAGGTGTGTGCTGTCACACCCAGCTTCTATTTTTTAGATTCAGAAATAAGAACTTAAGATGAGACTAATCTGCAATGGAGATATAAGGATATCATCTTTTACCATTAAACACATTCCTTCCCCACCCCGACCCCTGTAGGATTTAGTGGCTAAACCCACTTTGTACACGCTAAGCAATTTCTCTACCACTGAGTCATAGTTTCGATCCCCACATTTTTAAGGTTAAAGACCGAGTTTCTGCTTGGCTCTTTAAGCCTAGGCTTCCTTGAATTCTATGCACGACGAAGGGAGATTTGGTGACGGTGGAGGCAGCTCTGCCCTCACCCCTGTCCTTACCCTCTTACAGGGCCCTCTGTTAATAAAGGAGAGTACTTGGTGCCTCTGGCCCACCCGAGGTCACCCGAGGTCACCAGCTTCCCACTGTCAAGAGCCTGCAGGTCTTCAGGCAACGGGGTGATACGTACCGAGACTGACGGCAACCTCATCCAGGGAGATGGTGGTTTTCTCCGTTGACAAGGGGTAGCTCGGATAGCGAGCTAGAAACTTCTGGCACAGCAGCCCCAAGCTCTTCTGTTTCCTGCTTGGCCTTTGCTTTTCATATTCATCCACAGCGCCGTCGCCGACCACGTCAAGCTGCAGGGGGCAGACAGAAGGGAGGGGGGAGATGTCATGGTCACCATCGTAACTGCTGATACTGGAAAGCTGTTGGCAAAGTGACCCCATTCTACGCTGGTCAAGATTCCAGCGAAAACAACTTCTAGTCTAATTCTCTTAATGTCCTTCCTATTATCTTCTCTGGACTAAGCTGCTTCTCATTTAAATCCAAGAGGCTGAGACTCAGGGTTAGAGGTTTAAAACAGAAACGATGTCCTGGGCTGGTTGCTCCACCCTTGTCTCTCTGTCACCCTTGCCTGAGAGACAGCAGGCAGCAGGCACTTGCTGAAGAGGCAGCATCTCGGCCTCATCTTGGACCCTGTGCGTCAGAATCTGCTTTTCAGGACTCTGGGTGACTGTTACTGACAAAACATGAGATAGAGTGACTGGAAAACTGTCATATAGGTTCAAGACGGACCAAATCTTCATGAAACTCCACCAGGGCCAGTAAGTCAGATCCTTCCGACAGATGCAGAAAAAAGTGTTTGATAAGTTTCATGTTTCAGATTCATGAAAATACAAAAGCGAATTATCTGGCTAGCTGAGAAACCTCGGAAGCGTTCCCTTAAAACGGAGAAAGCAACAAGGTACTGTGATGATGTGTATATGCTCAGCCCAGGGAGTGGCACAATTAGGAGGTGTGGTCCTGTTGAAGTAGGTGTGGCCTTGTTGGAGTAGGAAGGTCACTGTGGGCATGGGCTTTAAGACCCTCATCCTAGCTGCCCGGAAGCCAGTATTCTGCTAGCAGCCTTCAGATGAAGATGTAGAACTTTTAGATCATCCTGCACCATGCCTGCCTGTATGTAGCCATGCTCCTATCTTGATGCTGCCATGCTCCCACCTTGATGATAATGGACTGAACCTCTGAACCTGTAAGCCAGCCCCAATTAAATGTTGTCCTTGTAAGACTTGCCTTGGTCATGGTGTCTGTTCACAGCAGTAAAACCCTAACTAAGACAGACACCCCAAGTCACTGGGCCTTTTCTGGGTTATGTGGGAAATCCTAGTAAGTATGTTAGGACAGTAAGCAGACACTGAGGCAAAGGACTGGAAAACACAAACAAACCCTCTTCATCCTGAAAAGAATATGATCGCTCCCTCAAAAAAATAAAAATCTGAAAAATTAGAGGAATTAGCAAAATAGTTGAGTACAAGAAGACATGTTTTAAACCCAAACTGCACACCTTTAATCCTAGCACTTGAGAGGCAGAGAGGCAGGTAGATCTCGATGAGTTTGAGGCCAGTCTGTTCTATAGAGAGAGAATTCCAGAACAGCCAAGGCTACACAGAGAAACCATGTTTTGAAAAACCAAAAAACCCCAACCCAAACCAAACAAAACACATACAAAAAACCCAAATAAACAAAACCAACCAACCAACCAAAAACCCAAACTACATTCCTGTACAGCAAGAGAAAATAAGTTCAAAAGATACTATTTATAACATCAATGAGAATGATAAGGGTTTTAGGAGTAAATCTAACAAATTTTCAAGATCTTAGAGCAGCAGTTTTTAACCTGTGCTTTGCCACCTCCTTGGCAAACTTCTGTCTCTAAAAATATTTACATTACTGTTCATAACAGGAGGAAAATTACGGTTATAAAGTACCAACAGAATAATTTTATGTTTGGGGGTCACCAAAGCAGAAGAAAATATATTAAAAAAATAAATTAGGATGGAAAAAAAATCTTAAAGAAAGAGGAAAGGCCCTAACACAAATCCATGTTAAACTTAAGAGCTTTGTGAGATATTCTATTGGGGTTTAAAGCTTTGTAAAATTGAAACTATTAAAATGTGTGATCATCTTGGGTTTTCTTTTTCTTTTCATGTTTTTGGTTTTTTTTTTTCATTTTTTTTGTTTGTTTGTTTGTTTGTTTGTTTTCTTTTCAGGACAGTGTCTTACCATGTCACTCTGGCTGTCCTGAAACTCACTATGTAGGACAGGCTGGCCTCAAACTCACAGAGATCTGCCTGAGTCTGCACCCAAGTGCTGGGATTAAAGGCAGGTGCCACAACCCCTGTAGGGTTTGCACCTTCAGTCAGCACATTCTCAAGAACCATTTATGTTTTTGTCACAGTTATAGATCTCCTTTCATCGCTATGCAGTGATCCACTGCGTGAGCAACATGGCTACCTGCCTGTCTGAGGCCATTAAGGTGATTTGCAGTTTGGGGCTGATACAAATATATGATTTGTTCATATCTCTTACTGTGTCTGACTAACATCTCCTAGGGCAGTGGTTCTCAAAATAATATTTGGGAACTTCTTCATACCCAAGGTTTTTTCGGAGGGTTTCTTTATGTGTGTCTGACTGCTTGTCTGTATGCGGATTGCATTCATGCAGTACCCACAGGGGCTAAGAGGGCATCAGATCCCCTGGTACTGGAGTTCCAGGCAGGTAGGGCCTGCTCCAGGTGGGTACTGGGAATTGAACCCAGGTCCACTGCAAGTGGTCTTAACCACTGAGTTATCTCTCCGGCCTCCAAATTCCTTTCTCAGCAATACAGATGTTTGCCAATTACATCCCATTCGCTTGTGAGTGATTTCAAGAGATTCGAGTGATTACAAGATACATTAAGTACAAAAATAAGCATTGAATCATTTTCTGTGAAGCCAACACTGAAGACATTGGAAACAGACATAGAAACCTGGCCTTTCTCAGCACCATAGGTATCCCATCAGTTTATGAAACCCAGTCCAGCCACCACCTTCCTCTGTCAAAACACATAAAATCCAGAGAGCAGACCGAGGAACAGACCATACACCAAGAGGAATTATGAACAACTTCCGGCATTAAGCATAAAGGAATTGTTCTCAGTTCTGCATGATTTGAATCTAGCTACCCGGAAGAATCCACTGTAGTAGATTAAATGAGTAATTCACTCATTTTGCTCTATTAGCTTCAAGTTGTAATTTGAGACATCTTCTCTTTTTCTTTCCCAATTTCTGTGTTTCTGGCAAATTTTACAGCTTAAAATAAAAAATCCAGCAAAAAGAGAAAAAAAAAAAAAAAGCTGAAAAGACTCATTTGCAAGTCATTTTTCTGGGGAGGGAGGTCTCAGAAAAGTTTGGTGGGAGTGAAAAGGACTGATTGTTAAGTCTTTTAAGACAGTATGAATATGCTGTTTCTTGAGCGGCCCTGCTTCTTCATGGGGAATGTGATTTCAAGATGGCCTAAGAGCCTCTACAATGATGGCTGGCCATGTGGCTTTGTGGCAAGAGGGCTTGCCTACGAAGTATAAAGCCCTATGTTAAATCACTAGGCTGTAGAGGTTTGAATGAGAATGGCCCATAGGCTCATCTAGTTGAAGGCTTAGTCATCAAGGAGCTGTTTGAAAAGGATTAGGAGGCGTGGCCTTGTTGGAGGAAGTGTGTCTCTGGGGGTGGGCCCACACCTGGGCTGCTGCCTCCCTCTTGTCTATAGAATCACGATGTCCATCGCAAGTTACTTCTTCAGTGCCGTGTGTGCCTCCGTGCTCATCATGATGATGATGGGCTAAGCCTCTGTGACTGTAAGCAAGTCCCAATTAAGTGCTTTCTTTTATAAGAGAAAAATAAAAATTAAAGAGTGAGACCTCACCACCTCCACACTCCTTCCCTGCACCTTACAGTACAGCAGAGGGTCACGATAGCTAGATGGTAGTCAAAATGGGTCAGTTATGGCGTCTATCCACAGCAATAGAACAGTGATTAAGACAGCAGAGTGCACATGCGCTTGTGTTTGTACACACCCCTCCTGCCTCCCTACATACCCACACTCAACCAAGCAACCAACAACAAAAGAGCAGTGCTTTAAAAAGAACAAAAAAAATCCAAGTGGAGGGACAGGGTTCCTGACCCAGAATTGTTACTGTCTAAAAGAACTGCAGGGACAAAAATGGAGAAGAGTTGAAGGGAAAGGAGGTCCAGTGACTGGCCCAACTAGGGATCCATCTCATGGGGCAAGGGGACGACGCCAAGGCCTGACACTGTTACTGATGCTATGGTGTGCTTACAGACAGGAGCCTGGCACGGCTGCGCTCTGAGAGGCCCTGCCAGCAGCTGACTGAGACAGACACAGATACTTACACACAACCATTGGACCGAAGTCAGGGACCCCTATCGTTGAATTAGGGGAAGGATTGAAGAAGCTGAAGGGGAGGGTGAGCCCATAGGAAGACCAACAGTCTCAACTAACCTGGACCTTTGGGAGCTCCCAGAGACTGAGCCACCAGCAGGAGCACACACAGCCTGGTCTGAGGCCCCTGACACACATACAGCAGAGGGCTGCCTGGTCAGGCCTCAGTGGGAGAAGATGCGTTTAATCCTCACATTTCTTGAGGCCCCAGGGAATGGGGAGGTCTGGTGGTGGTGGGAACATCCTCTCAGAAGCAAGGGGAAGGAGGAACAGAATGAGGGACTGTGGGACAGAGACTGAGGGGGTGGGGTAAGGACTGGAATGTAAATAAATAATCTGAATTAAAAAAAAATAATAATCCAAATTTCTCTACTGGATCAAATTACTATTAGTTGTTTTTAAGATTTGGTCTGGTTAAGGGAAGAAAGCAATTAGTTATGAAAAATAAGAATCTGAGTGAAAATTCAGTCGTTAATGCTTAACGAACGCTGTTTGACCGGACAGGTATCGTGTGACTTTTAAATAATCATGTTAAACCCAGGTATCGTGCGAGTTTTAAATAATCATGTTAAACCCGGCAAGTTTTACAAAGCCTTGGAGCACAGCTCATCACCTGCAGGGAGTTCACGAACGCATCCTCCTTATTCTCAATGGGCCTGAACAGCTCCTTTTTCTTCTCTCGGTCTCTTATGTCTGGGCTGGCCGCGCTGATGAGCATCTTCAGGTTGGCTGTGGGTGTCCACGGCTCCACCTGCGGCTGCCTGTCGACCGGCTTCACTGGAGTAATAGGGTTTCTATCTGGGGTGAAGATTCTTTGCTTTGACAGATCGATCGGCTCGTTCTTCATCGGTGTCTTCGGGGTCATCCTTGATCGGTCGACAAATATATTTTCCTATTTAAAGCAAAGAGAACATTTTAGCAAGGACCAAGAAAAGGCAGTTGTCAGCTAAGGGTACAGAGTATGTTCTATAGAGTAGAAATCCAGATAGACCACACATTCAAGGTCGGAAGGAACCGACTCTGGATAAATGGATAGAGAGCCCCACGGGCATTGAACAGTGGCTCCAAGGCAATTACATCTGCTACTTTTTTGGGGTTTTTTTTGCACATATTTTTCATGAAGTGTTGGTAAGAGAAGTCACAAATGTATCCGTCACCAACAGACGCCTGTAATAGCTGAAATGAAAAAGGCCAACTGAGTCTTTTTCTGCTTCATAGGGCCATATTTTTCAAAACCCTACTTACAGGTTTGCATTCACCATTGAAGAACGGTTATGCCTTGGTAGTTCTATGTTCAAAAGCAACTTATAACAGGACTAGTTAAAGGGAGAACAGCCAACAAAATACCATCGTAAGCTACCCTGAGAGCTGTCTGATGTTTTCTCAGCAGCGTTCCTTCAACCATTCACAGCGAAGGACCGGTGTTTTGCTTGCTTATATTGCTTTGCATTTCCTGAGTCCTGTGTCCTGCCAAGAGACCCTTATCTCACAGGACTAGTGTGGAATTTCTACCACGCATGATTTACCCTTTTGAGTTTGTCGCTTAAATCAACCGACAGCCTCTACAACAAGCGAGATCTCCAGGAGTAGGTTATAAGCTTAGATGCTCCAGATGTGGTATCGAATTGCTAGCAAGGTTTTGAAGTGCTCCGTGCCAAGGTTTTGCTTTTCATTTTCTGCAATCTTGAAACAGTTTGTGTAGCACCACCTGCTTCAGACAATTATAAGAAAGGGTTCCAAAGGAGCCCATGATACAACAAAAGAAAAACCCCACAAGAACATAAAGAGGCAGCATTGGGACCTACCAAGTAGCAGAAGCCAGTGTCTCTCAACTGATTTTCTTTCACCTTTCGAAAGCAGGAAGATTCTTCCCTTTCTCTAGTGGAATTCTCTTCCTGTCAATTGTGACTCATATAATGAAAAGGGAGGAAGGCTCAACATCTCACACTTTTCCTGTACTGTATCAACCACCCTACAGTGACTGTATGCTCTGGCTCTGGCTGATCAGAAGACTGGGAGAAACTGGTGTCTGGGTCCAAAGGCTCTGGTCATATTAAGTGACAGTGGCCCCCATGGACTCAGAGGGTGTGGCCTTGTTGGAAGACATCATGTGTCAGCGGGGGTAGGCTTTAAGGTTTCAGAAGCTCAAGCCAGGCCCAGAGGCTCTCTCTTCCTGCTGCCTGAAATCTGGATGTAGAGCTCTCAGCTACCTGTCCAGCACTGTGTCTAGCACTTTGTCTTTCCAGCACTCCACCATGCTTCCTGCCATGATAATGGACTAAACATCTGAACTGTAAGCCAGCCTCAATGAAATGTCCTTATAAGAGTTGCCTTGGTCATGGTGTCTCTTCACAGCAGTAAAAACCCTAACTAAGACACAGGCCAACCACTCTTATTCGTTGGGTCAGCAGAAGCTGCCAGTTAGCTATGGTGACACTCTCTTGTACTATAATGTGCCAGGAAGGAGTGGTGGAGGTGGCGAGGTTTCACGCTTTAGCAGCAGGAGGCAGCCATCGACCCTAGAGGGTTGCTCAGTGCTGCTAGCAAGTCCCTGCTAGTGAGCCATTCTGACGGTGCCTACAAGGGAGCTCTCCAGGGAAATGATGGAGTGCTTAAAACAAGTCACATCCTGTTTCCTGGACTTGTGCCAATTCCTAATCTAATTCTCTGACAGCGGTACTGTGATGGTTTGCATTTGCTTTCGCTAGCGAGTAGCACTACTAGGGTGTGGCCTTGCTGGAGTTGGTGTGTCACTCACTGTGAGTGTGGGTTTAATACCCTGGTCCTAGCTGCCTGGAAGGCAGTCTGCTCCTAGAGGCCTTCAGATGAAGATGTAGAACTCTCAGCTCCTCCTGCACCATGCCTGCCTGGATGCTACCATGCTCCAGCCTTGATGATAACGGACTGAACCTCTGAACCTGTAAGCCAGCCCCAATGAAATGTCCTTATAAGAGTTGCCTTGGTCATGGTATCTGTTTGCAGCAGTAAAATCCTAAGACAGGTACTACTGCTTATTTCAGTTTATGAATGGAGTTATATAACCTCTGGTATAGAGGTTAAATAAGTTGTTGGGAGTTGCACACAGCAGCCAGAATGCAAATCTGAGCGCATGAAAGGCAGCCAAGAGCAGTTTTTTTAAAGGTGCATCTACACAGGAGCTCATTCTGGGTGCAAATTAGAAGGAAACTATCTTTTTCTAAGTTCCAGAAAAGGTGCCCAGCAGCACCTGGAGACTGGACGTGGGGGAGTGGTTATGCATGCAGGATCTCAGGCCAGTATGCAAGTGCCTCCTGCTTCAATCAACAGGATTTCAGCGAACTGCATTCAACGGAAAAGAACGTCCATAAAAATACCAACCTCGAGGCAGGCTAGTTAAGAAAACTTAACTGTCACCTTTCCCCCTTTCCCATGCTCTCCCACTTGTCCCTGTGCTCAGCCCCCGCACACTGCAGCTCTCCTTAGCTTCCTGGATGATTTTTCTTGACTCAGCAATAAGACCACGCACTACCCGTGGAGGCCGGTTCCTACGATGACTTGCCTGTTCCGGGTGTCGAATGAACTCTATGTCTTGCCAAAAGGTACCCTCAAGGCACAAGGTGTGTCCTGGGTTTATGAGTAGACAGATTTACCCTCCCTCCCTTCTGTTTCTGGGAGGGAGCGTGTCCACACAGGACTGAGTTCTTAAGTTTCTCTGCAGTGACAGAGCCAATTCAGAATGAACAATTTCTTCATAGGCAGATGCGTTTTCTAAGTATAGTTTACGTGAGAAACAGCATGGCTGGTTTAGGACTGTATCATACCCGTGCTGGCTGGTCTTAGGTCAACGTGACACTAACTAGAGTTATCTGAAAGGAGGGAACCTTGAAGAAATGACTCTGAAAGATACAGCTCTAAGGAATTTTCTTAACTAGTGATTGATGGGGAAGGGCCCAGCCTACTGTGGGTGGTGCTACCCCTGGGCTGGTAGTCTTGCTTTCTTATAGAAAGCCATGGGGTGCAGGCCGGTAAGCAGTATCCCTCTATGACTTCTGCATCAGTTCCTGCCTCCAGGTTCCTGCCCTCTTTGATCTCCGGTCTTGACTTCCTTCAATGATAAACAGCGATATGGAAGTGTAAGCCATAAGCTCTTTCCTTCCCGACTCGGATTTTGGTCATGGTTTTGCTGCAGCAATAGAAACCTCAGCTAAGACAACACTTCTACATCAACGTTTATTAAAAATGGCACAAAGAACTGTGTTGTGAGGTCTTAGGTGGGCAAGAAAGTGAGCTATGATCTACTGACACTGTCCCCATTTGTACTGCCTTCCGGACACTGTGCGGGGCAGAGCACAACGGGCTTATTATAGTTCAAACCTCAGTTGAATGGTTACTCATTCTACTTGGTTCCGTGTGTGTGTGTGTGTGTGTGTGTGTGTGTGTGTGTGTGTGTGTGTGTGAACATAGGGTTCAGACTAATTACCAAGGCTTTCTAGTAAGGCTGCCTACTCCAATGGCAGACTCTTTGCATTCAGATCTCTTCAGGAACA
Organism: Mus pahari; assembly: GCF_900095145.1. Lineage (NCBI taxonomy): Eukaryota > Metazoa > Chordata > Mammalia > Rodentia > Muridae > Mus > Mus pahari. The sequence continues at coordinate 65,421,571 of NC_034598.1, forward strand.
ACTAAGTCATTTTCCCAGCTGTTGGAAGCCATGCCAACAACACACACCCTTGGCTGGATTGTCTTGGTTAAAGAAGGCCCATGAACCCAGGACCACACCCATTCCTGGGAGGCTAACACTGAACTCAATGACGGAAAATCCTCCCAGCAAGCAAAGATGTGGAAAGATGTGGTCTAACTGGCTCAGGACCACTCAGAGGGCTCACCTTGAATCCCCTGCAGTGGAATCTCAGAATTCCACACCTCACCTGCAGCTAGTGCTGCTCCTCTCCGCTCTCCTGAGCTGCCATCCCGGGCACTCACAAGTCTCCTGCACACGGAACTCAAGGGGGATCTGCTTGCTAGGCAGTCACATCACTTCAGTCGGAGAGCCCAGAGAAACGCAAGCCAGGAAGTGGTCTCACAGCTCTCAGATAATAAAGGAGGCAACGGACCTGGGTCTAGCTGCCACCAAGCCATGTGATCCATCAGCTCAGACGATAAAGGGAAATGCTGCCATCTATGAAATGCTATGCAAGTGCACATCATGCAAGGGCACATCGTTATTAATAAGTACTGGTACTATGGCTCTGGGGAGTTACACTGTATACTGTCACAGAGAAGGCTTGGACGCTAACAGACCTTGGTTTCCAACTTGTTCGTGTCTCTATATAGCTTTGACTATGCAATCTCAAGTCACACGTGGCCACCAGCTTTGTCAAGAACCCTAATAACAGCTGATTGACCTCCAATTCCCTCTTCATATGCAGATCCCTCCATGTCCCATTGGTTTTCTGCCCTCCATCACACCCAAGCTCTTCCTCCGAACGTGGCTTTCCCTCTAATGCCGTACCCAGGGCCTTGTCTGATGAAACCCTACCCGTTGTTTAAGGCTCACTGCAGAGACTCCATGTCAGGAGGTGTCTGGCCAACAACTCACCTTCCTCCCAGAATACCCTTCCTTGAAAGATCGATCCACACTCGAGACCTTCCTCCTGTCACCTTCCAAGAGGTTCAGCGGCCATTAGTCATCTGCTAATCCTTGGTGTTCACGTGGGTCACCTCTTGGCTGCCAAATCAGACTGATGCTAAAACCATCTTGCTGATAACCACTGGAATGGTTAAAGTTGGCAGTGATTCTTGGCGCTACGAAATCTAGACTGCTGCTTCCCAGACACTACTCACTCTGTTTTAGCTCTCTCTATTTCTGCCTGTAGCCTCTCAATCTCCTTCACTGGGCTCCCTTCCCTACACTTACAGGAGTCCATATCTAGATTCCCAGCTCCCTTCTTACTCTCTCTGGACTAGTTCACCCAAACTCATAAAATGTGGCTGTAAGGTCAACCGACATGCTCACAATTCCAAGTTTGGGTCCAAGGCTGTAATTTTTCAAGAATTCTAAAATCAGGCTATCAGCTGTCTCTTGCACAGTCATCTGTCTGGATAGCACACAGATGCATATTCTGAGCTAAATCCACCTTCTGTCTTAGCTCCTCCTTAAAGACACTAATGGCCTTCAAAGAAACACACCTGGAAGCCGGGCATGGTTTTATGAGCCTGTTATTCCAGTCTCACAATTCTCCTGCCTCAGCCTCCACAGTGGTGAATCACAAGTCCTCTTAAGAGCTCCGTCCTAAGACTCACTTCTCTGTCCCAAACTGTCCCCTTCCTACTTTTGACATCAGTGACAACACTGGTCACTGTTAACAAACAGTTCTTTTTTTGAAACAAGTTTCTCCATGAGTGATCAGGAGATGTGTGGATCATACAGTACATGCAGATCTGGACCAATGTATACATCAAGAAAGAGGTCCTCTAAGGGACATGTGATCCAGTGATCCCTTCTAGGTATCCCCTGGAGGGATCTTAGGAAGGAATAGCTTTTCCTCATCGGCTTCTGGCCACTCTGGATTTCTCAAAGGCTCAAATCGAATTTCTTTTGTCTGAAGCGTTCTTCTCACTAACTCTTTTAGGTAGGTTGAATTTCCTTACCCAGTGAGGTTTAACCCAAATCTCATTGAAGCTTTACCTCCCCTAGCAGCTTTCCAATGCAATGCTTGTATTTCTTCCTCCTCTAAGCTGTGAGGATAATGTAGTTGGCTACCTTTGCATCTGGCTCCCTGAAAGCCACTAAGGTGACTAAAGGACAAGTTATGACTGCACGGTCATTTTAATTCAGTACAACGTGAAAACTATATAAAGCTAGGCACGTTTACAAAAACCCAGTGAGTGAGAAGCTAGGCACTGGCTCTGATTTTTTTAAAGGTAACCACAAACTAAGGTGATATTTAACCTCCTTATCTCCGGCTCTTGGAACACAAAGATTTGCCAAAAGACCTTAAAAATGTATTTATTTGGGGTCATGCAGCTGGTAAGTGGCAGAGCAGGAAATCAAACACAGGTCTCTGTGACTGCAAACCCCATGTCCCCACCACCCTTAGGAATCCGATTTATCCTTTAGCAATGGGGAGAGGTCAACGGGAACCCCAATATCCCCGAAAACCACTCTGTTCTTATCTCTTGCCTCCTTTCTTCGCTAAACCCCAACTAATTCACTCTAGTTGAAAGAGATAGTTTGACCACTTTCTCAATCTCTTGGGTCATTTGAATTTCTCTGCACTTCACCATGAGAAAACTCACCACTTACTGAGGCAAACGAGGGGAGGGGAAGCATCAAACCTCGGGGACAGTACTTGGTCAGTCACTGACCAGAAACAGAAGTGGAGCACTGAGAGAGCAAACCACATTCTAGGCAGAACTATTCAAATTACAAAGGAAAACAGAAAAGTTTTATTTTGGAACTGCCAAAACCAAAACTTTGAAAACACACACACACACACACACACACATATATACATATATATATATATATATATATATAGGTTGTAGTCTTGGGTAACTTTAAAAACACTCTTTAAACCAATAATGTCTTGGTATACATGCCCCCTCTAACAAACATATAAGTGCCAAATATTGTAAAAGGCAAGTTCTTGGTCAGAAGGCAGGTTCACTGTGGATGCTAGCCTAAAACTAACACCTGGACTCCAGAGAGGTTCAATGCCCAAGGCAGCTGCTGCTAGAGATTTCTATGCCAGGTTTCTGAAACTGGTTTGTTACATCTCTTTGCTTTTGCTTAAACAATGCTCAGATTTCACAGCTCCATCTTCTCAACAGGACATGTGTTTTGCATACCTGTGCTGACGCAGGCCAGGGTGGTTTAGATATTGCTGAGTGTAGCTCAGTACATTTGAAGCAGAAGGGCTGTAAACTATTCAGAGTAGCTGGTGAGGGTCAGTCACCTTGACCCCTGTACAGGAGGCAAGACTGTAACTCTTGGGAGACATCTCTGCACTTGGTTTATTAGGAGGAAGATGGGGTTTCGCAGCATTTGAACATTAAATCTAGTATTGAAAACTACAAAATTCTGTTCCAGGGGATTAATGTTTTCTAATTTCTGCCAACATTAATTTAACTACCCTTGAGATCTCTAAGCATCGCAAACTTCTGATCACTGCATCCAGAATGTGCCTTTGGCTTCAGAAGTTGGTTCCAACACTAATGACTTAAGAGGAGCCGAAACAAAGGTTGCAATGGCCCTGTTCTCTAAAAAAAAACTCATCTATAACGGCCATCACAATTATGCTGTATACAAGACGAAAGCAAGGCATCACTATCCAAAATCCGTTGGAGACTATAAAGTATTTATTTGTGCTTACCTTTTGTGCAGTCTCTGCATCTTCAATGGCAAAATCTAGTCTGGTCTGCCTGGGGCTGATCAAGTCTTTTAGTGTTAAACAATTTACGTCCATCTGAAACACACAATTATATCAGAAAATGATTTTACATTTATTTCCCCCTACAACAACAACGGACAAAATGCCACTTGTGAACATCCACTTTCCCTTCCCTAGAGCACTCCTGGAATTTTCCAAGAATGAAGACACCCTCCATTCCTCATTAAAACTCACACGGACAAACTCTTAAAATATACTTAGAAATCACTGGAAATCTGGGAAGACGAAAAACTGAACAAAACAGCAATCCTTTATGAAAAGCAACAGGCAAAATAGTTACCAAGGAAGGAAGGTGTTAGGCAAATGTCAAGAAAGTACAGGGTCTCCCAGGTCAGTTAATTTTGGCGCAAAGAACCGGGAGGAATTCAACTTTGAGTGGGTTTGATCTAGGGGGTAGACTGAAACCCGATCTAGAGACCAACCCATGCGGGAAGCGCTCAGCCCCTCCCTAGGCATCTAAGCACACCCCAAGTGAAACTCTTCCCAGGGGACCCCTAAATCGTGGGGGTCGGTGGTGGTGGGGGACCAGCCTCCTTCACCCAGCACAACCCCAGGGGCACTCGGACCCGGGGCCTGTGGGACGGCATCCAGGGCGGCGGGTAACCCTTCTCCGCATTCCCGCCTCCCCATCCGAGGGGGCCGCACGCTTCCTTACTCTCGCTGCGCGATGGAGGCTCTCTCCGGGGACGCCCGCGGCCGCACGCGTGAGCGGGCAGAGCGTGTAGATCTCAGCGGCCCGCTGGCGACATGGGCAGGGCAGGGCAAGGCTCGCAGATCCTCCGCTCCACCCGCGGTGTCCGCGTAGCGACAGCGTCTCCTACCCGCCTAAGCCAAGCTCCAGCCCGGGATCGCCGTCCCCGCTAAAACACCTCCTCTGGCGCCTTGAGACTGAATTTGAGCATTCACCAATGCGCGGCGGCCGGCGGGGCGGTGCCGACCAATGGCGCGGCGGCACGGCCCGGAGCCCCGCCCCTCGCTGTCTTGGCGCTCGGCGCCGCGCCTTTCCTCCCCTTCGCCCGCCCGCCGGATTGTTGTCGCCTCGCCCCCTCCCCCTTCCGGGTACCTGGAGGCGGTGACGCGGGAGCGTTTCCCGCGGGGACGCGGGCGCGGACGCGGGAAGCCGGGGCGGGGCGGCGCGGGCCGGCGTGCTCTCCGCGGGGCGCCCTTTTGTTGTGGGGGACCGACCCACGCCGGCCCCCCGCGCGGCAGATGGAGCCGGGGAAACGATCCGCACGCGCAGGATGCTGCGGACGCCGCCCTGCCCCCAGCAACCTGCGGGAGCCGAGTTGCCTGGACCTGCCAGGGCGGCTCCCTAGCACCGGGCGCCGCCGGGTGACACGTGAACCCTAGTTAGCACCTGGGCTGCGAGCAGATGGCACGCCCGTTAGCCCTGGGAACAACCCGGGCAGCCGCACCAAAGGGGGGGTTTGCAAAGGTTTCCTGGTGTTCCCTTCCCAGAGCGTTAGAAATCGTCGAGGATGTGTTAGATAGTTTCTGGTAAGGACTAGCTTGGGGGGTGGGGGAGCAGTCTCTGGAATATTACTGATTTCTATTAGACCTTTCACTTCCTTCGGATTCTTATTTAAAATATGAACCTAAGGAAAGACTGCTATTTTAGGCCCTTCCTGAGAAACTCATGTTTAGAACCGTTTTGGATTTGCACAAAAATCGAAAAGATACTTTAAAAGAGTTCACTCACATCTAGAACCCAGTTTCAGCCACTCACAAAGCATTTGTTCAAGTCACTATTTATTCAGGTTTTCTTTTTACCAAATGCTTTTTTATTTCCTTTTCGAGGACATCGCTTTTGTTCATGTCTTCTAAGCTCCTGGTTCAGTTTCTTGGATTGATCTCCATATTTTCCCCCGAGTACTGTTATTTTGCTGGGATTTATAATGGCCTCTTTAACACATGCCCACCAGCATTTCCCCACTTGGTAACTTCAATACAAAACAAGCATTCTCATTACCCCGTCTTAGCCGTTCTGTGCAAAGGCTCCACCCTTCACTTCTCAGCTCTCAAATATGTACAATGAGCCATCAGAAGAATTCAAAATGTTCCCTCAAGTCCTTCGGTTTTTCCTCCAGGCTGCTGGTAAATTCAGCCTAAAAATGGCCACCGGACCATACCTTAGAAAAGACCAGAAAGCATGTAAAACATTCCGCATGAGCAAATAAACAATAGTAGTAAAAAAAAAAATACATCTATGGCAAATAACAATTTGAAGACTATAGGGATGGCTCAGCCAACAAAGTGCTTGCTGTGCAAGAAGGATCAGAGTTCGACCTCTGGTGTCCATGCTGGTGTGGTGGTGCCTGTGCTTCCAGCACCCTGGGGCTTGTGGGCTAGCCTGATTAGCCTAGTCAGAAGCTCCAGATAAAGCAAAAAACGCCCCCCACCCTGTGTCAAAAAGCAGAGGTATGGGGTTGGAGAGACATCTTAGTCAGTAGAGTGCTTGCAGGAGGATTGAGTTGGGATTCCCAGCACCCATTTTAAAAGCTGGGGGTGGGGTATTCTGTAACCCAAGCTGTGGAGGAGACCTGCTGCTTCCAGAAGGTCATTGGCCAGTCAAGCTATCCTAGGTCAGTGACAGTCCCTATCTCAAAGGAATGAGTTAATGAATAGACGAATAAATAAAATGTGTAGAGCTATTGAAAAAAAGACATCTAGAATCTGCCTCTGGTCTTCACACTGGCAATTACATCTCTCTCTCTCTCTCTCTCTCTCTCTCTCTCTCTCTCTCTCTCTCTCTCTCTCTCNCTCTCTCTCTCTCTCTCTCACACACACACACACACACACACACACACACACCAAAAGAAAAATTTGAACTAAAATCTATCTTCTAAATGCTTAGAGAAGCATAAGGACAGAGAAAAACTGAAATGTATTTTTTTTCCTGGCGCAGATCCAGAGAATTTAGATGAGGAGATGCATGATTTATGACTGTGGTAGTTTTCTGTGGCTGCTACAATAGATTAACCACAAAATTACTGTCTTATAAAAAAAACCAGAAGTTTATACATATAACATATATAAATATTATATAAATACTTATATTTGCTATATAAATTGAGAAAGTCATGTAAATAAGGTAGTGCCCATGAGTTCCAGAGCTTATTCCATGGACAGACATCTTCAGGGAGTACCTTTCAAAACCCATACACCCAAATTCAAGCAACGAAGTCCATTCATTTCTCTGACATTTCAAAACTGTGTGCTTCTTTCATTGAGATTAGAGATTTGTGTCGTTGACATTTTTTTCTATTCGTTTCAATTCAAGAGTGGCATCTTTTGAGTTAGGAAGAACTGGATTTGTAATTTTAGATTTGTACATTTAAGTAAGAATGATCTTAGGTCTGGAGAACAATTGGAAAAGGTATAGTTTGATTGACATGCTCAGAGAGAGATTGTTCTAACACACGTATCAAGTAGGTCCTTCTAAGTTCGAGAATTCTCACCCAACCAGTGTCTTGGGTGACCAGATGGGGAATAGCTGTGGCAGCCCCTGCATTTAGCTTCTGTGTGTGTCCTGTTAGTCCCTGAAGCTTGGGAGCTCCAGGAAGTTGGACTTCTCTGTCGGGCGCCCTCGAGGCTTGAAAATGAGTCTCAGCTGGTAGAGTGGATAGCCTATCATAAGCTTGAGAAGGGAGAGACTACCAATTCCTTTTCAGAGCAGTGGGCCAAAGTTCATCCATATTCCAGGAGAGAAGACACACACACACTCTTACCTCTCAACAGGAGAACCTGGGACCATTTTAAAAGCAGACACATCCAATTTCATGTCAGAAAGTTATCATCTGGATAAAAAAACTGCCACAACAGATTTCATGCCCTTTGGAAAGTCACGGACTAGAGTGTCTTGCAATCACTAATTTTGGCATCAGTCCCCAGATAGCCACGATGTGCTATCCCGAGCTTGTAGTTCTCAACCTTGTGTGTGCTTTAACATCCATTTCAGGAGATGCCTGAACATTTCAGTACTGAACCCCACACTCTGGATTTCCTGTCCACTGGATCTTGTGTTGGACTTGAGTTCTGAGCTTTGTAAAACGCTCAGTGCTTGGGTTTCCAATCGTGCCTGTGTTTCCTCGTTGGTTCCTGTGGATTCTTCTGGTTCTGTGCTTCAGCAGAGGACCCACAGGTCCCATCAGTGAGATCCAGGGTTGGGTCTGAAGCGGATGCGGAGGCTTGGAAGTCTTTCTGTTCCAAGGATGAAAGAGTTGTGGTTGTGAATGAAAGCCTTTGATGGGTGAGGAGAGTGGTGAGAGGCAGGAGGGCGGCAAGAGCTGTGCAGAGAAGAATCCCTACAGGCGATGCCCGACCTTCCTTCCTCATGCAATGTATTCTATTCCAGGGGTTCCCAACCTTCCTAATGCTGCAACCATTAATACAGTTCCTCATGTTGTGCTGACCCCCAAACATAGAATTATTTTCATTGCTACTTTGTGAAGTACTGTTTGCTATTGTGATGAATCATAATGTAAGTATCTGTATTTTCCAATGGTCTTAGGTGATTTCTGTAAAAAAGTTGTTCAACCCCCAAAGGGGTTATGACCCAAAGGTTGAGAACCACTGCGTTTTCCCCAAACCTGCAAATTGACCATTTTTGGGTTTTGCTGGGTTGTTTGCTTTTGCTTTGTTTTCTTTGGGATTCGGAACACAGGATTTTCAGAGACACAGTATTAATCACATTTTACGGAAAGGATACACAGTAGTGAAATAGAATTCATGAGAGTCAACTCTAGAGCAAGATGGCCGGGGTGGTCCAGTCAATGTAGGACATTTTTCTCTTCTTTCACTACCATGGGCAATGGAAATCAACTTGCTCTTAATGTGACATCTGTGCTCCAACGTACAGCTGCAGGTTTCAGGTAACAGAGGGAATTGGCTTTGCATCCTGGCAATCCTCAAGCCTCACTTAATGGATCTGAATAATAGCTGGATTATGATAGTGGAAGACACTTGGTGTGTTTAATATGTGCATCTATGTGTACTGCTGTGTACTCACTGAAGGAGAGATGGAGGGGATTGTGTGAAACCCCCTAGATCTAGACTGGATGACAGGAGTTGGGTGGTTTTGGGTTTAATCCCCTGTACTAGATAGAGCAGGGTGGAAAAGGAGCGAGCTTTTTGTTCAAGACTCCACCACGGAGCTCTATCACCATCCTTTCATTTTTGACACTTAATATTCATCTACTATTCATTTTATTTTATGTGTAAGGGTGTTTTTGCTGGTATGTATGTTTATGCACCACTTGTGTGCCTGATGCCTGCAGAGTCTAGAAGAGGCATCAGACTTGCTGGTTCCAGATGCTTATGAGCGACCGTGTGGGTGCTGGGATTGAACTTGGGTCCTTTGGAAGTGTAGCCAGCATTCTTAGTTGCAGAGCCATTTCTCCATTTTAATTTTGAGACAGGATCTTGCTAAGTCGCCCAAGTTGTACAAGAACTCACTCTTTAGCCCTGGTTCCTTGAAATGGTGCCCTTTCTGTTTCAGCCTCTGTGGTCGCTGAGTTACAGACCTTTATCACCAGAGCAGGCTAATGGTTTCTCTTAAATTGAGAACTGCTGTTTCAAATGGCTTCTGAGCTGGGCATGTTGCCTCATGTCCTTAATCCCAGTACTTGAAAGACAGAGGCAAGCCTGATCAACACAGTAAGTTCTAGGTTTGCTGGGGCTACATAGTGAGAACCTGTCTTAAAACAAAACAAAACAAAACAAAAAAACAGACCCTTATCATCAGCCATTCATAGATCCAAGAACATGGTGCAGTAACATCAGATAAGGTAAACATTTGTTTTTGATAGATTCTGAGCAAAACAAGGGGCCATGAGTCCCCGGCTAGCTCGTGACAGTACAAAGAAAATAACAGCGAAGGCCAGTTAGACTCCCATTCTCAAGGACATCTAGAGGTCTAGCTGTTCCAAGGGAGGTGCCCAAACTGTGAGTGCATGTCCCATAGGGAACAGAGGAATTCATTTGTTGTCATCCACAGACTCCCAGAATCCTTAGCACAACGGAGCAGGGCCAGTTTTCTTAGAAATAGGAGTTGCACTGTCAGGACGTGGAAAGATACTTGGTGTGTTTCTGTGTGCATCTATGTGAGTTTCTGTGTGCATCTATGTGTGTTGCTGTGTGCATCTATGTGTGTTGCTGTGTGCATCTATGTGTGTTGCTGTGTGCATCTATGTGTGTTGCTGTGTGCTCACTGGAAGAGGGATGGGAGGAGATTGTGATGAAATCCCCAAGCTCTAGACTGGATGACTTTGGAGTTGGGTGGTTACGGGACAAGGGTCGGAATGGGTGTGTGTGCACAGCACTTCTTTACGTGGAGCATCGTATACTCTGCAAGCCTGCTCATGGTGTTTGGAGGCTGGGTAGTGACGACGGACAGACTGCCGACAGACTATACTGCCCTGGAACTGAGATTTGGGGGGTAAAGATGAACAAACTTCCTCGGAATCTCCAGTCTTCTCCTGAAAGTAAAGAATTCACTTGGAGAAGGCAGGGGTGCAAGTGTTTGAAACCGAGGTTGGCTGTGAGCTTTCTCATGGAACAAACGGTTCCATGTCAGACTTAGGACTCAGTTCCCCCTATGTGGCAGGCTAATTTGGAAGACCCTTGAAAAGCCTGAAAATCTTTTTATTTTTCAATATTTCTTGGACACTTAGTTTAGCCTCTGAGACCAACTGCTGCCTCTTAAAATTTTTTTCCTACTAACTCCTAATTAGTACTTGATTAGGTTCAAGTTATTAGTCGATGCGGGATACGTAAAAGTAACTCTGGAATAATGTGTTATTTCTATATTTGATCAAATGGAATACATCTCTATTCATTAACTCACTTTATGAATATTTATGTACACACATCCAAATTTTAATAGTATAGCTGTTAAAAAGTCAGACCAAATACTAGCTATGTGGCTTTCTTGTTTCTCAGTTTAAAATTAAATATCTGGGTATAACTTTATAATACCCATGAAATAGTACTACTTAGTAGCATTTAATTACTATAATACTTTGTAGGACAAAATAGAAATATTTCCACTGTGTGGCAGAAAGATGAGATTGTAGCAAGGGGTAAAAGAGACAAGACTGGGATTAAACTTCATTTCAAATAAGAAAGATATTGTCTTTCAAAAATATGTACATGACTGCTTTATATGACACTGTATAATGAACATTATACTTACATATATTGCATTTTATGTAGTCAGCTAGAAATTAATATGCATCCATAACCTATAGGAACATTATAGCTTACTTATGTGTTTTTATTCATCCTTCATTTCTCTCTTCAACACCACCATTTCCCCCATGTGTCCCCCTGGCATGTTCTCTCTCTTTCTCCCTCTCCATTCACCATCAAAATCATTTAATGCTGCCGCATGTGCATGAGCATCAGGGCGTCTACTGAAGCATGGGAAACTCACCAGTGATCATGTCCCAGAGAAGATTTGTTCTTCAATTAGAGGCGGGTCTTGTGAGGTCCTCCTCCATCTACATGGGATTTTTGATTGGCTTGATCTTGTGCTGGTCTTGAACAGGAAGTAAAAGCTGCTGTAAGTTCCTGAATGAGATAGCCATGTTACATATCCCGAAGACAGTACCTCCCAGCTCTCTTCCCCCATCCTCTGGTTCTTCTGTTCTTCCTGCCTCCTCTGCCACAGTGCTCCCTGAGCCTTGGTTTAGAGGAGGGGGGGGTGATGGACTGAGAGTCCCTTTATCATTTGTTGGGCTTTTCTATCTCGAAGAAACTACAGAGGTGGTGTCTTGGGCCCAAATAGATATATTGTAGTGCAGATTGCCATGCCACCATCTTGCTTTAGTTAGGGTTACCATTGCTGTGCTAGAACACCATGGTCAAAAGCAACATGGGGGAGAAAGGGTTTATTTCAGCTTATAAGTCCACATCACACTCGATCACTGAGAGAGATCATAATAGGAACTCAAACGGGGGAAGAACCTGCAAGCAGGGGCTGATGCAGAGGCCATGGAGGAGTGCTGCTTACTGGCTCAATTCTCCTGTTGAGGCAACAACCATGAAACAGAGGGGACTGGGAGGAGAGAGAGAATGTGAACAGTTGGTAGAATGGTATGGGCTTAAAAAAAACAAAATAAAACAAAACAAAAAAAACCAACCTCAACCCCCCCTCCCCCAGTGACATACCTCCTCCAGCGAGGCCACACCTCCTAACCCTTCCCAAACAGTTCCACCAACTGGGGAGCAAGCATTCAAACCTATGAGCCTATGGGGGCCATTCTCATTCAAACCACCTCATCCTGTGGTGGGGTTACACGATGAAAATATTGGAAGTGATGATGCATGTACTGCGCTGATCTCACACAACACCTTAGCACAGGTTAACTTACATTGAATGTGCTCAGAACACTTACATTAGCTTAGACTTGGCAACTCATCTAATACAAACCACATTTTATGAAATTATGAAAGAATATTAGATGTTTGGTATTATGTATTGAATGCCTAGCTCCCCCCCCCCCAAAAAAAAAAGAGACAGGCAACAGGTACACTGTAGAGTGTCATTTGTCCAATGGCTGGGATCTGTGGTGCAGGAAGATGCTCTGCACAGCAAGATAGGCTCAGATTACATTAGTGCCAGCCCAGGAAAGACAAAGATTCAGAATATGAGTTCTACTGAATGTGTATCGCTTTTACACAGTTGCAAACTCTCAAAATGATAGCCAAAAGTTGAGAAGTACCTACAGTGAACTTTCTAACCTTCTTCAAAGACATCCTTTTATGAACATGTATTTATTTATCATGAGTATGTGTGCCTGCATGCATGTGTGTACCATGGAACACACGAGGAGGTTAAAAACAATTTGCAAGAGTTGGATCTTGCCTTCCGCAGTGTGAGTTTTAGGGACCGATCTTAGGCCATCAGGCTTGGTGGCAGATAGTCCACTGAGCCATCTTCCTGGCCCTCTCTGAGTCAACTTTGTTAGTTTTCTGTCACATGTATCCCTAAGACGTCTTTCAACCTCCCAGGACACCTAAACCTTCCCGGACCATGTGTTGGTTTCCTCTGCCCTTACTGGCGATATGAGGTGCTAGGTGTCTTCATGTAATACAGCTCTCTCCAGCCAACATCTCAAGCAGAGGGGCAGAGATACTCTTTGATGCTACCGTGCTCTGCATCAAGGGCACCAGATGCTGCTACTACTAGCAAGTGAAAACAGATTGGGATTGTGGCTGTGTTGAACATGCATCTTCTTACTGGCTCTGCAAGGTGCCAAAGATCAGAGTTCAGGGGATGGAACTTGGACCCCTTCCCCTTTTCCCATGTCTAGTAAGACACTTCATGCCAACGCCTTGTATTAGTCATGGTTCTCTAGAGTAGAAGAACTTATAGAATATATATATATATATATATATATATATATATATATATATTCTAATATATATTCTAATAAATATATATTCTTGCAAATCCCACAGGTATATATTATATTTAGTATATGTTGATATATAATATATGTGGGCATATTATGTATAATATGTATATATTATACATATGAGATTTATTACATATATTAGAATATTTATTAGAATAGTAGAATTTTAAAATATTAGAATATATTATTATGTATAATGTATTATTATATATAATTAGAATATGTATTACACTATTATATTTTTAAAATATTAGAATATATATTCTCATAATCCCATATCTATGCAAATATACATATACAATTATATATTCTAATAAATTCTCTCTATATGTACATATATAATTTATTAGTATACACACGCACATACATATATATATATATATATATATATATATATATATATATTTGTGATTTGTTAGAATCATTTATAGGCTACTGTCCAACCACTCCAGTGATAGGCTATGAAAGGAAAGTCCAAGAATCCAGAAATTGCTCAGTCCACAAGGCTGGATGTCTTAGCTGGTCTTCAGTAGATGGTGGAACTCCAGAGAAGTAGGCTCTCATGCTGGTGAAGGGATGGACTTGTCAGCAAGATGAGAACAAACCAGCAAAGAGCAAAAGCTGCTTTCTTCCATGTCCTTATATAGGTTTCCAGCAGCGTTTGTGGTCCAGATTAAAGGCGTGTCTTCCTGTTTTAAACAGCTGATGGGAGCCTGTGCAGAGACCCATAGCCAAACATGTCGAGAGGAAGAGAAGAGGGAGAGGAGGGGTTATAGGGAGCCAGAGGAGTTTAGGGAACCGGCAGAACACAACCCACAGAACTAACTAAACAGGGGTCGTAGAGGATCACAGAGCCTGGAGCCTGCGTGGGTCTGTGTGAGGTCCTCTGCATATATGTTAGGGTTGATTGATTAGCTTGGGTTGTTCGTGGGAGTGCTAACAGTGGAAGTTGGGGTGTCTCTGACTCATTTGTCTAGTGTTGAGACTCTCGGGTTGCCTGGTCCAGCCTTGAGATGAGGGTTTGTGCCCAGTCTTATTGTGTCTTGCGGTGGCGTGTTTGGTTGATATCCCTGGAAGGCCTGCTTTCTGTTCTGAAGGGAAACAGAGGAACAGTGGATCTGAGGGAGGTGGGAGGTGTGGGGGGGGGACTGGGAGAAGTGGAAGGAGGGGAAACTGAGGTCAGAATGTATTGTATTAGAAAAGGATAAAGGTGTTGGTGGTGTCATATCTTGTAATCCCAGTCCTTGGGAAGCAGAGACAGGTGGATCTCTGAGTTCGAGGACAGCCTGGTCTACAGAGTGAGTTCCAGTGAAGCCAGGGCTAAAGAGAGAAAAACAAAAACAAACAAACAAACAAAAAATAGAAAAGAATAAACAAATAAAAAGATACAAATTAAAGGCATGTGTCTTCCCACCTCAATATCTGGATCAAATATGTGTCTTCTTACCCCAAAGGTCTGGAATAGAAGTGGATTCACCCACTTCAAACCAAGCCAAAAAAAAAAAATCTGTTACATGTGTGCCCTTAGTTTCCAGATTGTACTGGGTAGTTTTGTGTCAACTTGACACAAGCTGGAGTTATCATAGAAAAAGGAGCTTCAGTTGAGGAAATGCCTCTATGAGATCCAGCTGTAAGGCATTTTCTCAATTAGTGATCAAGGGGGGAGGTCCCCTTGTGGGTGGTGCCATCTCTGGGCTGGTAGTCTTGGATTCTATAAGAGAGCAGGCTGAGCAAGCCAGGGGAAGCAAGCCAGTAAAGAACATTTCTCCATGGCCTCTGCATCAGCTCCTGCTCCCTGACCTGCTTGAGTTCCAGTCCTGACTTCTTTCAGTGATCAACAGCATTGTGGAAATGTGAGCTGAATAAATCTTTTCCTCCCCAACTTGCTTCTTGGTCATGATGTTTGTACAGGGATAGAAACCCTGTCTAAGACACAGATTATACAGTTCATATTGGATATAGTCAAGTTAACAGCCCAAAAATAGCCATCACATGCCTCTGTAGTGATGTAGTGTGTCATACTTGTTGCCTAAATTCCTTCCCCTTTAGACCTAGCTTAATAAACTTATGGCATGCATACCCTTGATGTATCTAACCCCACCTTATTTCAGTTATCCAACCTTCTCATAGCAGAGGCAGTAGCATTCTGCCTGCTCTTCCAATCTAAAGCAGGATGTCTTCTGATTCTCAGCATCGGTTTGCAGGGTGCCTTGCTGGATAGCATCCCCACGTGCTCACCATTTTCTGGATAGCATCCACGTGTGCATCCTGCGTGCATCCCTGCATGCTCACTGTTTGCTGGATGACATCCCCGCGTGCTCATTTGTTTGCTGTATAGCATCCCTGAGTGCATCCCCGTGTGCTCACCATTTGCTGTATAGCATCCCCGCGTGCATCCCCGCGTGCTCACTGTTTGCTGGATAGCATCCCCGCGTGCTCACCATTTGCTGGATAGCATCCCCGTGTGCATCCCCATGTACATCCCTGCGTGCTGTTTGCTGGATGACATCCCCGCGTGCTCATTTGTTTGCTGGATAGCATCCCCGTGTGCATCCCCGAGTGTTCACTGTTTGCTGGATGGCATCCCTGCATCCCCGAGTGCTCACTGTTTGCTTAAGCTCACTGACATTTACTCTAGGAATTTGTTTTTTCAGTTTACTGGTTAGTTTTCTTGCGGCTATTTAAATATTTTATAGATATTTGCAATCACAATGACATAATACTAGACTATCCCTTAGGGTAAATTGTTCTTTTTCCTCAAGTTTTGTTTAATTGTTTGATCTTTTTTAAGTAATGAAATATCTCAAAGATTAGACCGCAGCCAGAGTTAATATGAATCAAGCAAACTTTCTGGCTTAAGGACAACATGGTTATGTGAACATCTCATCATTTTCCTGGTGCTTCTTTTGAAAGGAGTGGCATGTCATAAACCTGCCAGATACGTAACTGAGAACATAGAAAGGGGGGACAATGTGAGGTGTCATATTACCTGTTGGACTAAAACATAAACCTGAGCAAGATATGAATTTTTATAGTAGTAAAAATCAGTGGGCTCTTATTATCTAACGATTTAAAAAATATTATTGTGTGTGTATGCTTGTAAACTTTGTAAACACACACACACATGCGTGCGCTAGAGACCAGATAACAACCTGTGGAATCCGTTCTCTCCTTCCAGCTTTATATGAATTCTGGAGTCGAATTTAGTCCCCGAGCTTGCCTGGCAAGTACCTTGTGCGATGAGCCATCTAGCTATTCCCCGATGAGTTTGTTATTTCTTAATATTCAGTGAGTCCTTCATAGAAGAAAAACTTCATGTGCTTGCTAGAGGCAAATGTCGCTGGATGGCTGCAGACGAGGTATTGCAATGTTCTACTTTAAAGCTGCAGTCCGATAGACACGCAGAGTCCGATGGTTTATCACCTCTTCTGCACCTCAGTGCCCAGCTATTCAACTAAGCCTTATTACGGCAGTTCCGGTGAACTACGGCAGTTCCGGTGAAGGTGCTTCACGGAGACCTTCCTCACGGAACTTGGAGAGTAAGTAAAGAAGAGTCACTTCCATAACGTGCACAGGCTTCGTACAAGGAGGTGAGGGCATAGACAGACCCAAGTGGCGAGCTCTTCCAAGGGGAAAGCAGTTGTTTTCTCAGCACACAAGGCTTCACACAGCTGCTATCCCTGGTTTAAGGTGTACTGCCTTTGGACTCAAGCTGCAACTGCTTCTGGAATTTTCCATCTGCCTGCTGCTCCCTTTCTGAATTGCTGGCCAATTCTTTTAGACCAGTGTGTTTCCATAAACATGTCCTGTTCTTTCTGGGTCTGGGGACCCCTAACTAATACAGGCAGCCTAATTCTTGTTTTTCCAGGAAGTGGCAAGGGTAATCACAGGTGGCATTTTGATCTGACCCCAAGTCCTGTCTTTCAAGTCACTGGCAATCTTATTCACACAAAAGATTAATACACACACACACACACACACACACACACACACACACACAGAGGCTGGTTTTGTGTATGAACTTGACACAAGCTGGAGTTATCACAGAGAAAGGAGCCTCCCTTGAGAAAATGCCTGCATGAAATCCAGCTGTAAGGCATTTTCTCAATTAGTGATCAAGAGTGGGAAGGCCCATTGTGGGTGGTGTCATCCCTGGGCTGGTAGTCTTGGNTTCTATAAGAAAGCAAGCTGAGCAAGCCAGGGGAAGCAAGCTAGTAAGTAACATCCCTCCATGGCCTCTGCTTCAGCTCCTGCTTACTGACCTGCTTGAGTTCCAGTCCTGACTTCCTTTGGTGATGAGCAGCAATGTGGACATGTAAGCTGAATAAACCCTTTCCTCCCCAACTTGCTTCTTAGTCATGATGTTTGTGCAGGAATAGAAACCCTGACTAAGACAATATATTATTAAATCTCAATAAAAATATTCATGGCCTGGACAATTCTGTGTGCATTCATAAAAGCCTTCGCTGGTGTCATTTATTCTTTATGCATTAATTATTAACTCAGAATGAAATAATAATACTATCATGTACTTTCACCATAGAGGACACCCTGCACTTTATGAGAAACTGGGAGCCACTTTCTGCTCGTGTAGCATATAGTTTTAGGTCATCCACCCCTGTGTCTGGCCAGCAGAAAGCCAACTACCGCTCACTCAGCTCCCCTTGGCCCCATGAAATGGAAACACTAGAGACTTATAAAATACCAGTCAGATTTATAACGGTAAATCTCCAACCCCAAAATGCCCGCGCAAAGAACACAAAACTCAACTGATATAAATACAAGCTGCACACCTAGACTGGACAAATGTATCCTACACTACTCTATTGCCCGTGCATACAGGCCTCTGGCTTAAGCCAGCCAGCCATATAAAAATAAGTATCATTTGTGCTTGGATTTTATAAAGAAGGCTTTGGCACCATCACAGAGATATATCCCACACCCAAACACGGGCTTTTCCCTCCATTGTCCCTACTGATTGTACCACTCTCCATGGATTTTAATAGTCTCCAAACAGACCTTCTTACTTGGAAACCCTCTGTGACGTGTTCCTGAAGAACAGGTAAACTAATTAAAATGTCACACCGCATCTCCCTTCTGCTCCAAATATTCATGCGAGGCCAAGGACAATGCTGTAGGGTGGGTTATAGGTGCTCAGAGATCGGGCTTGTAGCCTGCTGCTTTACAAATCCCTCCCTCAGGTTCCTTTCCGTGTTTACTTAATTTCCTCTGCCACGCTTGGATCCCCACTAGTCCACAGCCACCCTTCTTATTCTGCCCATGGTTTGAACACACAAAAAACCTGCTACTTCCGATGGAACTCTTAGCAAGGGGATTTATTTCTCACTCCAGTCTGCTAACTGTTCCTGGATGGTGCGTGCCTTTTCTGGGGGTGGGGACTCTCGGACTTATGTTAGCATAATATAAGACTTCCTCTTAGAACTGTATCTTGAAGGTTCTGTCAATCCGGTGTTTTATTTCATTTTAGGGAGATTTTAATCTCCTTTCTGATTTCTTCAGTGATCAACTGGTCATTCAGGAACTTGCTGTTCACGTTCCCTGTGTAGTCTCTTGTAGGTTTGGTTTTATTCATTTTTGTTTTTGTTTTCTTGCATTATGATCTGATAAGATATGAGAGACAATCCAAGTTTGGATTTGTTAAGACTTGGTCTAGATGTGGTCAGTTTTAGGGAGGGGTCCATGGGCCACTGAGAGCAATGTGTGTTTTCTTTTGTGGGGTGGGCCGCTCAGCAAACACCCTCTTAGTCCCTTTGGTCTGTGGTGCAGTGTAACTCTGAAATTTCTTTGCTGGCTTTTAGTGTCAGTGACCTACCCAGAGGAGGGATACAGAACTCACGCTCTATCATTGTATCAAGACCTACCTGACCTTACACATCTGTCAGTGTTCATTTTATAAGGAAGCTCAACATTTGACACATACATTTACAATTGTTACATTGTCTTGATGAAGTGTTTTCTTTATCATATAGTGATATGATGTATATTTTTTAACCGTTTTTTTTTTTTTTTGGTTTGAAAATTTCAAGTCTACTTTATCAGACACCATAATCCCATCTGTCACTTTGCTTCTGTATTCTGTTTGTTTGTTTCCTTCTCTTAAATGCTTCCCACCACTTGACTCAGCCTGAGCGAATCTTTATACCACTGAGGCATGAAACTGGCAGGCAATAGGAAGTTGGGTTTAGTTATTCTTTTAAATCCCGTCAGATGGCTGGTGTCTCTTTATTGGTGAGAGAAGGTTTTTTTTTTTTTTTTTTTTTTTAAACTAAGTGAATTTTAAGAGGCACTTATTAATAATGTCTGTAATTTTGCTCTTTTCTGGTTGGTTGAATTGTTCTGTTGTTTGTTCTCTTTCCTATTAGTATGAAGAATCTGTTGATGCTCTATGCTGGACGAAATGGATTGCTTCCTACCTCCCCTTCGTTCAGACATTCCCCTAGTGGGATGTCAACTTTCCTGGGCTGTCATGATCGAGGCTGCCTGTCTTCCTTCTCTGTGTTTAATATCTCTTTAAACATCTTCTGCACTGCTGGGGTGGTGGGGTGGGGCTCATAAATTGTCTTATTTATGTTTGTCTTGAGATATCCTGATTTCTGTGTCAATTTTATAGATAATTATAAATATGTATGATATAATTTTGCACGATATAGCTCTTGTCTGGCAGTCACTTATTTTCAGGGGTTGAATATGTGTCATATTTTATGCTTCCTGGATTTGAGGGTGCTAGGGAGAGACTTCATAATATTCTGATGGTCCTCCCTTTGTAAGTAACTTACTTGGGTTTTTTTTTTCTTATAGCTTTTAAAACTTCTTTGCCTTCTTTTTTGATATCTTTATGGTAATTGCTACCCAGCGCTTCTTCGCTCATGTCCATTTGGGGTTCTGAAAACCTCTTGTGTTTGACTTCTCTTTCTCTAGACTTGGGTATTTTTCTCCAACAATTTCAGCTGCTATGTATCACAGTCATTGACACTTCATCATGTTCTTCACTCTCTTCCTTCCTTTCTTTCTTTCTTTCTTTCTTTCTTTCTTTCTTTCTTTCTTTCTTTCTTTCTTTCTTTCTTTCTTTCTTTCTTTTAGAAAGGGTTTCTTTGTGTAGCCCTGGCTGTCCTGAAACTCACTTTGTAGACCAGGCTGGGCACAAACTCACAGAGACCCACCTGCCTCTGCCTCCCGAGTGCTGGGATTAGAGGCATGCACCAGTATCAGAACTTTGGTTTTCTTATTGATTCTTCGACGGGACTCTCCCTCAGCCTTGTTCTCTATATCTTATCATCTTCCTTCTGGTTGGTCAGATCTGTTGATGATGCTTCCCCACACTCTGGAGGCAGAGGCAGGTGGATCTCAGTATGAGGTGAATAGCTCTAGTATCTGGATCAGTGAACTGCTGGTCCAAGTGAGGGAACCTGTCTCCCTATATAAGGATACACAATACATTAATCTCTGGGTTTTTTTACATGTATGCATAAATCTATCTATCCCTTACATATGTCACTTCTCATATATACAATATACATGTGCATATACATATACATACACTGTCATGATTTAAATATGCTTGACCAATGGAGTGGCATTATTTAGAGGTATGGCCTTGTTGGAGTAGGTATGTCACTGTGGGTGTGAGCTTTAATACCCTATCCCAACTGTCTGGAAGTGAGTCTTCCACTAGCAGCCTTCAGATGAAGATGCAGAACTCTCAGCTCCTCCTGCACCATGGCTGCCTGGATGCTGCCATGTTCCTGCCTTGATGATAATGGACTGAACCTTGGAATCTGTAAGCCAGCCCCAACGAAATGTTGTCCTTATAAGAGTTGCCTTGGTCATGGTGTTTGTTCACAGTAGTAAAATCCTAAGACAGAAGTTGGTACCAGGGACTGGGTTATTGCTGTGATAGGCCTGACCATGCTTTTGTTTTGAGGAATGTGGATTTGGGGACTTTGGAAAGCAGTGGAGTGCTTTAAATTGGGCCATCCTAATAGGAATATGAAAGACTTTGTTGCTGGGTATGGTTTGAACTGTGCAGACCTGACCCAAGTAGTGTCAGTGAAGAAAAATTTCAGAATGTGGCCTAGAGAGGATTTTTGTGGTAATTTGGTGAAGAATGTGACCACTTTTCGCCATTGTCTGAAGAGTCTGCCTGAGGCTAAGGTGAAGAGACTCAGATTAATTACATTGACAAAGGAAGTCTCAGAAACGCCCATCATGGACTTTGTTCTCTGGTTAAGTCTCTTGAAGAGTATTTTAAATAAGCATAGCAAGCTGAGAAAGGAAAAATATAAAATACATGGAAATATATAAAATATAAAATATACGAGTATTAAAGGGAAACCAGGATGTGAAATGGAGCTGAATCCTGGGTTCAAGGATATTAAATTGAGTTAAGGAAGTAGTGATCTTGGGGCAAGATCCCACTCAGCTAAAGTTAGGTCCAAGCATGGTAGTACAAGCCTTTAATCCCAGGAGGCAAAGACAAGCAGATCTCTGAGTTCAAGGCCAGCCTAGAACAGAGCAAGTTCTAGGTGAAGAAAAACTTAAACCCAGTCTCGGTGGGCCACACCTTTAATCCCATTGCTTAGGAGACAGGCTTGCAGATCTCTGAGTTCAAAGGCAATTCGACAGAGCAAGTTCCAGGACAGCCTAGCTTAGGCAGTGAGGGAATTGGAAAATAGAAAGCTGGTAATAGAAATGGGGAGAGGGGGATGTTCCAGTCCCAGCAAGCCTCTGAACTTGGCAGCTTTGGCCACGTGGCTTGGGTTTTAGAGTCTAGAATAGAAGAGACTACTGGGACAATTGATGCTGGTTAGCTGGAACTAAGAAATTAGTCGTGATTAAGAAGAGACCAGCATCACTGAGGTAATATCTTCTGGGACGTGTTTTCTGGGCGCACAAAGAAGCCGTGTTCCAGAGATAGTCAAGGCTGTACCTCGTGCTGCAGCTGTACTTGGTAATGGGTAAGAAATCACCCAGGTGGTACTGGTTTTGAAGGCATGAAGGCCTCATGAAGAACAGCTGAGGCTTGGCACTGTGAGAGGCTATAGAAAGCCATTGGACAAGGTGTAACCTCAGTTGCAGTTGACAGCCCAGGACTGAAGGGGTCATGCAAAGGAGTTGAGACTTGGCACCATGAAGAGAGCCTGGTGAGAGGCTTTTGGTGAAGCCTAGTTGCAGCAGAAGACCCCAGTGTATTGGAGATGCCAGAACCATGGGATGATCTTGGTACCAAGAACAGCAGCCGCAGTGGAGTGGATCAACCTGAACTTAGAGTGCTAGAGAGGGCAGAGCTGGAGAAGTGATGCCAACCCTTTGGAGGAGCCCAGAAGATCATGTGTAGATTCCAGACATTGAAACAAGAAGCTGTAACATTGAAGTTACCTTGGAGACCCCAAGATGTTTAAGATGCCAGAGCCATGGTCTATCTGCTGAGGAAAGCTGCTAACAGGGAGTGGTACCAGCCCAGGAGAAAGAAGTTTGTTGCAGTCAACAAAGTGCAAAAAAGAGTTGGAGATCTGAAGATCGCTTTGACATCACACATGGAGATGCAGAATTTAGAGTTTGCCCAGCTGGTTTCCTGTCTTGCTTTGGGGATTACAGTTAAATGATTGGATGAATCTCAGAAGAAACTTTGGACTTTTAACATTGTTGAGACGACTATAGACTATAGTCTATGGGGACTTTGGAAGTTGGACTAAATGCATTTTGCATTATGCTATGTTTAGGTATGTTCCCCTCCCCCCCAATCAACTCATATGTTTGAACAAGCCTAATGGGAGCCAGGAAGTGGAATATGATGGTTTGAATATGCTTGGCCAAGGGAATGGCACTGTTTAGAGGTGTGGCCTGGTTGGAGTAAGTGTGACACTGTAGGTGTGGGCTTTAAGATTTTATCCTATCTGCCTGGAAGTGAGTCTTCCACTAGCAGCCTTCAGATGAAGATGTAGGACTCTCATCTCCTCCTGCACCCTGCCTGCCTGGATGCTGCCATGTTCCTGCCTTGATGATTATGGACTGAACCTCTGAACCTGTAAGCCAGCCCCAATGAAATGTTGTCCTGGTAAGAGTTGCCTTGGTCATGGTGTCTTTTCACCCTAAGACACACATACACAGACACACACACACATAGACACACACACATAGACACACACACATAGACACACACACACACACACACACACACACACACACACACACACACTTCAAAATACTACCAAAGTAGAGTGAGAAGGGAGGAAAGTAAAGACGAGTGTACAAGAAACCAAGGAATAGAAAGATAGTGCTTCAACATGGAAAAATGCACAAAGGAAAATTAGATGATATGAAGATGAATAACAAGGAAAAACAAAACATTTTAAGTGCAACAAAGTAAAAATGTTTCTAAAAATATAATAAAGCAACAGCACAGGGGAGAAAAGACCACAAAGGAGAAAATGAAGGAGAAAACTTTATAAAAAAAAGTAGTATTGGAGCATATGCTTTCTGGGCCTTTGAAAAGTTAGACCCTACCAGTTATGTGCAGGGTGGAAGTCACCGTGTGGACATTTGTCTTTCCTATGGTTAATGCTGTTCATGGTATCGGATTGTTAAGTAGCAGACAGTGGCAGTTTTCCTCATTTGCACACCAGTGGCCTCTGCTGGCCACACTTGGCATTGCAGGCTCTGGTCTTAGCCTTGGGCGGCTACAGTTTTAGTTCTTGCAAGGGGACAGTAGGGGCCGATTGGTACAAACAGAGGACCTGTCTTGGGAGTTTTGAGATCACCTTGGGGCTGGGGAGATAGCTAAGCAGTTAAAAGCACTGGCTGCTCTTCCTGAGAACTTGGGTTTGATCCCCAGCCATTACATGACAGCTCACAACCTGCTTTATATAATTATTTTTTATTTGATATTTTCTTCATTTACATTTCAAATGCTATCCCAAAAGTCCCCTATACCCTGCTCCCCAATCCACCCACTCCTGCCTCCTGGCCCTGGCATTTCCCTGTACTGGGACATATAATCTTCGGAAGACCAAGGGCTTCTCCTCCCATTGATGGCCGACTAGGCCATCCTCTGCTACATATGCAACTAGAGACACAAGCTCTAGGGGGTAGTGGTTAGTTCATATTGTTGTTCCTCCTATAGGGTTGCTGGACCCCTTTAGCAACAAAATACCCATGGAAGGAGTTACAGAGACAAAGTTCGGAGCTGAGATGGAAGGAAGGACCATCCAGAGACTGCCCCACCAGGGGATCCATCCCATAAACAACCACCAAACCCAGACACTATAGCATATGCCAGCAAGATTTTGCTGACAGGACCCTGATATAGCTTTCTCTTGTGAGGCTATGCCAGTGCCTGGCAAATACAGAAGTGGATGCTCACAGTCAGCTATTGGATGGAACACAGGGCCCCCAATGAAGGAGCTGGAGAAAGTACCCAAGGAGCTTTATATAATTCTAACCTAAGGTAATCTAACTCTCTTCTGGCATCCAAGCACCCTGCATGCACGTGGTGCCCAGACCTACGTGCAGACAAAACACCCATACACACAAAATCATAAAATAATAATACAACCCCCCATATGTTTCAACATGCAGGAGGGGTGCCATGGGAGAGCATCATGTATCTTCAGAGTTCTTGGACTCTCTTCAGAATTTGATTTTCAAGCTGCCCCCCAGCTCAGAGTTCATTATTAGTTGATGAGAATCTGCCTTTCTAGGGTCAGGCAATCTGTACTTAGTACTCACAATTCTCACGCACATCGCTCACTGAGTCTCTGGCTACTTAGATTCTTTGCTCTCCGCACTGCCGCTTGCCTTCTCCCTCTCCCAGGTGCTGGGTCAGGCCGGACTGTGTCCCCTGGTCCTGTGAATGCTCCCGATCTCAGGCCCCCAGAGTGACTCACTCACATTTCAACACGCGCTTCTCTCTGAAACTGGCACCTGAGTGCTTTCCTCCGAGTCATCCAGAGCGACAAAATGGGATTCCCACCACTTATGTATCTGCCAGGTATCGCTGACTCTTTAACCTGCGACCCACCGGACTTGATGCTCGCTCCGGAGGGTTGAGGGCTTGTGCGAGGTTAGAACCGCTGAACGTTTCTTCTCTTACCTTTCAGAAGTGGCTCTTGCTCCTCTTCTCAGGCAGGAGACTGCCCAACTGGACCCGGTTGGCTTACAGCACTTTATAGTGCATGAGTCTAAACATCTCTCCTTCGAGTTTCCTTTCAGTTAGTGTTACTTCGGAAGCTCTTCCTATATCTCTCTTCTGGGAGAATGCTCTGTCTGTGTGTGACCCATTTCCTATTCCCTTCTTTCTCCTTTACGGGCTCACCAGGAAACATACCTCCTCCAGCCCGCCTGCTCACTGGAAATCCTGAGTTGTTCTATGGCTTCGACATGGCCTTAATAATTTCTGCAATTTTTTCTTTTGTAGATGTTGAAACTGTATTACACAATACAAAGGGAAACATGCAGAGCTGAAAGTAACAAATATTATTTTGAAAATTAGTAACTGAATTAGAGAACATTATCCAATTTCAAGATCTCACGAAACTTCAGAGTTCCTAAAAATTGACATACATCCAATAGAAAAGAGTTTTCAGAAACACACACACACACACACACACACACACACACACACACACTCACTTCTATTTGTATACACATAAACATATATTTACTTGATATTTGATAAAAGCTCAAGGTAAATGGATTAACCACAGGATAATAGTCTCAACAAATACTACTGGAATATCTGGATATGGAATAAACTGACAGATCAGTACTTAAATTACACCCAAGGCAAAATAATATTTTTAAATGCATCATAGATAAAGATATGGAAGCATAAAAATTCTGGAATGAAGTACAAGCCAGAAAAAAAAACCCAGAATAGAGTAGACTATCAAAATTATAGCATTTGTTTTAAGGTGGTTTTATAGCATGGGGGAAGAGTCTGTTCTCAACACACATATAAAAAAAATACACTTTCCAGAACACATGAAGAGCGCTCCCAATTGAGAGACAGAAGCCAAACAAATCAATAATAAATGAGCAAAAAGATTTGAGCAAAACAGTTTCCAAAAAAAAAAATGTACAAATGGTCAATAATCACATAAAGAGGTACTCAATATCTTTTTACTAGTCATCATTAGCTCAAGGTTATTAACCGTTAGGAAGCTGTGATGGGGAACTACGGTGTTAAGCCATTAACCAACCACTGGGGCACCTTGAGAAGTGAGAACATTAATAATCAAACCGTGACAAAGACATGCAGGGTTTGCCACACTCACGCATGACCAGAGGGAAAGCAAAATCAGCTATAGGCTTTGAAAAAACAGCTCTGCAGTTCCTTAAGTAAAACATGTAATTTTTATTACATAGCAAGCCCACACATAGCTTATTTGCCTTAGATAATGAAAATTCATGTCCATACAAATTGGTGCAGTTCACAGCCACATTATTTATCATGATGCCCTTTGGAACCAATCCAGATGTTCCTCAACATGGGAACCAAAGAGGAAATGGTTGTGTAGTGATACAGTTAGCTGCTAGTCAGGCAGAAAAGAGGCAGAACGCACAGGGAGGTGGTTAGAGCTTCAAAAATACTAAGTGCCGTAAAGAAGCCCCCCCCCCCCCACAGAAAAAGCGTGTTCTGTATGATTCTATTGTCTTGAGTTCTAGAAAATGTAAGCTGAGCCAACGGGAAGACACAGCAGGTAGGTTCCAAGCTCTTCTCTCTTTCAGACATGGATCTTTCATTGATATTTTTCCAGTTTCAGTGGATACAATGGGTTCTGCACCATCAAGATGATTCTACTGGATTTTTTTATTTTAAAAGTCACATGGCCTCTATTTCTTTTGTGGCCCTGTGGGTAAGTATAGAGGGTAAAGCCTTGAGCAGTCGGTTCTCGTTTACTTTATCTGTT
Organism: Mus pahari; assembly: GCF_900095145.1. NCBI lineage: Eukaryota > Metazoa > Chordata > Mammalia > Rodentia > Muridae > Mus > Mus pahari. The sequence continues at coordinate 65,448,690 of NC_034598.1, forward strand.
TTCCGTCAACACCAACGATCAAGAGGGACTCTCCACTCGGTCCTGGGCTATACACTGACAACTGTTTTCAGAGTTAATTTCCAAACCATTGTTTAGAAGAAACTATGAACACAGAACCAGAGAAAGAGCAGGGAACATTAGCTAGCTACTATCAGAATGTTTCTGAGACAAGGATTCTCTGTGTATCCCTAGCTGTCCTGGAACTTGTGCTATAGACTTAGGCTGGCCTTAAACTTGCAGATCCACTATGTCTGTCCAGCCTGATGTTAGTTATCTACCCATCTTTACTGTGAACTATCTTCTAGCTATGGTTTTTTTTTTTTTTACATATTCTTACAACTCTCTGAGCTGTTACACTTATTTTTCTTTTGTTCCCTATCATTGCCTTTATAATTAATTTATAATTAGTTATAATTTCCACAGGTAATTACTTTCTTAAATGGCCTTGCCAAAATCAATCATGAGATATTCTCTTCCATTTAAATCTGTTTGCATTTTGTCAAGCAGGTGACATTTTTAGTTTTCAGACTTATTTTCAACTCTGCAAGAGATTTTTATCATTGGCTGTGCATCAAGAATGGGGTTGGAAGAGGGTACGGCTGAAGGATGAAGTATTGCCCCTATTTGAGTTCTTGCTCGAGAGAGAGACACATGAATACTGTCATAAAAGGCTGTGAGAACCAACTCAAAGAAAAAAATGGATGATCCTGGTTTTTCATGAAGAATTACTGATTGCTGAAGCTCCAGTTACTGAATGGTGAAAGAAGAAAAGAACACGAAGAACACGTACATATCCTGAAGGAAATGGAAGAAACAGAGCATTCTGGGTATATGTGTTCCTGTGGTCCATGGAAATTGAATCAAGAGGCCAGCGAAAACTGCCATGATATATTTGAATCATATTCTAGATATTTACAGAAATTTTGTAAGTCAACATGTCGGCTCTGTATCACTGGAACACGGAAGCAGGAGGGTTTTATGGTGACTGTTTTGGGGCTTCTGACCCTGTTGAAGCTAGAGTGTCGCTCGTGAGAATGTTCATCCCAGTATGCATCTTAATGGGAAAACCATGGACTTTTGGGCTTACACTGTTTAGAAAGAAAGTCGAGGCATTGCAGAGGTCATAATAAATGGGCATATTTTATGAAATGAAGCTGAAAAGAAGCACACACAGGATTAACACTCCTAGGCATGATATAATGAATACTGCTTTGGGTTTATTTTTTCCTTCAAAATGAATGTCTTTACGGACATGCTTCCCGAAGACGAGAAAGGTCGTGCCTCCTTTATAAAGGAGGTTAGATTCTGCCTACGGACTGCCATATTACTTGTGCTTGATGAAGAGTAGCATGGGATCTGGCGAGCAGGTCCAGATTTGAGCAGACACCTAAGCTGGCAAACCATACCCAAGCTTAGTAGCGTCACCTCACAGCAGTCTACTATTTTTCACATTGGCTTGAATTCAAGCGGAATGAAGCCATAGTCTTCCTCTGCTTCGTCTGACTTTATCTGGGGTCACTGCAAGGATGAATTCAACTGGGATTCTGGCCAGAGCTGCAACATGTACAACCCTTCGCTTTCCAGTCTTTATCATTCCGTACTCAGCTCAAACTCCCTTATATCAGAGTGTGGCTGGGGAAGTTTGGGTCAGCTTTCCATCCAAGCTTTGGTTTATCCTTCTACTCTAGTCTCCTTTCCTTACAGAATTCAAATGTACATTTTGATGTGCATGATGAAGAAGCACTTGTTTTGTTTTGTTTTTTTTTTGCCAGTAAATTTCAGAATCTAGATGGAATTGACAGTTGCTAAGATATGATAAATTTGCTTAAACTGACTCGAAGTGGAATTAGGAAAACTCCAATAGGGAGGATTTTACAGGTTCCAAGATTTATTCTCTTCTCAGAGATTTGGTAGTGGTTTTGTGTGAGTGTATGCGTGCACATGTGTGTGCGTGCACATGTGTGTGTGTTTACTGCTCATTTATCTAGCAATTTTGTGTCTCTTCTGCCTCTTCTCTTTCTTTCTATTAGTACTCCTAACCCCAATGATATGATACTAGAACAGTATACCAATAGCTGACTTCAGGAGTCAGGCATCTTTTGATTGTATTTGCATATATCTCTGTATATGTCAACATCACAGACTGACTCTATTTGGACTGCCAATGTTCAGTGCATAACTCATTTCTTTACTTGGTTGGTACTGAAAATCCAATCACATTGCATCTTTAGAAGAGATATGGTTTTATCCGGATAAAATTCTGGGTCTCAGTTAAAATAGTGAAAATATGTCTTGGAGACATGACTGAAAAATCAACTGGGAATTTCCTACCCAAGATTTCAAAATGTCAATCACTGTGATCATCACAAGAATAAGGAAATATGGGGGCTCGTGTTCTGATTCGTTTTGGTTTGTTTTAAGCGGGAGTCCTCTATGCAGTTCAAGTCTCAAGTTCACAGTTCTCTACTGTCACCTATAGAGGGCTCGGGCTACAACTGTATTCGGCTACAGTCTTCTCATATCCCAATTCTTGAACCGATTCACCTAAGGCAAGTCATGTGGTTGCGTTGTGCTTTTGAAGTTTGATAAAGAACAATTCCTACTCCAGAGATAGTAAAACATGGAGTATTTACTAATAGTCCTAATGATTTTTAGAAAAATATTTTCTCTGGTAACTATTTGGTTCACTTTCCATTCTCCAAGATAGAGCTATCATTTTTGTTTATTTTTATTTTCCATACATTTTTATTAAAATATAGTTAAATCACTTTTCCCTTCTTTTCCCAAGTTTCCTCCCTCTTAATCCTTTCATGTCTCCCCCATTCTTAGATACTTTTTTCTTTCCCAATTATATTTGTTTTATATATTTTTCTACACCTTGGGTCTTCCTGGGGTGGTGGTAATGGTGTCTGGGTTTTGTTTGTTTTTGAGGCAGGCTCTCATGAGTTCCAGGCAAGTCTCGAACTCTCTATCTAGCTGAGGATGATCCTAACTACTTATCCTCCTTCGGCAACGTTCAGAGTGCTTGGGTTACAGATGGGCACCATCATATCTGATCTTACTATGTAGCTCTGAAGATGAATGTAGCCTTTTGTGCGTGCCAGGAAAGCTCTTTATCAACAGAGGTACATCTTCAGCCCCCATGTGTGCCTTTAGTGTGGACACTGGAAATGTCCACGATATGACGGCTGGAAATTTTGTGTCCTTGTAAAATTTGGTAATGAAGAGAATAAATGTCTTTAGACCTGGGTCTAGAAAAATCTAGGTCTCTGCTTCCTTTGGATTGGACCCACATTGCCACCTGGAAGTGGCTTGAGAGAGATAGAGACAGAAAGAGAGTTGGCTTTTGATTAATAGCAAACCTATCTAAATGGATTAAATCATGACAGTGATGGTCACTTTTCCTAACTATAATGAAATACTGCTTGGTTTTATAAATTACATTTATAATTTTTCCTTCTTTATTATATTTATAAAATTAAAAAGTTATACTAACTCTAATTGACTAAAAACTTTTACTTAAGAATAATTATTACTTTTATCAAAAGATAGACAGTACTTACTTATATCAAATCTGTCTGATAGAATTTCCTCAATGGTGGAAATGATCATTCCCTGCTATTAGTATTTTAGCCACCTGATATATATGGCTATTAAAATCTGAAAATGTGGCCAATAAGTAACAAGAACTCTAGGTTTAAATAACTTAATTTAAACTATTCAAATTTCAATAAAAATGTCTACATGTGGTTAGTGTCTCTCATATTACAGAAGAGTCATTCTTTTTTAATCTATTCATATATAGTGTTATAACATATTATGCTAAGACATCTACTTCTGGAACGAAGTCTACTTGAAAGGCTAGATTTGACTTGCTAATATACGATCAGTGTAATAGGATGGGGAAATTTGCATCCACCAGAATTCTTATTAGAGAAATCACTGTATGCTGCATAAGGTAGGTTTTTATTTCAATCTCAGGGTGGTACAAGAGACTTTGAGGGAACGTGAAAATAACAAGCATAATGAAATTTGTTCTCTGTGATAGAGAAGTATTGAAATTTAGGCACCAAAGAGAAATCCAGAGAAGGGAAAAAAAAGAGAGGTGTGAGAAGAAGACCCAAGGTGTAGAAAAATACCATGGGCAAAGAAGAAAGGAAGACAATATATTGATATTTTTGAAGACTCTCCTAGACATTGCTTCCTAGTTCTGTAACACTGGGCAGGTCTTGATCACAATGCCACATTTCATTGCAAAGAGTTCCAAATTTTATCCATTATTTGGATAGTCACATGCTTATCTTTGAGGATTTTCTATGAGGGGAGAAGAAGATGGGTGGTAGAGGACAGCAAATATTTTTTCCCTATCATTTATTACATTAAATGCTTATTACTATTAAGGCTATTTGAAATGTTTATTTTAGTTTATGAATGTTTTACTTGTATGTAAGCATGCATACTTTGTGCATGTGTGGTGCATTTGGTCCCCCAGAACTGCGGTTACAGATGGCTGTGACTTGCCACATGTGTTCTGGAAACTTGAACCTAGGTCCTCTGAAAGACCAACCAGTCCTTTTAACCACTGAGCCATCATTTCAGCCCCTGTTCAGGAAATTTTAATCAGAGCAATAAAAAGAAGTACAACCGCTGAACAGTGATTAGTGTACTATGTTTTTATCTTCAGAAGATGTGACTCAGGACCCCAAGTAGAATTGAATTGACTAAAACCTTAGAAAAGTGAGTTTAATACAATGTGGAAAATATGATACAGAGATCAATTGTTCTTCAACAGATTTTTTTTTTATCAAAGAGGTGAGAAATATAATGAAAACTCAGGGAGATTAAAATGTAATGCCTGTGGATGAATGTAGAAAAAAGTGTGTAATTTTCATGATCAAACCATAGCATTTTATTGTAGGCCAGAAAATGGAGATCTAGGTAAAGACCCTCTCTAGGTGTGTTCAAGACAGAGATGACTCAGTGTTAAAGAGAAACAGTTTCCTCCAACTACAGTCTACAAGAGCTGATTTTTAGCTTGATAGATTAATGATAACGTTTATGCTAATGACTAGCTGACAGAAGAGCAAGAGAATCGAGAGAGAATGAGGGAAAATCTCTTTGTAAAGGTCAAAATGTAGCACAGATCTATAGTAATTAAGAAGGTGGAAGCGGCCGAGGGACTGCTAAAGAGGCCGGGAGTGTGCAGAGCAAGGGCTACAGAGCAGATGAGAGTCAAGTAGCCTGTGGTGAAGAACCCAGATGTTGGAGCTGCACTGCCCAAGTACAAATTACAGCTTTGCCACTTAACAGCTGTCGCTTTGGGTAAACTATTAAGCCCTCCGAGTTTCGAATTTCTTATCTCTTAAATGGGGACAAAGTGGTCAATAGTGCATAGAAATGCTACAAAGGCAAAACATGTGCAGCATTTAGAACAACGTGTGTCCCTTTGTAAGTATTGTGAAAGCGCTCGCTATCATCGATGCCAAGATTTAAGGTGTGATAAAGGTCCCCTTAATGAGGCTGCGGAGAGAGTGATTTAATACCTAGTCATGAAGCAACTGGCTGGCCATATGGAAGGAAAGAACAGAAAAAGCAGAGTGAAAGAGTTAAAGGAAGGAAGGAAGGAAGGAAGGAAGGAAGGAAGGAAGGAAGGAAGGGAGGGAGGGAGGGAGGGAGGAAGGAAGGAGAGGAAGGAAGGTTTATTTATATTTAATAAATATTAATATATTGTGTTATTTATGTTAGCGTGGCCACAAGGTTTGCCATGCTAATATAAATGACACAATATATTAAATATTTAGTTATCAGCTTTCCCACAAAGTACAAGAAAAATGAAGAATGTAAAATGTTTTTTGGTTTATGGGAGATTTTGGTCTATTTATTTATTTAATGGATATGAGTGCTCGATTTGTACATACGCTCACATGACAGAAGAAGGCATCAGATCCCACTATAGATGATTGTGAGCCACCATGTGGGTTCTGGGAATTGAACTCAGAACCTCTGGAAGAGCAGCCAGAGCTCTTAACCACTGAGCTGTCTCTCCAGCTATGTGTGAAAGATTTTTTAAAAAAATGTATTTGTATTTTAGCATAATACCATGCAAAGCAATAAAGACAGGCCATTAGGTTTCACTCCCAATCAAAAAGGAGGAGATTGGAGATGGAGTAAAATTGACAGGTAAAAGTTTATTTAAATATATACAAAATTTTTATCTTTATTTTTTGTATATCATACCACAATAGGGTTTGAAATACTGTCTGTAAGTAGCAGAAAATATTAAATAAGCCTAATAGTTTATATGTTTTAATTTCCAGGACTATTTATTTGAGGTAAAGTTTCTTCTACAAGATTGCGTCTGTTTTGATCCACGTGATCAACAGCTGCTTGCAGCTTTTTTAAAAAAAATAAGTATGTTAACATGGCAGAAGTTTAATTTCAGGATTCAAATAGGAACTAGGTTGTTTTGTTGAAAGGAAGGAGGGAATAATTTTTCACATCATAATTATTTTTATAATATATATTTAACTTGATAGAAATGTCCATCTGCCTTTTGTATGAGAAATTATATGCAAAGGAAATTACATAAATATAGAAAGTACAACACAAAGTTCAGAGTCTGATATTGTGTTGACTCTATCCTGCTTATTAGGGTAAGAGATAAAATACAGAGTATACAGTTTTTATGTAGAACCTGAGAAAGCAGATTGGAAATTTATTTGGCAAAATTTATCTACTAACATTTTAAACTTAGAGACATTAAGATAGATTGTCAATCTGTCTGCTTCCCAAACTGTGCAATATTCAAAGCTCAGAGTTAAAACTCTGTAAGATATAAGGTAGATGATAGACAACGCGTAATGATCCCCAGAGAAAAATCAAATTACTTGACTGTTCCTTTGTTCCCAGGTGCCCTACAGTTTACATCCCATGTGAAATATTTATGGACGTCTATGTTTTGTTTATCAATCTCTAAAAATTATTAGAACATCAAAGTGATGTAGCTGCTGATAGTTATTTTCTTTAGCAGTATAACATAAAAGTTCATTTTAAAAGACGTTTCAAGATAGGAAGCTTTGTGTACTTGAAACCCTTCAATTTATGAAGGGATAAAAACAAATTCAGTGCCGCTGTCCCTAGCCCCTGATTAGTTCTTACAGGATTTTTGCAGGATTCATTCCCCATGGGAAGCATTGCACCCCCATCAAGACAAGCTACTGTGTCTTTGTTATTTTCCCATTGCTGGGATGAGACGCCACCACCAAGGCAACTTATAGAAGACAGTTTATTGGGCTTACAGTTTCAAGAGTGATCACTGTGCTGAGCGTGACAGCAGGAGCAGTAGCTGAGAGCTTACATCTGATCCACAACTGTGAGGCAGGAAGAGGGAGAGGGNGGGGAGGGGATAAGGAGAGGAAGAGGCACACAGAGAGGCACAGAGACATAGAGACACAGAGATAGAGAAAGACAGAGTTATGGAGAAAAACAGACAGAGAGAAAGAGTGAGAGAAACAGAGAGACAGAGAGAGACAGAGAAAGATAGAAAGACATGGAGAAAGACAGAGAGACATGGAGAAAGACAGAGAGACAGTGAGGGAAAGAGAGCACTGACTGGCATGAACGTTTGAAACCTTAAAGTCCATCCCCAGTGACACATTTCCTCCAAGTCCACACCGTGATTCCCAAACAGTTTCACTAACTGGAGACCAAGTACTCAACCGTATGTCCCTAGGGAGGCCATTCTCACGCCGATCAACACAGACTCTCCTTGCTTCTTCTGTCTTGTTGGCTTCTTTCAATAAACAGAAGTTTCACAGCCTGAGTACATCACAGTAATCCCGGAGGAAGTTGTCACCTGTTTCTTCTTAGAGAAGTCACCACTGCTTTAAGGTTTCATCTCTACTCCCTAAGGCTCAACACCTTTAAAGTGACATCGATCTTTTTATTTGGAGGCTCTGTGCATTGCAGTTATGTCTTTCTTTCTTTCTTTCTTTCTTTCTTTCTTTCTTTCTTTCTTTCTTTCTTTCTTTCTTTCTTTCTTTCTTTCTTTCTTTCTTTCTTTCTTTCTTTTCAAGAAAATGAGGATGAATGGGATGAACTTTTCTCTATAGTATACATCCTCAGCCCTTCTCCAAACGATAAACACAGCCTAGGCACTGGCGTCTCAGCTTCTTGCCTAGTTTAGCTCCTCAGAATTGGTTCCCCCTTCTGTGGGTCTTCTCTCCTGAAAAGACCTCACACTGCCAGTGCCCCGAGTGCTAGAGACCACAGACCCTGAAGCACTGGGCTCTCCAGCACTGCCGTTGGCCATGGTGAGTCACTGTCTACCGCCTTCAAGCAAAGCCCTCTTCCCTTTGGACTCTGACTCTGCCCATATCTCCGTCTCACCTCCCGATTGTCATCCAGGCTAGTCCCTGCCATTATTTGTTAAGGATGCTACCCTGTGGACTGTAGTCTTCCAAGTCATGCTTTGACCCTGGGTCCAGCCATTATCTAGGTGGATGATGTATTAACACTTTACTATAGGGAGATCTTGGCTTCTGTGTATATTCCCTGTCCTTTGTGGTTCCCAGATGAATCGGTTCTGCCTCTGAGATCTGTAACTCGGTCTTTGTCCCTAACCTTCAACCATCCAAACTTGGACTCCTGGCTTTCTGTTTATCTTTACTTCTCTCTCTCTCTCTCTCTCTCTCTCTCTCTCTCTCTCTCTCTCTCTCTCTCTTCACGGTAGCTTCCCTCTGTACTCTCAGAAGTATAAATCACTCTTACAGTAAAACCAGCATTATCTTGGGGCATGGCTAGCCACAGTTGCTTTCATATTCCTCTCTTTCCTTCCCATCACACTTCCTAAAGATATTCTTTATCTTGACCCATCACCCTGTGGGGAGCCAGGAAGCGGATCTCATCAAGATGATGAGATTGCATGGTCATGATCTAGTCACCAGAACGGGATGGGATGTCCAGTGGGAACACTTACAAGAAGAAGGGAGCAGGTCCTCTACATTGTAGGGAGAGAACAAGAGAGAAAGCTGGTGATGGAGCTGGGTAGGAAGTCACAAGTTTTGTTTTTGTTTTTGTTTTTTTTTAGTTGCTCTGCACTGTCATCTGAACAACCATGTTTCTAATCAGCAGCCACTATACTCATTTTTTTTTTCAGGGTTTCTGAACTCTAAGGAGAAGTGGTTGAATGAGAAATGTCTATAAAATATTCAGGTTAATTGTTTAGCAGTATGATCATGCCCATTATAGAATGAACCAGAATTTCTCTTGGGATGGTAGAAGGAGGCTTCTAAATTTGTGGTTCAAATCATTAATGCCATTCTCTAGAACCGTGTTTCTCCACCTTCCTGATGCTATGACTCTTTAACACAGTCCCTCATGTCGTGGTGACCCTCACCATAACATTGTTTGTTGCTACTATATAACTGTAATTTTGCTGCTGCTGTGAATTATGATGTAGATATCTTATGCTGGTGACTTGTCTTGCTTTGGGGATTACAGTTAAGTGATTGGATGAATCTCAGAAGAGACCTTGGACTTTTAACATTGCTGAGACGACTGTAGACTATGAGGACTGTTGAAGTTAGACTAAATGTATTTTGCATTACTCTAGTTTTAGGTATGGCCCCCATAGACACATAAGTTTGAGTGAGCCTATGGGAGCCAGGGAGTGGAATGTAATGGCTTGTATGTGCTTGGGCCAGGGAGTGGCACTACGAGGAGGTATGGCCTTGTTGAAGTAGGTGTGTCACTGTAGGTGTGGGCTTTAAGATTCTCATCCTAGCTGCCTGGAAGTCAGTATTCTGCTAGCAGCTTTCAGATGAAGATGTAGAACTCTCAGCTCTGCCTGCACCATGCCTGCCTGGATGCTGCCATGCTCCTACCTTGAAGACAATGACCTGAACATCTGGACCTGTAAGCCAGCCCCGATTAAATGCTGTTCTTTGTAAGACTTTCATTGGTCATGGTATCTGTTCACAGCAGTAAAACCCTAAGACGATCTGATATGTGACTCCCTGGAGGGTCATGGTCTACAGGATGAGAACCACTGATATATGTGATATACTTGTGAGCCCCTAGAATCTTATAAACATCTTGCATTTGTGTATTTGACGAAGATGAGGTTCACTTCAGTTAAATACTTTATGACAGGTCAAAATAAAATGATGTATGTTTCCAGGGATACACTTTGGAATATCTCTGAATGAAGACACTTTGTCTTGAATGCAAGTGTACACAAATATTCCCACAAAACATTGTTTGATACCAGCTGGTGATGTGAAAATAAAACATGAAACTCTCGCTTACACATTCGTTTCTGCGGGTGAGCAGCTGTGAAACCAGAGCTCTAGATTTTCATGGTAAAAATGGGATATATTCATCCCCACCCCCAATTTCAGAACGTCTCCTAAATTATTTTAAGGTTTTATCTTTAGAAGGGGAAGTTTTAAAGGGAGGAGTGGGATCTACCTCTGGCTGGAGACATGATGTTGACTCTTTCTTTAAGAATGAATTCAGTTATATCAGGCTCCTGCACTTGTTGGCATCCACAATAGTGTCTGGGTTTGAGAACTGAATATGGGGTAGATCCCCAGGTGGGACAGTCACTGGATGGTCATTCCTTCAGTTTTTGCTCCAAACTTTGTCTCTGTATCTCCTCCCATGGGTATTTTGATCCCCCTTCTAAGAAGGGCCGAAGTACCCAAGACTGTGGTCTTCCTTCTTCTTGAGCTTCATGTGGTCTGTGAATTGAATCTTGAGTATTCTGAACTTCTGGGTATAGGGAATGAAAGATAATGAGAGATAATGTGCCTTCTGTTCCTTCACCTTCAAGGTTGTTGTTGTGGAACTGCCATGAGGTTCCGTTAGGTTTGCCATGGAAAGGTGCCCTCTTTTTTCTTTCTATATCTTCTGTAAGCATGGAAATTCCCTTTACCTAATGCATTGGGCTTCCTGCTTCCTTGAAACCTTTTCTGATCACACTACATGTCTGCTTGTCTGTCATGGAGGTAATAACTTCTTCTTCTCCTTCTCTCTTCCTCCTCCCCTCTCCCCCTCCTCCTTCTCCTCCTCCTTCTTCCTCTTGTAGGTAGTATCTTGATTTGGACTGAGGTCCTGTACTGCATAAAAAGGACAAAGCAAGCTGAGTACCAATGTCCATGCTTCAATGTTCCTGATTACACATGTGATGTAATCAGCTATTTCAAGATCTTGCTGTCTTAACTTCTTTTCTGTGCTTAAGTTAACTTTTTTTAAATTGGATATTTAATTTATTTACATTTCAAATGTTCCCCTCTGGAAACCTCCATCCCATTCCCACTCTGCCTGCTTCTATGTGGGGTGCTCCCCCACCCAATCACCCATCCACTCCCTCCTCCCTGCCCTGGTATTCCCCTACACTGGGGCATCAAGCCTTCTCAGGACCAAGGGCCTCTCCTCCCATTGATGCTCGACAAGGCCATCCTCTGCTACATAAGTGGCTGGAGCCATGGGTCCCATGTGGGTCACTTCTATTCTTGATTAACTCAAATGCTATGGCCTTTTCTAGTTCTCTTCTCTGCCTTTCTCTTCCAAGTAGCTGCCAAGATTTACAGTTTGCCTGCTGTGGTGTTTTATGGCTCTCAAGCTAGGACACACACAATCAAAACTACTTCAAGCCAGTACTCAATCTCTCCCACACTTAGCTTGTTATCCACCCTTGGTAGCTACCTGTAATTTTTGATATTCCCTCGGCCTCATGTGTTTGGTGTCTTGGTGTCACTAATCCTTTGTGTCATCCTAGACTCCCTTGTTTTTCCTTTATAAGCGGTAACCATCGAAACCCTTCCATTATGGTATTTCTCCATGCTTACCAGTTCCTTTGCTATAGTTTGAATCCATGCAGGGCTGTCTGGTTTCCCCCCCTGAGACACTGTTCTAATGTCTTAATCAGGTCCCACTGGGCCTAGTCCCTTCCTTCCTCCTCGGACCTGGTCCATCTGTTTCACTTTTGATGCTTTTGTATGTTGATTATGGTGATTCGCATGAGGAAGGCAAGAGAAGTTGTTTCACGTATGGAGAACGAGGGTATGTACATGTGTGTCTTTGAGGAGCACTGCCCTAATGATCTGTCGTCTCAGAATCGTGCCTACCCATGTCTCTGTAGTTAACATTTAGACTAGCAGTGAAGAATGGCGAGTAACAAGATCCCCGCACTCAGGTTTAGTCCTTTTATTCTCCACAGGGTCTGACAACAGAGGAAGAGGCTAAAGAACTCCCTCCTCACAGGATGGTTAAGAGAAACTCTGAGAGAGGGATTTAAAACGAGAGCGAGAGGGTGGAGAGGTGGCTCAGAGAGAGGCAAGCATGAGGATTTAAATCTGAATGCTCAACACTCATGCTCAATGCCTGCTGTGACGGTGTGTGCTTATAACCTCTACACTACGGGACAGAGACAGATGCGCCCCAAGAGTTTGCCGGTCAGCCAGGTTAGCGGGAATGGCAAAATTTTAGTTCAGCGAAGGACGTTGTCTCAAGGCTGTAGTATAGATAGCAATACAGGAGAATAGCTAGTGACTTGCTTTGGCTTCCTTATGTGTGCAAGAGGATGTAAGTGTCCACACATTCACATGTATGCGAGACACACACACACACACACACACACACACACACACGCAGAGAGAGAGAGAGAGAGAGAGAGAGAGAGAGAAAGAGAGAGAGAGAATAAAGAGAGGAGGATGAGAACAAGGAGTCTCATAACAGGTATGTAGCAACCAATATCACCAAGAGTCAGAAATAAGGAATAGAATCAGAAAAATCAGAATTCAACCTAGGCATGGAGATGCTCGGGTAATGAGAAGAAGGAATGAAAATCACATGTAAGTTGGTGATGTTTATGAGGAGAGAATGAAAAACAGGAATTGTAATGAATCTTACGAATGCTCACATGTGAGAAAAAAAAGTTATAGGAAAGATTGTAAGGTAACTCCATGAAATGGTAGCCAGTTGAGGGTGTAAGACATTACGAGGGAGTGTCTCTTCCACGGGGATCATCTTTGGGAAGCAGCTCAGTAGCTGCAGCTCACCATCAGCTAGACACACACACTTGCTGTGTTTGCAGAGTAGAGTGGTGCCATGAACGACCCAAGAGAGGTCCAGAATCTGTGTGACAGCCCCCCAGGGCACACACGGGAGAAGGAATGGCACCATAGCAACTCTTCTCAAACAGCAGCCCTTGCTTGCATGGTGGCCCTAATAACTCAGATATAACACAAGTCTTTTTAGTAACACCCTTCCCGGAAGACTGAACTCGATGGGGAAAAAAGGAGACTCAGGATGGGTATCAATTCCTGTTAACATCCAGGCTGTACATTACAGGACAGACTCAGTCCTGCAGGGATTGAGCACCAATTAGCAGACAAGATCTGGAACAAGAATATTTGCTGAGATAATGCTCCTCAACCGGAGCCCTTCTACTTTGAGGTGTAGTGAATCGCTGTCCCCTTTGGCCAGCAGAGAGGAGAAATGCATAGAGAGGTCAGGGACATTATGATATCACCTATAGGGTGACAGTGATAATCCCGTTAAGAGCTAACAAATGTTAAAACACTCTAAACTCAGGGCACTTCTCAGCATTCAGCATTATCTTATTTTATTTACTTAATTGCGGTAACAATGCTCTCAGGTAAGTAGAGTTTACCCTTACCAGGGCACACGTCCTTGCACATTGACTGCAGGCAACAGGATTCAACTGGGTCACTGTTCTGTGCAACCACGAGAAGACTACCTTACGTAGAGCTTGATGTTCCTGTCCTCTCACATCTTGTGTCGCTACCTCGAGGATTCGAGACAATATTATATTAGGGGTCCGACACAGGGGGCAGCACAGAGAAGCTGCATAATAAAAGAAAATTAATGTCAGGCACTCTCTAATTAAACTCTCGTCTGCTCTCATCTATTAAGGTTACAGTCATAATGAAATTAATTATCACCATTTCCATCCTCCTCCGCCTGTGCTGGTTTTGCATACATTGACAGAAAAGGGAACCGAGAAGTACAAGATCAATAGCCCAAGTCGCCAGGAAAAGGGAGATGTCCTTTGCTCTGGAGAATGACTTCTAGTTGCCTCGGTTAAACAGTAACCAAAATTTGAGCCTGGAACGTGAAACTCAGCAGGGCTGTCAGTTGGCGGCAAGTCCTCTGTCCTCCTGTCTAGTGGAGATTGAATCAGAAAGTCAAGTTCCAGGAATCTAGGGCTGAACTAGGCCAGATGATTTCAGGTTAAGATTTGACCTCCCAAAGGCCAGGGAAATGCATAAAAACAAAAGAATGACCGAGTCACGAGCAGCATTGATCATGCACTAGAGTCGGGGGACTTAGTTGAATGGAGTGATGTAGGTTGGCTTTTGATGATTTCAGACCCTCAGAGGGTATTTGGAAACAAAGGGCAGGCGTGATAAACACAGACATGTGATGGAGGTGGCTGGAGAAGAAACCAATATGCCATCAATTTCTATGATTAGCATCCTGGAGAGGCTGCAGAAATATTCAGAGGGTGGGTCTTAATTATCTTCTAATGAAGATTTGATTTAGTTTCTTGTTCTCGCTCATTCTTGTTTTCCTCAAAGGCTGCCATTGCTTTGGAATGTCACAGCGTTTGGATTCTAAGCGACATGCTCTCAGCTTTGCGGGGGGGGGGGGGGGNGGGGTGGGGGGATGAGGTCGGGGAGGTGGGGGGGATCTCTGAAGGAAAGGCGAGGTCAACCTTGCAAGTTAGATTAATTCATTATGCGAGATCTGCTCTCGCTGTTGCTTGTATAGCCTGCCCATGCTTACCGAGCACTGAGATAAAAGTACACCAGCGGTTCTCAACCTGTGGGTCACGACCCCTTCTGGCATCAAACGACCCCTTCACAGGCAGCTGCCAAAAAACCATCAGAAAACATAGATATGTACATTATGATTCACAACAGCAGCAAAATTAGTTATGAAATAGTAATGAAAGTAGTTTTATTATTGGGGGGATCACCCCAGCATGAGGAGCTGTATGAAAGGGTCACAGCATTAGTAAGGTTGAGAACCACGGTAGTACAGAGAGAAGTACTGTGTTAGGCACTTCCGTAAATATGCCTAATTACTGCTCTATTCATTTAAATTTTCTTTGTAATCAAAATTTCATGTCCACACACACAATGCGATTTTATTTTTAAGTGAAAGGATGATTTTTTTGTTAGAACTCAGGGGAAAAAAAAAAGTCATAATTCAAGTTAGGTGAAAATCCCAGCTACCATCAGGAATAGAGATGGAGAAAGGGAATGCATGCCTGTCAGGTTGGGCATGAACTAGACATGGATAGTGTATTAAGAAAAAAAAGAAGCGTCGGGAATGGGGATGGGCTAAAGAGCTGTGGAGAGTCCCAGAGCCTGGTCAAGCAATTCTCTAAGGTGCTTCCTAAAATGCATAGGTTTTTCTGATGAAACCCTCTTCTTCAACCACCCTCTGTGCCAAATAGCCAACTTTTGCTGGTGTTTTACAAATACTTGCATGTCTTTCTTGAGTTTTCAGTTTTAGCCATTATTTACTGTTTTCACGCTACGGAGGATGAAGGCTCACCCCATTTTTACTGCCTCCCTTTTCCTCCCAGTTTCTCACACACATCTCCATCCTTTCAATGCACTTAATGCATTCAAATATGAGGGTGAATTCACATCCAGAATTTTAATAACTTTCACCATTCAGTTGGTGGTTAATCTTTTTATTGAATTTTGAAGTATTTTATTTTAAATTATGTGTCTGTATGTAGGTTTGGACATGTGAGGGAAGTACCCACAGTGGCCAGAAGAGGGCGGCAGACCTACGGAGGTGGAATTACGTGGGTCGCACGCCTCGTGGGCACCGGGAACTCTGCAGGAAGCACATCAGGTACTTAACCACCGAGACATTGCTCCAGGCTCCTGGTTACTCGTAAGCAATAGCAGTACGTCATTATTTTCCTTTTAAGGTTCAAGATTAGTTTGTTCGGGGATTAATTATTATCTTTTTTCTTTTTTTTTGTAATTCTTTTCTTTTTTCTACCCTCTTTTAATTTTATTGTTAAATTTTTTTTTTCTTGATAAGGTTTTTCTATGTTGCACTTGAATTTGCGATCCTGCAGTCTGAGCCTCACGAGTTGCAGCCTATGTCACTGCACCCAGGCTGGCTAATGAAAAGAATTTACTTATGAATTTTACCCTGTGTTCTTCCCAGTTGTCAAAATTTTCAAAGAACAAATACAGGGATATTCTGTCATCGTTGGAAGAGACATTCTATCATCTTCAGGATCTCAGTACTCCTTTCTCTCTGTGCTGGATGTGTTTTATATAATGGTGTGGGTACCTCAGCAGCCCCATGCGGAGTCGGAGGCATTCCCTCCGAGGTATCTGCCACAGGACAGGCTTAGTATAAAAGGGAGTTTATTTGGTGGGAAAGGGAAGGGGGCCTAGAGGAGGGAGTAGAGGCAGAGAAAGGTGAGGGACAGAGGACAGAAAGAGAGAGAGAGGAAGAAAGAGGGGAAGAGACCAGCTTTGGTGTGTGTGTGTGTGTGTATGTGTGTGTGTGAGAGAGAGAGAGAGGAGAGAGAGAGAGAGAGAGAGAGAGAGAGAGAGAGAGAGAGAGTGAGAGAGAGAGAGAGAGAGAGAGAGAGAGAGAGAGAGAGAGAGAGACCAAGAGAGCTGAACAATCCTTACAGCACCAAGCGCCTACCTGGCTGTTGCTAGGTAACTGTTGGGCGGAGCCTAGAGCAAATGCTAACATTGTATCCTTTCAACCAAGAGTCCTCTATACTCATTCTCTATTTTCTTCGTGGATTCATCCTTCAGCTTCCAGAGAATAATAGGATGGGAGGGGAAGCTTTTAAGATTTTCAAATTCTAAGCCGCATTTATCCCACCTTCACACCAGATAGTTCAGTTGGATACAGACAGAATGCTACTTTCTCTCCTTACAGGTCTCTGCCGTGTCTCATCGCTTCTACTATTATTAGTGAGAAGCCAAAACACCATCATTATGTTTGATGATGTATGACATCTATTCTCTGTGAATGATTTGTGTGCGTGTGCGCACTCATGTGTCCGTTCGTGTGTGTGTGTGTGTGTGTGTGTGTGTGTGTGTTGGCTAGTTTTATGTCAATTTGACACAAACAAAAGTTATCTGAAAGGCAAGAATGTCAATTAAAACAGTGAGAACTTCAATTAAAATCGTGCCTTTCTAAGACTGGTTTGTAAATAAGCCTATATGGCATTTTCTTGATCGTGACCTATGGGGAAGGGCCCAGCTCATTGTGGGCGGTGTCACCCCTGCTGCTGCTGGCCCTGCGTTCTTTAAGGAAGCAGTCTGGGCAAACCAGAAGGAGCAAAGCCAATGAGCAGCACCCTTGTGTGGACTCTGCGTCAGCTCCTAGCTCCAGGTTCTTGCTCTGTTGAGTTCCTGCCCTGACTTCCTTCAGTGATGGACGACGAGGCTGAAGAATAAGTCAAGTAAACTCTTTTACCTGCTTTTGGTCATGGTGTTTTATCCTAGCAGTAGTAATCATAACTAGGACAGTGAAGTGTGTGTGTGTGTGTGTGTGTGTGTGTGCAAGGGTGTGTGAGTGTGCTTAAGTGCATGTGAGTGTGTGTGTGGGTGTGTGAGTGTGTATGTGCGTGTGCAAGTGTGTGAGTGTGTGTGAGTGTTTGCATGTGTGAGTGTGTGTGTGAGTGCATGTGTGAGTGTGTGTGAGTGCATGTGTGCGTGAAAGTGTGTGTATAAGTTTGTGTGTGAGTGTTTGCATGTGTGAGTGTGTGTGTGTGCATGTGTGCGTGAAAGTGTGTGTATAAGTTTGTGTGTGAGTGTGTGTGATATGTGTGGTGTGTATGTGTAATATTAGCATTGGCGAAGTTGAACTAATTACTGTACTCACTACTTCATGTTTATCAGTTATTTTCTGAGAATATTCAAACCTATCTTTTAAAACAATTTTCATGTTCACAGTGTTGCTACTGACCATCGTCAATGCTGTATTATGGGGCACTTGAACTCATTCTTCCTACCTAGGTTAAACTTGGCATTAAGGATGCAAGTCTCTACCTCCTGCCTTCACACTTCAGCGCCACCCTCCTCCTCCCTGCTTCCCTGACGTCACCGTTTTCAGATGCTGTGTATAAGCATTATCAGACTGCATTTGGCTTCTGGGCCTGGATTTTTCCATGTCATATAAAACTCTCTCCAGGTTCATGCACAAAAATCAGGAAATCCTTTCTTCCAACTCCAGTGGAATCCCATTGCATACATAGCCTACATTTTAAAAAAAAAAATCATCCATGGGTGGATACAGCTTTGTTCAGTGTCTTGGCTACTGTCTTTAGAGGGGTACAAAGATGCAGATGCTTCCCTGATGTCTGTACTGGCTGGTTTTGTGTGTCAACCTGACACAAGCTGGAGTTATCACAGAGAAAGGAGCCTCCCTGGAGGAAATGCCTCCATGAGATCCAGCTGTGGGGCATTTTCTCAATTAGTGATCAAGGGTGGGAGAGTCCATTTTACCATGGGTGGTGCAATCAATGGGTTGGTAGTCCTTGGTTTTATAAGAGAGCAGGCTGAGCAAACCAGGGGAAACAAGGCAGTAAGTAACATCCCTCCATGGCCTCTGCATTAGCTCCTGCTTCCTGACCTGCTTGAGTTCCAGTCTTGACTTCCTTTGATGATGAACAGCAATGTGGAAATGTAAGCTGAATAAGCCCTTTTCTTCCCAACTTGCTTCTTGGTCGTGATGTTTGTGCAAGAATAGAAACCCTGACTAAAACAAATTGGTACCAGCATCGTGAGCTGTTCCTGTGACAACCTGACCATGTTTTGGGAAGGACTGTGGAAGGACTTTGGAACTTTGGGCTAGAAGATCCATTCGGTGTTAAGAGCTCTGTGGGATGTTGGTTAGGAGCTTGGAAGATCATGTTGAGTGCAGACAAAGGAGGCCTGGCTTGTGAAATTTCAGAGGGAAGATTAAAGACTCTTTTCAGGGCCATTGCAATTTTGATTGTGAAGGTTCTGTTATTTTTGGTTAGCTGGGACTGAAGAATCAGCTGTGATTAACAAGATACCAGAACTGCTAAAGCAAAACCTTTGCATTACTGGGATGATTGATGCTGGTTAGCTGGAACTAAGAAATTAGCAGTGATTAAGAAGAGACCAGCATCACTGAGATTAAATCTTCTGGGAAGTATTTTCTGAGAGCACGGAGAAATTGTGTCCAAGAGGTAGCCACGGTTGTACCTCTTGTTGGCAGCCAGACTTGGTAATATATAAGAGTTACCCAGGTGGTACTGGTTTTGAAACATGAAGGGGTAGCAGCTGATGCTTGGCACTGTGAGAGGCCAGGAGGGGCATTGGTTAAGGTGCAGCCTCAGTGGTAGTTGAAGGCCCAGGACTGAAGGGGTCATGTAGAGAAGTTGAAGTTTAACACCATGAAAAGAGCCTATGAGAGGCTATTTATGAGAGTCCAGTCCAGTTGCTGCAGAAGGCAGCAGTGTTTTGGAGATGCCAGTACCGTGAGATGACCACCAAGAACAGCAGCAGCAGTGGAGTACAGGCAGCAGGAGCCTAGAAGACAAGGAGTGTGCTGCGAAGGGGAGAGCTGGAGATGTGATCCAAGCCCTCGGAGGAGCCAAGAAAATTGTGAGTGTATCCCAGACATTGGACAGTTAGAGTTTGATTTTGGTTTTGAGTGTGTCTGTGCCCTGATAATTTTCCCTCTTGAAGTATTTTAGTGGAGCCCACAGTTAAGGGTCTTTGAATTGTAAAAAGACTTTGAATTTTGAAAGAGATTGGATATTTAAAAGGGATTTAAATTTTAATATGTAAGAATTTGTAAAGAATGTGGGGTTTTAAAAGTTATTTAGATCTTGGGAATGAATATGAAAGTGAGGGATCAGGTTTAATAGTGATGTGCTTGTGTGTCAAGTTGACAAGGGGTCTGTTGTACTGGCTGGTTTTGTGTGTCAACTTGACACAGGCTGGAGTTATCACAGAGAAAGGAGATTCAGGTGAGGAAATGCCTCCATGAGATCCAGCTGTAAGGCATTTTCTCAAATTGTGATCAAGGGTGGGAGGGTCCATTGTGGGTGGTACCATGCCTGGGCCGGTAATCCTGGGTTCTATAAGAAAGCAAGTTGAGCAAGCCAGGGGAAACAAGCCAGTAAGTAACATCCCTCCATGGCCTCTGCATCAGCTCCTGCTTCCTGACCTGCTTGAGTTCCAGTTCTGACTTCCTTTGGTGATGAACAGCAATGTGGAAGTGTGAGCTGAATAAACCCTTTCCTCCCCAACTTGCTTCTTGGTCATGATGTTTGTGCATGGATAGAAGCCCTGACTAGTTGTTTTGATGAATGCCCTATGATGACATTATTGGAACACACAGTAGTTCTACTTTTACATGTTCATTTTGTGTAGGAACTATAAAATCCCCATAACATTTCACAGGAAGTTTTCAGTTTGAGTAATGACCCATCACCAGCCTTGTGCTTCTTAAGGTAAGCTGTGCAGTGCTGATGTTTCCATCAGTGTAACCCAAAGGTTTACCTGCTAAAGGCTTGGTCCCTAACACATAGGAGATGGTGGAATCTTTAGGAGGCAGAGCCTCATGCAAAGAAGTTAGGTCTTTAGAGACACATCCTGTAAGGGGTTCTTGGTACATTGACTCATCTCTTCCTCTCTCTTTCAATCTCAAGTCATCTCGAGGTCAGCAGCTTCCTCTACCATGAGTTTCTACTGTGATGCTCCATCTTGCTAGAGTCCACAGCAACAGAGCCAACCGACCAAGGAGTGAACCTTTAGAGACAGCGAACCAAATGAATCTTTTTTTTTTTCTTAAAAAAGACGATCTTAGGTATTTTGTTAGTGACAGCAGAGAATAAGTAGACAGTGTAAACGGGTTGAATTTAAAACTGAAGCAACCAAGGATAAAGGAAGTCAAGCCACTGGAACAACAGCACACAACTGCCTCCCAGAGGGTGACAGACAGGGTTCTGTTGGTTTGATGGAATACTGCCGAGGTCTGTTATTTTCTGAGTGGGAATGAATGATTTGATGAGTTAATGAAGTCACACCGAGAGGCTATTGAAATGACTTTCTGAGACTTCCATTTCCTGTATACCCATACTACCACTTCCCTATGTCACGGTTGTTCATTGTAGTATGAAGGACTGTAATGACACACACAATAGAGTACTTAATTAGCATAAATCAAAAAACTACATCAGTCTACAAGTTTTGTATAATCAACATTTTCTATAAGCATTAATAGTGAACAGACACTTAAAGTGTTTTCTCTACAATTAGAAAACTCAGATTTGAGCCCTAATTGCATGATTTTGGATATATTATTTAACTTATCTGTTATATTTTCTCATCTGTGAAGATAATAATCAAGTGTAGCACTAGAATATCTCCTTAGAAGAGGTCTACCCTGATGTCCTGGCTGAAAGTGAAGCTTCATACCGAGTTTGCATAGCATTTTTTTAAACAGTTCGGTGTCCATATAAAAAACCAGAATGGGGCATTGTGATAGTCATTACATATGTTATGTGTATGTCAAAGATAACAATTGATATCAACACTTAGAATAACAGCAATGGTTTCTATGAGGGGTGAATGTGATAACACACTTTAAGAGTTTAGCACAAATATAGCAATAAGCAGCTTGCATCTTTTGAATGCTGTTAGGAGTTGTCCTAATATCCCAATTATCAAGCAAACGATCAAAAAGACGTGGCGGGGAGGAGGGAGAATTTCTTGAAATGAGAGAGAACTGCATGTTCTAGCACATCTACATTGGTTCTCATCAACACGGCTAGTAACAACTCTCCTACAGATCTGTGATATGATGTTGGTCTGTTTGCAGTAGTGCAGCCTAGCTTTTCTGATCTCCGAGACGTTCTCCATGGTCACTGGGTATGGATGAATCTCTCTGCTTACTACGTTATGCCCTGTCACAACTGCATTTCTATAGCCTTTTTACACTGCATTTAGTGACTTGCTCCACCAGGATGGTATTACTGAGTTCTATATTTTCACTCTGCCAGTGGTTCCTTTTGAGCACCCAGTGGCCAGGCATCTTCTGTTTTCCTTCAAATCATTACGCATTTGTTAATCTTATTATGCCTATATAAAACATTTGAGACAAAGGTGAAGTCATGATGGGATTGAGATGCCTGTGAGAAGATGTCAGATATGAATATAGATAGGACAGCAGGCATTTCATTGTTTTCTTAATGATCTATGGTAGAAGGCATAGGGAAACCATATGATTAAGAAAACACCACAAAATACGTTTTCCTTATTCTTACACATTCAACAGTTCTCAATCTTTACCATGGGAATTGCAATTCAGTCTTAAAAAGCTATTGTTGCTGGAGTTTAAGGAATGACTTGAATGCTCTTTAAGGGAGAATTATGACATCCTCTTCCGGCCGCAGCTGTTATGATAATTCGATGCTCCCCCTCCCGCCACACACACTGCAGTCCTTGACTCTGAGAATTAAACTATTTTGTCTTGCTACTTCTCATTTCCATTTACCGTCTGCTCTCCCCTTTGCTTTGGAGTTGTGTTGATTTTGGTTTTTTCAAACAGGTTCCATCTTGGGTTGTCCTTTATCTCCATGAGTCCCTGATAGGTAGCTCCTGAGGTTCATCCAGTATCCTCAGGACCACACTCTCTGACTCTGAGGTCCATCCAGTATCCTCAGGACCACACTCT
>NC_034598.1:65472115-65473086 GCF_900095145.1 Mus pahari
CTCTGACTCTGAGGTCCATCCAGCATCCTCAGGACCACACTCTCTGACTCTGAGGTCCATCCAGCATCCTCAGGACCCCACACTCTGACTTGTCAGTGATCCATCCAGGTCTAGGTTGGATGATGGGTATTTTCTGATGGATGCTGTTCTGAAGTGGACAATTTCTGGTTTCTTTGGAGACTCAGTCATGACATGTGACATTTTTCTGGAAACTGAGATATGAGAGGATGTTTTTTGCTGAAGCAGACATGTGGGAGGATGTTTTGCTGAGAATAGACATGTGGTGTTTTCTGGAAGCAGGCTGAAAAAAGGGCGTGTGATGTCTCAGTAGAGCAGATGCTTGAGAGAACAGGTGATGTTTGGAAAGGGCATAAATATAACCCAGCAGATAGTGGATGATGCTGTGTGGTGTTGGTTTGCCTTGCCACTCTTTGATGTTCATCATTTGTCATGACTTCTTAGAGAGAAATGCACCAAAGAACTTCTGCTGGTGCTCTAGTGGCTTCTTGCCATTTCAGTGGACTTGGGCCAATTGGCAGAGCCTTATAACTTCTTCTGGATCAAACTGCCATTGCTGATTTGTGAATGGGGTTTGAGAGTGAACTACTGATATCCTGACACTACAGGTTGGATTCACCCCAAAGAACCATTTCTAAACAGGTCTAACACCCTCCTTTGCTCTACTAACCTTTCCTTTCCACTACCTCTGGTGGGCTGTGGGCTAGAAGTAGGTTTTTACCTTCTATAGCAATTTTTCATTTCTAACTATTAAAATTGCATCTTTCATTAGACATGTAACTGACATATTTACACACGTTGGTTTAATTTACCTGAAACCTACTCTAGTCTCATATTCATTATCTTTTTTTTTTTTTTTAAGATTTATTTATTTTGTGGGGGCTGGTGAGATGGCTCAGTGGGTAAGAGCACCCGACTGCTCTTCCAAAGGTCCGGAGTTCAAATCCCAGCAA
>NC_034598.1:65477759-65480557 GCF_900095145.1 Mus pahari
TCAAGAGCATTAAAGCGTTGCTGTAGAAGGATCCTGTTTGTGTGCCGCGTCATTTCTTGCTGGCGGGAAGGTAGCGCGGGACATCTATCTATCTATCTATCTATCTATCTATCTATCTATCTATCTATCTATCTATCTATCTCTTCATCCACCCATCCATCCATCCATCCATCCATCCATCCATCCATCCATCCATCCATCCATCCATTTGATATGATATAAAGGGGAAATTTTAGTGTTACCTGGATTAATGGAACTGGATCATAGGGATGCAAATTTAATCATAACATTAGTACAGACTTCCTGGATCAGGGTGTTTAAAGTATGCTAGGCAAGTGTGATACTTTCAAAGTGATGCTTTAAAAATGCCACAGATGGAGAAAACAAATGTGTTATGTGTGATTTCATGTTTGTTAGATTTTTGTCAACTTGACACAAGCTAGTCATCTGAGAAGAGGGACCCTCAAGTGAGAGAATGCCTTCACCAGATTGGTGTGTAAGCAAATATGAGGGTCATTCTCTTGACTGATGTAGAAGGTGACATTCCCAGGCAGGTGGATCTAGGGAGTGTAGGAAAGCAAACTCAGCAAGCCAGGAGGAGATGGGGATTTGAATAAGGACAGCCCACAGATGCTCATATATTTAAATGCTTAGTCACCATGCAGTGGCACTATTCAAGAAGGATTAGGAGATTAGGAGGTGTGTCCTAGTCGGAGGAAGTATGTCACTGGGCATGAGCTTTGAGATTTCCAAAGCTCATGCCAGGCCCAGTTCTCTCTGCCTCTCTAAGCCTGTGAATCAGGGTATAGCTCTCAGCTATTTCTCCAGTACCACGTTTACCTGCCTTCCACCATGCTCCCTGCCGCAAGAATGATGCATTAAACCTCTGGAACGCTAAGTAAGCACCCAGTTAAGTGCTTTCTATTTTAAGTGTTGCCTTGGTCATGGAGTCTCTTCACAGCAATAGAACAGTGACTAAGACAAGGAGCAAGCCTGTAAAAGGTATTCCTTCCTGATGTCTGCCTAAGTCCCTGCCTTCAGAGGGACTTCCCGCCCTGCCTTCCCTTCATGATAGACTATGATGTGGGAAATGTAAGATGAAATAAACCATTTCCTTCCTGTATTCAGTTTATACAGTATTTTTGTGTCTTTTAAAACTAATTGCTTCTCAATATTTTAAAAATGAAAGACATAGCCGGGTGTGATGGTGCACGCCTTTAGTCCCAGCACTTGGGAGGCAGAGGCAGGCGGATTTCTGAGTTCGAGGCCAGCCTGGTCTACAAAGTGAGTTCCAGGACATCCAGGGCTATACAGAAAAACCCTGTCTCTTGGGGTGGGAGAGATGGCTCAGTGGTTAAGAGCACCGACTGCTCTTCCAAAGGTCCTGAGTTCAAATCCCAGCAACCACATGGTGGCTCACAACCATCTATAATGAGATCTGACGCCCTCTTCTGGTGTGTCTGAAGACAGCTACAGTGTACTTANATATAATAAATAAATAAATCTTAAAAAAAAACCCTGTTTTGAACCCCTCCCCCAAAAGAAAGACATTACATAAAGTATATACTTCGGGCTGCTTCTTAAAAATGGTAAGATTTGGAAGTACTACATTAGTGGTCAAACTTAAAGCCAAATTTATACTCATTACTACAGTCTATTGTTTAATCTTAGAGCAATATTTTCAAAGTTGATTCCCACCCCCTGGTCTAAAGAGTTATTTGCTGCTATTTTGGAATATAAAAAGTAGATTCCAATGCTTTCTTTTTATTAGCATGTTCATTGAGTTTCATTTTAACATCTTTTAAAAAGGTTTATCTCTTTATACCTGTGAGGACACTGTCACTGTGTTCAGATGTACCAGAAGAGGACACTGGATCCCATTACAGATGGTTGTCATCCACTATGGAGTTGCTGTGAATTGAGTTCAGGACCTCTGGAAGTCAGTGTTCTTAACTGCTGAGCCATCTCTCCAGCCCTTGTTATAACATTTTTATTCACAGGCTTTGATCTTATCTGGTTCTCGCCTTGGCCTTCTCCTCCCTTTCCTCTCGGACCCTTCTTTTTAGTTAATCTCCTTTTCTAATTTCAAGTTCCTTTTCTTAATCTCATCTTTCTGGATCTGTCTTCTACTGCTTAACTCTATTATATCATTAATGGCCCAAAGGTGCTTCCTTGTGCACATACACCACATTTTCTTTCTCCATTCATCTATTGATGGACACCTCTGCTGATTTCACACAGTGGCTATCTAGTACAACAGTAAATATCCAATGCCTTTGTGATATGCTGGCTTAGATTCCTGCTGGTATACACCTTGGAGTGGTATATACCAGATATGGATCACAAGTTCTATTTTTATGGGCCCAGCATGAAGCTGCTGTGTGACACTGCTATCTACGAGTGGTTCTGACGTTAGCTTACTGAGGAATTCCCATACTGACTCCTATACTGGATTCATTAATGCACTTATTACCTGTACAGTATATAAAACCCACGGTTTTGATAGAATCCTTGCCAGCACTTGCCGTTTGGTTTTCTGATGGTAGCCATTATTACTAGGGTGAGGTGGAGTCTCAGTTATTATTATTATTTTTTAATTCTCTTTCAGTGAACTCATGCCTTTTCCCTTTTTTTCCCTTTTCCCTTTTCCCTTTTCCCTTTTCCCTTTTCCCTTTTTTCCCTTTTCCCTTTTCCCTTTTCCCTTTTTTCCCTTTTCCCTTTTCCCTTTTCCCTTTTTTTCCCTTTTCCCTTTTTTTCCCTTTTCCCTTTTCCCTTTTCCCTTTTCCCTTTTCCCTTTT
>NC_034598.1:65481627-65486252 GCF_900095145.1 Mus pahari
CTCTCTCTCTCTCTCTCTCTCTCTCTCTCTTCATAGTTTAATATTAGAGATGCAAAGGAGACTGTGGGTTCAGAGAGAAAGGAGATTTATTTACATGGGATGTGGGAGAGAACAATGACTTCATTCAGTTAACAAATCAAATATGTTTATGGGCACCATGTAGAGAAACTGGTATTGTGTGGTGGGGACACAGGGCCTGTCTTTGAAGGAAGGGAAATCTTTTTGGGGAGATGTGGTAGTGTGGCACCAGAAAAATATGATAGAGAAATACATGGGAATATATGTCAGATAATTTGATCTAGAGATTGTTTTTATATGAGATTAGGGACAGAGGAGGTTCCATCTTAGGGAGCTCAAAAAAAAAAAAAAAAAAAAAAGGAAATAAATTTGAATGGAGAATATTCAGATGGAAACTATGAGATACGACTGTGTTCTAGGCAGAGTAAGCCAATAAGTAAATATGTCAGTTCAATTACTGAGGAAATATAGATTTTTAATAGTTATAAATCGAAATTTCATATCTAAGATGAAGAGAACAATATTAATTAGGCACATTACTGTCAGTAGCAGGAGCTGCAGACATAATTTGCATAATGCCTTCCGCTCTCCCATTCTGGCATTCAAGATCTGGAACAAAAAGGCAGATATAGAAGAAAGTGTAAGGGAAACACGACCTAAGCATACCAACAGAAGGCTCGTCACATTCAATATTTTACAAGTTTATATCCATTCAGCACTCATACCAGCACTGCAGGAAGGATTCTTTTGTTCTTATCTAGCTAACTAAGACCCTAGACCAGTATAGTTTCCAGCCTTTCTAGTACTGTGACCCTTTAATACAGTTCCTCATGTTGTGGTGACCCCCCAACCATAACATTATTTCATTGTTACTTCATAACTATAATTTTGCTACTGTTATAAATTGTAAAGTAAAGATCTGATATAAAGGATATCTGATGTGTGACCCCTGAGAAAGGGTTGAGACCCACAGTTTGAGAAACACTGCCCTAGAACAATAAATGCCCTTTAAAAATATTTTAATTTATTTTTTACGCTCCATATTCCATTCCCCNCCCCCCATCCACCCTCCGACTGATCCACATCCCACACCTCCTTCCCACCCCACTCCGTCTCCATGTGGATGCCCCAACCCCCACCCCCCACCCCACCTGACCTCTAAACTCCCTGGGGCCTCCAGTCTCTTGAGGGTTAGGTGCATCATCTCTGAATGAACACAGATCTGGCAGTCCTTTACTGTATGTGTGTTGGGGCCTCATATCAGCTGGTGTATGCTGTCTTTTTGGTGGTCCAGTGTTTGAGAGATCTCAGGGGTCTAGATTAATGGAGACTGCTGGTCCTCCTGCAGGATCACCCTTCTCCTCAGCTTCTTTTAGCCTTCCCTAATTCAACAACAGGGGTCAGCTGCTTCTGTCCATTGATTAGGTGCAAATATCTGCATCTGACTCTTTCAGCTGCTTGTTGGGTCTTTCAGAGGGCAGTCATGATAGGTCCCTTTTTGTGAGAACTCCATAGCCTCAGTAATAGTGTTAGGCCTTAGGACCTCCCCTTGAGCTGGATCCCACTTTGGGCCTGTTGCTGGACCTTCTTTCCTCAGGCTCCTCTCCATTTCCATCCCTGTAATTCTTTCAGACAGGAACAATTATTGGTCAGAAATGTGACTGGATGTGGATAAAGAGGAACAGTCCTCCACTGCTGGTGGGATTGCAAACTGGTACAACTACTCTGGAAATCAATCTGAGGGTCCTTAGAAAATTGGAAATAGATCTACCTGAAGACCCAGCTATACCACTCTTGGGAATATACCTTAAAGATGCCCCACCACACCACAGGGGCATGTGTTTCACTATGTTCATAGCAGCCTTATTTGTGATAGCCAGAAGCTGGAAACAACCTAGATGTCCCATGACAGAAGAATAAATACAGAAAATGTGGTTTATTTACACAATGGAATATTACTCAGCTGTTAAGAATGAGGACATCTTGAGTTTTACAGGCAGATGGATGGAACTAGAAAATATCATCCTGAGTGAGGTAACAGAGACCCAAAAGGACATGCATGATATGTACTCACTAGTAAGTTGATATTAGCCAAAAATCAAAAACCAAAACAAAAATCAAAAAAACAAAAAACAAAACAAAAACAACAACAAAAAAAAAACGTACAGAACACTCAAGACAGAGTCCACAGAACTCAAAAAGCTCAACAAGCTGAAGTGCCCAAGTGAGGACACCTCAGTCCCATTTGGGAGAGAGAAGAAATCAATCACAAGTGGGGAGTGAGGGAGAGACCTGGCTGGAGTGGGAAGTGGACATGATTGAGGGGAGTGGGGGCAAGAGGGAAACCTGATCTGGTATTGGGTGAAAGAAAAGGAATGAATCCCTGAGGGTCAGTAGAAAGAATGGAAACAGACAACCTCAGGAAATAGGAGGCTGGGGGGGGGACCCCCAGAATGCACCAGAGACCCAGGAGGTGAGAGACTCCCAGGACTCAAAGAGAGGGATCTTAGATGAAATGCCTGACAGTAGGGAGAAGGCACTTACAGAGCCCGCCTCCAACAGTAAATGTGCTTTTTATGTGACATCACAAGCAAGTAGTTCCAAGATCTGAGCAGAAGAACATCCAGATTCCAGCCCAGCAGCCTTCCAAAATGTGCATCATTTTGCTGCTTTGGCTTTTTGTATTATTTTACAACACCCTCGTATGAAATGTGATGGTTAATACAGCTCTCCCAAGCTCAGCATCGCATACCCCAGATCTGTGCTGTAACAAAAGGAACAAATGACACCAGCAGAGGGAATCCCTTCCTAATTTTGGTCATGCAAGTTTAAATTTCAAACACTAGCAAGGCTACTGCCGTAGATAGCAGGCAGCCGTGAGCGTATGGCTCCGCATCCCTTTGCTTATCTGATTATAAAGTTTGCTTTCATTTCAGAGTAGGAAATATTTTGATACACGCCTCTCAGAGAGACACCAGAAATTAACATCATAAGTGTGAGAAGCGCCATCGGTTCTCTATGCCTGAGCCGTCAATTGCAGCCTGCAGCCAATGAGCCAATGTTGATTAAATGGCCAGCATAGGCAAAATGCTGTGAGGCTTTACAAGCATTTTATGAGCTAACAGAGGAGATGGGGAAGATATATGTAATGGCACTACCATGAGGCAATGATGGTTGTCACAGCGACAGACCCATGCCTAGAGCATCTGAGATCATTCATGATTAAGGAGGTGTATTCTTCGTAGACTAAACATGGTAAAGATGTTAATTTTGAAAAAGTTTCAAGGGAATTTTATTAAAATAGAAAACCAAAGATGCTCCAGAGGTCAAGTGCTTACTTAACTATATAATAATTTCTTCCAAACACTATGACTGCTTTCTTCCAAGCTGCATAGTATTGGATAGATAAATGGCATAAATCAGGGAAAAAATCAGTTTAAATTCATTTGGAATAAAATCTTTGATATTTTCAGAAGAGTTTATAAATTTCATTCTTCTTCATTTCCTCAAGTTTAAATAGAAAGATCTGACCTCAGGGTTAGCAGGGACATCAGAAATGCTATACAGACTCATGAGAACAAAGGACTTTAACAGTACCATGCAAGTTTCTCATATTAATGCCTTATAAGGGCACTAGGTATTCTGAATTTAATAGTAAAATCAAGTGTTGCATTAATGTTGTGCCCCAGTAAAAGGTACTTGGAAGCAGCTGTTCACTGTGCCTTTTATTATTTTGAATATAGCTATGAATAATTACTGATTAAGAGTTAATAGTTATGTTTAAAATAGTGATGTATAATTTACATTAGTCACAGAATGCACAAACTTTGAAACAAGGATGTTGAATTCTTTTTATTTCATTAACTTTTTTACTCAGTGTACTATGATTTTTTTTCCCTCCCAGATCCCTTCCAACCTCCTATCTACTCTGCTTCAAAAATCAGAGAGACACGGAAGTGAAACAAGCAAACCTCTCGTATGGCTCAGCAGTTAAGAGTGCTGGCTGCTCTTCCAGAGGTCCTGAGTTCAATGCCCAGCAACCATTTGTGATGGGATCTGACGCCCTCTTCTGGCACACAGGTGTACATGCAGATATAGCGTTCATACATAAAATAAATTAATTAAATAAAAAATGTCATGTCTGGTAATGCACTCTTTATTTTTTTTTCCTGAAAATCCCTAACTTCTGTGACTCAATATCAACTTTAGAACTTTTTGTAATGTGACATCCTTTCCCCCTCTTTCAGTCTTACTGAAGTTGAAGAACAGTACAATCTTCACAAAGGAACAGCAAGTGTGTTGTGTAAAGTTTTGGAGAGTGAGCCAGCTGCTCAGCATCAGACCCGAGGTGCCAGTCACTGTGGTGTCATTAAGATGGGGATCTTGAAATCAGTGACCTCTAGAAATATTTAAAAAGCTCTTAAGGTTACATTGATTGCATCTTTCATCATACTGACAAAATTACAGATGCTTTCCCTTGTCCCACTTTTACCTCTGAGCGTTGTGAGTTCAGTCTGTCTTAGGGTGTCTATTGCTGTGAAGAGACACCATGACCACAGCAACTCCTTTTTTTTTTTTTTTTTTAAGCTTATCTCAACTTTTTTTAA
>NC_034598.1:65486378-65487981 GCF_900095145.1 Mus pahari
CCCTGCTCCCCTACCCACCCACTCCCACTACTTGGCCCTGGCCTTCCCCTGTGCTGGGTCATATAAAGTTTGCAAGACCAAGGAGCCTCTCTTCCCAATGATGGCCGATTAGGCCATCTTCTGCTACGTATGCAGCTAGAGACATGAGCTCAGGGGGTACTGGTTAGTTCATATTGTTGTTGCACCTACAGGGCTGTAGCCCCCTTCAGCTCCTTGGGTACTTTCTCTAGCTCCTCCATTAGGGGCCCTGTGTTCCACCCAATAGCTGACTGTGAGCATCCACTTCTGTGTTTGCCAGACACTGGCATAGCCTCACAAGAGGCTATCAGGGTCCCTTCAGCAGAATCTTGCACAGCAACTCTTATAAAGGAAAACATTTACTTGGGGCTGGCTTTATAGTTCCAATGTTTAGTCCATTATCACTGTGGAGGTAACTATGGCAGCGTGAAGGCAGACATGGTGCTGGAGAAGGAGCTGGCTGAGAGTTCTACATCTAGATCCATGGGCATCAGGAAGAGACTGAGATGCACTAGGTCTGGCTTAAGCTTCTGAAACCTCAAAGCTTACCCACTGTGACACACTTCCTCCAACAAGGCCACGCCTACTCCAAAAAGGCCACACCTCCTAATAATGTACTTCCTGTGAGCCTATGGGAGCCATTTTCTTTCAAACCACCACACAGTCTGTTCGTCATTATAATCCCACCATGTATCAAAACGACAGATAATTGGACATCTAAGTTTTTTCTGACATGTGTCAAGTGACCTGTGGCTTGGTTAAAGATACAACAGAATCAAGCAAAGAAAGAAACATCCCCACTCGATTGTGTAATTACGAGAAAAAAAAAAAAGATTTAGCTTAGGGACAGCATATAAAGTTTCATTTTATAAATGGTAGAAGATGTTAAGAAAACAAAGATTTGTCTCTGTTATGGGGGAAATTTCACCGGGCCCACTTCAGATAAAGAACTACAGCTAGCAATTGCTACTGAGAGAGGGAGAATTAGTGTTGTCCAGGGACAAGCCTCTTGATGGGAAGCTGCAACAATACTAATTAGGAAAAAAAGAGGTTATGTATTTGAGCAGGAGTAGGGGACACAGGAGAAGCTGGAGGGGAAGAGAAAGGTGGAAATGGTGTAAATACAGGACGCATGCATGGAATTCTCAAAACATAAATTAATTTAAGTAGAGAAAAAAATGTCCATATTTATTTAGAGTGGTGAGAGGCACAAGCTTGCCCTGTCCTGGATGAGTGTCCACACACAATCACATTGTGGTCATTTCTGCACATTGTGGACTCTGCACAGAACAACTGGAATGTCTTTCCGGATGAGTGTCCACACACAATCACATTGTGGTCATTTCTGCACATTATGGATTCTGCACAGAACAACTGGAATGTCTTTCCGGATGAGTGTCCACACACAGTCACATTGTGGTCATTTCTGCACATTATGGATTCTGCACAGAACAACTGGAATGTCTTTCCAGATGAGTGTCCACACACAATCACACTGTGGTCATTTCTGCACATTATGGACTCTGCACAGAACAACTGGAATGTCTTTCCGGATGAGTGTCCACACACAGTCACACTGTGGTCA
>NC_034598.1:65488441-65525352 GCF_900095145.1 Mus pahari
CTGGAATGTCTTTCCGGATGAGTGTCCACACACAGTCACACTGTGGTCATTTCTGCACATTATGGACTCTGCACAGAACAACTGGAATGTCTTTCTGGGTTTTGGAGAAGATACAGTTTGGATAACACAACAACCAACTTGAAACACTTGAGTACTGTTACACAGAAAAGAGAATAAAGTTCTTGTGGACCGTGGGTAGATGTTTTCTCCTAAAGTGGCCATGTTAGTCCCAAGGTCATGGCTTGGCTGTGGTGTCACTCTCCAGTGTCTCAGCAGCCCACCGGTTTGGGTGGACAAAGAAAAAAATCTAGTGGCCAAGTCAGGGTTCTTTACAAGATGAGATTAAGAAGCCAAAGTGGAGTGATTTTGGAATTTTTGGAGATGGTGGCTGCCTCTTAGTCCCCCAAACCCTAGCCCGAGAGCCAAGGGCAGGCCTGCTGTAGACTAGCCATGAGACTTTGGGCAGATTTTTAATATCATTGTTTTTATTTCTTCATTTGTGAATAGGAACTGAAGCATCTGCCACCAGGATATCCGCAAAGGTCATACAATATTTTCTTTGCTGAAATACCTACTATAGTGTGTGCTTAGGGACCAGGAGGCTGTGAGTGAATATAGAACCATAAAGGTAGAATTGCTGCTTTCAAATGACAAACACTGTATATCCAAGCAGAATAAAACCATATCCCCCCAGACGTCTCTGTTTTTTATTTTTATTTTTGCCAATTTATACGCACATGTAGTGGAATTTAGTCTTTATCCTTTCTCACACCATGTCTCCTACTGTGGAAGGGGCTCCTTCTCAAGAGCTCCATCTCTAACATTCATGGTGCGTGCACGTGTGTGTGTGTGTGTGTGTGTGTGTGTGTGTGTGCGTGCGCGTGCACATGTGCATGTGTGTTTGGTATATGTGTGTATCTAATTGGATTTAATTGTAGATGCTTAAAGGAACATGGATGAAGGCAATTTACTAGAGCATGGGCTACTTCTTACTGGGTCTATGTCAAATTAAAATGAAACCTCCTCATCCATCAATCTTTTGCTACCAACAGTTTCTCAAGGAGGGATGGGCCTCATGAATTCCTTTTTCATGAATGCTGAAATGTTGATGGGTTACATTTTATGCATGTAGCCACAACTGCAGTGAGTTCATGACCACATCACGTCTAGGAGACGTACTTCTGTAGCACATCGCCTTACCTTTGAGTTATTATATTTCTTCCAAACCCTCTTCTACAATCTTCCCTGAGCCTTGGAGGAGGCAATCTATCTGTTTTGCTTAGAGCTGAGCAATCTACCGTCTCTTATTGTTGGCACTTTACCAGTTATGATCCTCTGCGTTAACTGCCATCACAGTTATAAGGTGCTTCTTTGTATCTGGGAGCATTACTAGTCTGTGGGCATAAATATGGATGTTCATAAGGCAGCTTTTCAACATTAGCAAAACACCACTAGTAACCCAACACTAATTTCTGTACTTCCCGAGTCAGCTTACAATCTCTCTCTCTCTCCCCTCCCACCTCTCTCTCCCTCTCTGTCTCTCTCCCCCCCTCTTCCTCACCCCTCAAACTAAGAGAGATTTGCCTGCCTCTGCCTGCTGAGTGCTGGGATTAAGAATATGCCAGATCTGGCACCATTGGTGGTGGCATCATTGGTGGTTATGAGCCATCCCACAGGGTAATGCCGGGAAGAATAGAAACAGGCTCTTAACTGTGGAGTCATCTTTCTCCACACATCTTATTGTTTTTATAGCCAAATCTCCCTCTCTCTTCCATTATCCTCTGGCCACCATGGGTTAGTTCTCTATAATTTTGTTATTTCAAAAATGTTATCTAGGTATAATGAAACAGTATGCAACTTGAGATTCTTTTTGACTCTGCACAATTGAATTGTTCTTAGGTACATATTGGTTTTGTTTGTTTGTTTGTTTGTTTGTTTTGGTAAGCATTCATTCTGAAACAAATGTAGGCTTATATGCATTTATATGAGATAAAAATACCCTGAATATCTTTTACCCAACTTCTCTTAAGGGCAACATCTTGCATAATTACTATGAAAATGTCACCAATTAGAAAATTGCTCTGGGCATGCTGCTGTTACAGTAAATCTCCAACCCTGTGCAGAAACACACAACCCAGTTATTATATGTATAAGCTGCATGCCTTGTTTGGGAAGATTTATACTACACTACTCTATTACCCAGCTATGACATCCCTTGCTACTTGCGGCTTCTCTCTGCCATGTGGTTCTGTTCCGTCTTCATTCCACCTCCTCTTCCTCCATCTTCCTCCATTTTCCTTCTCTTTTCCCCCACTCTCTAAAACTGCCAGCCCCACCTTTCCTGTCCACTGCCCAACCCCAGGCTCTAGCCTTTATTTGACCATTTAAAATGGTGAGAAAGTTCCCATGAAATCACCTGAGTACGAAACCTACTCCTCTTCGGGCAGCTCCTCTTGAAGAAGCTGAGTTAACATTAGAATACAAACAGCACCAGGGCAGCCCACAACATTTCTCCCTTGTATATGTGGATAATCGGTAATAGCAACTCATTAACTTTTTAATAACATTAACAAATCCATATGAAGTTACTATTTACTGTAACTCCATGGACATCGGTACAATGTATACACACACCTGTGCTGTTTATTAATGTTTTTTTTTGTTTTTTGTTTTGTTTTTGTTTTTGTTTTTTTTGTTTGTTTTTTGGTTGTTTTGACAGGGTTTCTCTGTATAGCTCTGGCTGTCCTGGACTCATGTAGACCAGGCTGGCCTGTTTCTGCCTCCCAAGTGCTGGGATTAAAGGTGTGCTCCACCACCACCCGGCCAGCTGCTTATTAATGTAAACTAACCTTTGCTGAAACACTAGAATATATATATCATTAATATACTCATAGCTAAGAATGCTGAGTCACAGACCTGGTGATGAATCAACTCTTTGAGGGTCTCACATTTCAGAGCTGATGGGACTGTAATTGATTCAGTTTTAAAGTTCATTCACAACCATTACACTGTTTGCAAAATTAGAATCAATAAATTCACATCACATAGCATGTGGAATTAAGTTATTTCAATTAAAATTGAGATTATGAATTCTTCATCCTTTGAAATGAAACATGAACTCATAAATCTCTTCGGATTAAGGCAGTTATTAATAAAATATGGTATAGGTGGGTTCTGAGTTAGTGTCTGTGTCTTGCCCACCGTAGCATGGCACCCAACAGAACAGGTTCATTCAGAATCTGCTTGGAAGAAAGTCTGAAAATACACTTGAGAATTAGTTCATTATGTGCGAGGAGACAATTAACAGACTTGATAATTAGAACTGGGGACCAGGTCTTAACACAATATGCTGTTTGCAATGTAGCTTGATGATAAGCATTAGTTTATAGGAGACTAAAAGATAAAAACAACAACAAAAAAACCAGTAATAGAAAAATTGCTAATCCACCAAGAGAAACATTTCTTGGTTTCTATTGAACAAGCATGTTATAAAATAATAAAGGGGCTCACAAGGCAGATGCAGAGAATTTCAAACTTTAGTACATGTAAGGCCATGGCCTATTAATAGCATTTGTATTTTCAGTTAAAACTTGTCTCCATTGCCATAGGAATACTGAAGTCTTTCTTGCCAAATTCCATCATCGAAGTCTCAGACTCTGGTGTCTGCTGCTGTTGGTGCCAGGAGATAGACTTTGTTCCCTTAGACCAGGGGAGCCCTTGGTACAGAAATCAGCACCACGGACAGCAGACCTCACAGTGAGTGGCAGGCTCAACATTGGGTCTTCCTAAAAGAGTAATGAAGAAGCAGGCTGCTTTGGGATGGAGGTTGGGGTGGGAGGGAGACAGACAGAGGAGGAAATTAGATGAAGATAGAGAATAGTTCTTTTTTGTTTTCCTTTGTGAAGAACCCCCAATAGGAGTTAAAAATGGGAATGGGGAGGGGAGGTTTCAGAGAATAGAGGCTCTATGAAGGGTAGGGGCAGCAACCTAAGAGCTGATGCTATTTCTGCTAACATGATATCGTTATTTCTGTGACTGAACATGAAGAGGAGCAAGGAAAGCCCAGGGTTGATGATACCGTTGCTTCCAGTAACAACAGGTTATGAAGCTTTTTTCTTACACATTTTTTCTTACACAGATGCATACACACACATACACACACACATGCACACACATGCATATACACATGCACACACACGCACACACACATGCACACACATGCATATACACATGCACACACAAATGCACACATGCATGATAACACATGCACACACATATTCACACATATACATACACACATGTAAACACATAGATGCATGCACACATACACACACATGCATGTGAGTGCGTACACACACTATCTATAAGGTACTGTGGAGAGTTACAGGCAGGGGGAAATTTCTCCCTTTCACTAAAGGGAGAAAGGAATCTTAGATATGGGGCCTACGACCCAGTGACTGTGTATTTGGGCTCAGAAATAACATCCTACATTTCTTTTTATCCTGTCTAAAATATAAGAGGCATGCAAAGAATAGACTGTGAGCATTTTGCAGTGATTTAGAGAATTCTTTGGAAGATGGAAAGTAACAGAAAATGTTATGGTATCTATTGTTGCATAAAAGGTCAGTGTGATATGAGCCAACAAATATTTAATGATGTTATAAATAGTATGCTATGAGTCAGGAGTTCAAAAAGACACACATATAAACCTACATATCACATGTGTGAGTGCATGTGCACACACACACACACACATTCACACTTATTGGAGTGGATTGGATATCAGGACTATGGAAGTTGACTAGGCAAGTCTGATATGGTTGTATGTCTGCCCAACAAGAAGGCTGCTATTGGGTACTGGCACTATGCTCTGTAAGTCGAATTCCTTCTTCCTCAGGGAAGGTAGAACCTTTGTTTTAGGAGGATTTGATATAAAGGTGCATAATTTCTAATTGACAAGTGAGGCTCATTAACAGAAAAATGCAAGTCATTAGAAATTGAAGGTGGCCAAGCAGATAAGCAGCCTGAGAGGCAGGCTAACACACATGCGGCTGACCTCATGACATGATCGCGATGTCATGTTTGGTGACAGCTCACAGTGGTTTAGGGTCAGATTTTGGAGGAAAACTGACAAGAGCAGGCCAGGGGTTGGGGGGGGGCATACCATTTTATAGAAACTATGTATCTGAGTAGTTTGATGAAGTAGGTATTGATGTTAGTTGGGGCAAGTGAGTGACTTGTAGGGCATCAGAGTATGGATGTTGGCCAGAAACTCTGGTTGCTGCACCATACACTGCAGGTAGAGGCAAGAGGCAGAAGGTCTCCACCACACATGACATCTAGGCTGCTTTGCCCTTTGCTACTGCTGGGCTGCAAGCTGAAGGTGACTTGGATGAAAACTTTTATTCTTATTTTTCACTATTTAAGTACACTGATCTATGCTGATTATCTAATTCTCAATGTGTGTGAGGGGACGGTGGTGGTGTATGTATCTCTTTGTATGGGAGTGTGTACACTTATGTGTGGAGATCAGAGGCTGACATCACTGTCTTCCCCACTCTTCACAGTTTTTAAAGATTTATTTTTATGTGTGTGTGTGCACGTGTGCGGTGGGGGGATATTTGTGTGTGTGTGTGTGTGTGTGTGTGTGTGTGTGTGCGCGCGCGTGTGTGGTGGGGGTAGGGAGGGTGTGTACATGTAAGTTCAGGTGCATTCAGACCCCAGAGGCATTGCGTAATCCTGGGTGTGAAGTTGTAGGTGGTTGGGAGCTACACAACATAGGTGCTAGGATCTGTGTTCTGGTTCTCTGAAAGAGAGCAAGGACTTTTAATCAATAAGCTATCTTTCCAGCTCCCATTTTACTTGAAGTGGGGTCTCTCATTGAACCTGGAGCTCCAGAATCTGGCTAGATTAGATGGTTCCTGAGCTCTCAGGAACCTGTTGTCCCGACATCCCCAATGCTGGGTCTCTACCTTTGCTCTCATGCTTAGCTTTGAGGTGTTGCACATCTGAACTCAGGTCCCCACGGTTGAGCAGTAGGCACTTTACCAACTGAGCTGTCTCCTCAGCCATCTCACATTCATTTTTAGATAAGTCTTTAAAAACAAATGTCCCCCTAATTTTGGAAACTGAACAAAAAACACCTGGAAACTTTCAGAATATTTTCTGGGCTTTTAAAAGGTAGTACCTATCTGTGTAGTCCCACCTGTGGTGGAGAACACACACACACACACACACACACACACACACACACACACACACACACACGTACACATATAGACATGCACATATACACACACATATATACACATACACACATGCACATATATACACACATGTATACACACATGCACATACATGTACACATACACATGTGTACACACGCACACACACTATCTATAAGGTCTTGTAGATACTCATAGGCAGAGAAACTTACATAAGGAACATAGGTGCTTGTTGAGTCCTATAAGGTAACCCAACAGCCTCAGTTCAAAAGCTTCAGCCATGTCCTGAAACAAATACAATTGACAAGTAGCTCATAGGTGATATCAGTGGCAAAGACCCAGCAAAATTGATTTCTTCTTTCATGTGGAAACACAGCAAGCTTACTGATTGTGCACAAGTACGGTTGCTACATGAATTTTGTTTGCAGTATGAATGCATATATATCAAACTCATTTTTAGTTGTAATTTCTCAGTAATTCAGTAAAAAAAAAACCCAGCTTT
The DNA here is from genome assembly GCF_900095145.1 of Mus pahari. Classification (NCBI taxonomy): domain Eukaryota; kingdom Metazoa; phylum Chordata; class Mammalia; order Rodentia; family Muridae; genus Mus; species Mus pahari. The sequence goes on from NC_034598.1 coordinate 65,495,168, forward strand.
TTAGTTATTTATGCTAGGATATTCAGTTTAAAATGAGTTGTTTCTCTAAAATATAGTTTTATGCTTAGATCCTTTTGTCAATTATACACAATATTATTTTCTATATAGGTAAAAACATACCCTTTTCCATTAAAAAAGCAATTCTTATTGGAGTGCAATGTACATGTCAAAAACTTGTACAAGTCATAGACAGCTGGAAAAATGATCGTTAAATTGATGCCTCTAAGGGAAACATGATTCAGATGAATGTTATCAGTATCCAATTACTGTGTTCCCTTTTCTCTACAAAGGAAACCATTATCTGGACTTTGAACATGCATTTTGTTTTGTAATCGGTATAAACGAGGTACTGCAGTATATACATTTTCAAGACTGACATTTTTCATATAATTTTGCTTAGAAGTTCACCTTTGCTATTGTGGGCAGCAGTAATTTTTTATTGTTGTATGGCACAATGTATAACTATAATACAAATGATTTGCAACTCTATTATTTAATGGAAATATTAGTTGCCTCCAGTTAGGGCTATTAGGGATATTGCTATTATGCACATTTTCTCTAGGTGGATTTTGATGTCTATTTCTGAGTACTAGATGAGGGCAGAGGTGTTTGACTGTAAGGTGCGGGAAGCTTGGCTCTAGTAGGTACCGCCAGATAGTTTTCTAAAGTGACTGCACTACTCTATATTCACATCAGAAAAAGCCTTAGGGTGAAAAGTGAGCCTTTTGTCCTTTTTTCCTCTCTTGAATATTTTCCCTTCAAATTTTGTCTACCTTGGTTGTTGTCTTATGCCTTAAAATATTTTGCTTGGCTCCTTGAATTCTTTCTTCTCTCAGGAGCCCTCTCTATACCATTATATTCCCGTTATCATCAAAACCATCTACTATGGATGTCCTTTAAACCTCAGAATATAGTACCGACTTTCACTTTATTTTCCTTAAAAATATAATTATGTAAGAATGGGGTAGAAAATTAATATGAACAGAGATAAAGATACAGGGACTACCATAAATAAAGGCAATGAATCATAAATAGCTTATTGTTGAAACCATCTGTTGTGAGATAGGTAGTAAAATTACAGCCTCTACCTTCCTTCTTTATCCCATCATGGCAACTTTAGATTTGATTTAAAAGCAATGAAGAATTATTGATCACCTTCATACAGGAGAAAGGATCAATCAGATTTAAATTATCCACAATACATGTTAGAAAGAGTACGCGTGAGGTACTAAGGGTAGACTCTAGAAGACCATTCCTTTAAGAAGTTATGAGAAAAATCAATGCCAAAAGAAGAGGAGAAAAACCCAAGAAGGATGATAATTGAATGGTTGTTTCTGTAAAGAGATTGGAAAGGACATGGACATAGCTATCGACTGCCTGGCTTCTTGAGCAACTGGCTAGCTGGATGATGGTAGCAATAAGTGAGACACAGCAAGCAGAGGAGATTGCTTGGGTGAGAGAAAGGGGAAGCCATAAGCAGATGAACCAAATGAGCATGGCATGTCAGGACACATGCAAAGTTTTGAGTAACCTGGATGAAAGAGTCAGTAGCTTGGAGTAGAGATTTAAAAATGTGGAGGAAAAAAAAATCCACAGTGAATATGAGACACTGAAGAAGAATCAATCAGAAATGCAAGAGAGAGAGAGAGAGAGAGAGAGAGAGAGAGAGAATAAATAGCCTCCCCTTAGAAAGCATCAACAGACAAGACAGAGTACTTTGTGGATGGAGGACACAGTCAAATCAGTAGGTGCGTTCAGCCATATGTACATAAAATATATGAGTGTGTCCAAAACTTCTAAAGAGTCCTGGGATATGTTCAGGAGACCAAATTAAGATTCTACATGATAAGGGAATTCATGACAACCACACGCTACTGCAGAAAATACTTTCAGAAATTCTTTGCACGGAGGAAGAAGAAAGCCAGTTTCATTCATAAGAGCATGGGGGAAAAAAGTAAATCTCATGAGAGAAATCGACGAACCAAGGAGCGCTCGTGCAATAGAGTCTCGGGCAAATCTCAAATACTAACAGGGAAAGGATGAAAAAGGATTCAACAACACGCCAGCCAACCGCACCAACAGAACCATAAGAATGAACAACCCTCTCAATGGTAGCATTGAATGCAGATGGCTTCCACGTATCACTTCAATGGTGTAGGCTAGTTGGCAAGATTGAAAAGCAAGGTATTATTATCTGTTTACTCCAAGAAACATACATAGACACCTAGAAACTGAAAGCCAAAAAAATCTATATCTTTGTGTGTGTGTGTGTGTGTGTGTGTGTGTGTAGGCCGTGAAACTACAAACGTGGGTGATTCATGGATAGGAAGAGATTGCAAGGAAATAGGGGAGAGAGGATAATTGAATACATGTGACATGAAGATATGAGGAGATCGAGTGGGTGGTGTGCAGAGAGGGAGGAGGAGGAACAGGCGGTGAGCAAGAGACAGAGAAAGTATGAGTGAAGCACCACAGAGAAGTCTATTATTCTGTATGCCAACATTAAGGAAAATAAGTCATCCTCAGAAGATGGGTGTGTTCTGGAGGGACAGGTTTATTATATGGTATATATGTTTTATCAAGTTGATTTATTATTTAAACAAAATGCTTCTTTGAAATCCAGCTATTTGTGCAGTTGTGTGATTATTTTAAAGCTCACTAGGGAACGAAATTCCTTAGAAAGAAAAATGGCTTCCTAAAGATCTTCACCATGCAATTCATTAGAAAACGCTCTTCTAAGAAGGTCAATATTTAATCATCTATTATTTTCTTTCCTCTGAATAGAACTGGTGATATTATTTGTAGCATCGTCTGATTAATTCAACACCATGCTTAATAATTCCCAGAATAACTCTTTCTGGCAACGCATTGTCAAGGGAAAGGATTTGGCAGAAAGAAATGCCACATCTCAGTTGGTCCCTTTTACCACTTGATCCTTCTTTAATAGCTTGTTCTTTGGCCCAACTAAGAAATCAGAAAGCAGAGAAAGCGGGAGGTGGGGAGAGTCTATTATAAACCAAGTAACAGTAAAAACTAAATATAGTTGTAGAATATGATAACCTCCAAGATTCAAGGAGCCCTTTCCTTCCCTCTGTCTTGTATTGGGTGGAATTGAGGTAGTCCATAGCCAAGTAAAATCACTGCAGATTCAGGGGTACTGAGACATGTAATATGGCCCTTTTCCGTTCTGAGATAGACAACAGGATTTCTGTTTCCTGTGCCCATGATGGCAAACGGGGTTTCTTTAGGTTGCAGCTCTGATTGATTGGTGTGACTCTTTGGCCTCTGGACTGAACAGACTAGAGGCAGAAGAGTCTTGTGATTATAATGGTGTCTGCCATCGGCAGATGCTGTAACAGTGAACTGGAAACAGAAAGGCAAAAATGATAGAGGCCTGTCTGGGAGCACGAGTCCCTGGAAACATCCTCCGCCATGAGTCAGACACCACCTGGAAGTGTAGTGCCTGGAGATCAGGTAGAGAGGGCAAGGGGAGCCCAGCAAGCAGGAAGAGGAGGTGGCACAAAGCCCTGCGGCTGCAGCTAACACCTCAGTGCCACTGTGCTCCAGTCATGCGGTCTTGGCTGATTTATTTACTCTTGCATTGGCAGTAAAGAATAAGGATAATGATACTTTCCTGCTTTTATGTTAAAAAGTTGATGACATTTTGGGCTTCAGCCTTCAGATCGCAGGCTGATATGGTCCTAGATAGATGTTTATTTCCTCCCATCCTTTCTTAGGAGAAACTGACATAAAGTGCTAAATCATAAACTCCCAAGGGGAGAGACTGAGTTGATGCTGCATTCTATAGAGCCTCTCTAGTGTGTTACTCATGGGCACTCACAGTCTTTCGTTGAGCTAGGGTCAGGCTCATGGTCCACATCAGCGGCGTGTTGATTGGTTTTCCTCCCCTGCTTCCGTCATCCCTTATGTCGGATTCAGATACAGGCTTAGTTCTTCCTATCCTGTGCTCCCTCGATGACCCTGCTGAGTTAAAAGGGCAGGAGTTTGCATGTCTTCTGCAGTGTGTCAGGAGTCCAATTTCTCCACACCGTCACCGTTTGTCTTTTATTTATTTATTATTTATTTATTCATTTATTTATTTATTTTTGGTTTTTTGAGACAGGGTTTCTCTGTGTAGCCCTGCCTGTCCTGGAACTCACTTTATAGACCAGGCTGACCTCGAACTCAGAAATCCACCTGCCTCTGCCTCCAAAGTGCTGGGATTAAAGGCGTGCACCACCACGGCCCGGCTGTCTTTTTATTGTTTTGACAACAACACAAACCAATGGTGATAAATCAAGGTACTCTTGACTTACCTGATGATTAGTGAGGTTGATTATCCTCTCCCTCACCTCCATTCACCTGTCCTCTATGGAAAAAGTATGTCCCATAGTGACATATTTCCTCCAACAAGGCCACACCTCCAATTAGTGTCACTTCCTACTCCAAGCGTATTCAAACCACCCCATCAGGTTTGCTAATATTCTCTCCCATTTCATAAATTGCCTTTCGCTCTATTGATGATTTCTTTGGCTGTGCGGAAGCCCTTCAGTTTGATATAATCCTAGTAGTTCATTTTTGCTTTTGCTTTGGGTATTCTGTGCATGAAATCATTATTATTACTAACACCAAGAAAGTTTTTTTCGGTACATATTCTTTAGCAAGTTCTCTATTCTATGACTTATGCTTGTTGGTGGGGAATGAAAGATGAAGTGGCCACTATGGTAAGGAGTGGGGCTAGGGGGAAGCACAGCAGTGAGGTCCACTCGCTGCTCTTGCAGAGGACCTGGGTTTGTTCCCAAGACCATTATTGTGTGGCTCAGAACTGCCTCTAACTGCACTTCTATGAGATTTAGTACCATTTTCTGCCCTCCCCAGGCTCTGAATACATGTGATGCACATACAGAGGAGGAGGCATGTATACACGTGAGAGACCACATTTTGGGGGTTTAGACTCCATCTTAGAGAACCTGACCTGAGATTGAAGTCAAGATAACTAACCGGCGGGTACCTAGCACCAGTTTCCAGGTTACCTTCCGACAAGACCTGCATCTAGCACTAATCTCCAGGTTATTCCAATAAATCTGCACCGCTAGGTTACAAGCCCGCCCCTGCCTAACAACCTCCAATCAGGAGGAAAGCGGAGGTTAAGTTTATGGTTTGCCTCCCAGCACCAGCCAATTATGTAACAGGCCATAATCCCCCCTCCCCGAATCAGAAGTATACCATGCTAGATACCTCCTTATTGCCTCTATAAATGCTTGCCTGAACCGAGGCTCAGGGCTTCATCTTCCTGCCGGGTTAGGGTTGGCAGGAAGCCCAAGCTCGAGCTTGAATAAAGAGACCCTAATGCGATTGCATCCGATTTGGATCCTGGATGGTCTTTTGGGGTTCATGAATGTTTCCTGGCACAACACATGTACTTGGTAATAAATAAATAGCTAGGTCATATGGCGGGTTTATTTTATGTTTCTTGAGGATTTTCTATACCGATTTCCATTGGGTTGCATCAATTTGCATTTCCACCAACAATGAGTGTGGGTTGCTCTTTCTCCACAACTTCATTAGCATTCATTTTCAGATGTTTTATCCACCTTAGTCTTTGTGGCTGGAGTGAGATGAAATCTCAAAATTGTTTTATATTTCACTTCCCTAATTGCTAAGAATGCACCTCATTTTCAAATTGGTTGTTTTCTAGGTATCTTGTTATTTTTGCATTCTTTATATATTTTGGCTAGTAACATTCTCTTGGATATGGAGTTGGTAAACATCGTTTCCCATTCTGTAGGCTGTTACTTTGTATGAATGATGGTGTCCTTCCTTACAGAAGCTTTTCAGTTTCATGAGGTTGCATTTATTTATTTATTTATTTTAAGATATCTCTATCTCTATCTATCTATCTATCTATCTATCTATCTATCTATCTATCTATCTGTCTATCTAATCTATATTGTAGATGTTTACAGACACATCAGAAGAGGGCGTCAGATCCCTTTACAGATGGCCATGAGCCACCATGTGGTTGCTGGGAATTGAACTCAGGACCTCTGGAAGAGCAGTCGGTCCTCCCAACCGCTGAGTCGTCTCTCCAGCCCCCGAGGTTGCATTTATTAATTGTTGATCTTAGTGCCTGTGCTATTGGTGTCCAGAGCATCATCTCCTGGGCCAGTGAGTTCAGGACTATTCCTCGCATTCCCTTCTCCTGTCACAGTCAGGGTGTCTGGTTTTGTGTTGAGGTTTTTGATCCATTTGGAGTTGGGCTCTGTGCAGTTATCAGCATGGATCTATTTGCATTCTTCTTAATGCTGCCACTGATTTGACCAGCACCACTTGTTGAAGGTGCTGTCTTCTTTTCAGTATATAGTTTTGGCTTCTTTATAACAAAAATAAATCAGATGTTCATAGGTGTGTGGATTTCTGTCTAGGTATTTGATTTAGTTCCATTGATCAACCTGTCTGTTTTCTATGCCAATGCTGTGCTGTTTTTATTACTATATCACTGTGGAGCATTTTGAGACCAGGGATGAGGGTATGCTCAGCATATATCCATAATAAACATTATTCAGGATTGTTTTCACAAATCTGTTTTTTTTATTTGTTTGTTTTTGTTCCCATATGGAGCCTTAAATTTTCCTTTAGTTCTTTGAAGAACTGTGTTGGAATTTGGATTGGGATTGCATTGGCCCTGTAGACTGCTTCTGGTAAGACTGCCATTTTTCTTCTGTTAATTCTCCTAGTCTATGAGTGCGAGAGGTCTTTTCATATTCTGATGTCTTCTTCAATTTCTTTCTTCTGTGTCTTAAGGTTTTTATCAGACAAATCTTTCACTTGCTTCGTTAGAGATACTCCAAGATATTTTGTATTATTTGGTCAATTATGAAAGGTGTTATTTCCATGACTTTTTTTCTCAGTCCATGTCACTTGTGTATAGGAGAGCCACTGGATTTTGTATGCTAATGTTGTATCCTGATACTTTGCTAAAAGAGTTCATCAGCTGTGGGAATTTTCTGGTGGAATTTTGAAAACAGAGATATTTCTTAACCATTGTTATTTCTTCTATTGAGAACTCTCCATCTACATCTATAGTCCTTTATTTTTGTGGTAACTTCTTAAGCTACCTTAATTAAAAAAAAAATCTTAACAGTGCTTTCTCTTATTTTTGAGAGTAGAGCGTAATACCATTTCTCTCTTTCCTTTCCTCCCTCTGAAACCTCCCATGACCCCTTGCTCGTTCAAAACTCCAAGTCATTTTTTCATTTGTTGTTACGTGCATATATGCATATATATGATATGTATACACAGAACCTGTCCAATCTGTATAACATTACTCATTTTTTCCAGCTGAACCTTTGGTATTAGTTAACCTGTCAGTGAGCTCTTCCTTGGCTCCCACTTTCAGCATTCTGTAGCTGTCTTCAGATGCACCAGAAGAGGGAATCAGATCTCATTACAGGTGGTTGTGAGCCACCGTGTGGTTGCTGGGATTTGAACTCAGGACCTTCTGGAGAGCAGTCAGTGCTCTTACCTGCTGAGCCATCTTGCCAGTCCATATGTACTTTTTCATATTAAAATTTTGCATGTAGTTTAAGGTGATTGCTATTACAAGTAGTCAAATGAATAAGGAATGGGTAGCACAGATAGTAATTTGGGGAGAATGGGTGACATCCTTTTGGGCAGGGTTAGCAAACCAGATGTTTTAGTAGTTTTAGTGCTAGCAAGATGACTCAAATGGGTAAAGGTGCTTGCTGCCAAGCCTAAATTTGATCCCTGGAATTCCCACGGTGGAAGAAGAGAAATAATTCCTGTGTGTTGTCCTCTGAGTTCCACAGGCTCATTATGGTATACGCACACACACACACACACACACACACACACACACACTAAATAAATAAATAAATAAATGAACAAAATTTAAAACTAATGCAGCTTCTAACATTTCTGTTAAAATATATTTTAATGAATCTTTGAGAATTTTGTCACACATGAAGTGCCATTTTTATCTTATTCATTTCCCATGCTGACCCCTAACTCCTCCCAGATATATACCTCCCTCCTCCCAACTTGCTGTCCTCCCTCTCCTCCCCCTTTTCCTCCTCTTCTCTTTTGTAAACCCACCAGGTCGAATTTGAGCTGTACATATACTCATGGGTGTGGAGCTGTCCACTAGAGCTCAGTGGACCCACAGGGGCAATAATCCTAAAGAAAACCATTTCTGCCTTTCCCAGAAGCCATGAATGTAGTTTTAAAACAATCTATTTGATTTTAATTATATTTTATCTCGTGCTTTTGAGATGGGGTCTTTCATGGGTCTTTCTAGTCAGGAATTTAAGTAGACCATACTGTCTGGTCTATGACAATTCTTTTACCTCTGTTCCCAAGTTATGAGGGTTACAGGTATGCATCACCATGGCCAGAGGAACTTACTTTTTACTTTTTAAGTTTTATAGAAATCTTTCAAGGCACATCACACACCAAAATTAACCACACTCCATGTTTACACAACTTGAATGCACGTAAGGTTAGAATTGGCATTTGAATTTGAGGCCGTGAAACATTCATAGGAAGTTTGGCATTTTCAGCACTGAATGTATTTTATGCAGTTGTCTACCACCCAGACCCCCCCCAAAAAAAATCCATGACAGAATTTGAATTAGAAAAATAATTACCTTTATTTCCTCATTCGTAAGTGTTGTCCATGACCTGCCTTTTGTTCTTCCTTGTTCCCTTGCATTTAGTTTTCCTCTTTCTCTTTTTTTCATGCTAATATAAATATTGCAACAGTACACATGTGTTGCATTCACATGTATATTGGTTTACACGCACACACATTACTGGACAGATTCTGCATATGAAATAACTTATTTTTAACCAACATTAAAACATTACTATTTATCACTCTAAGCTTCTGGACCTGTATGGTTCAGTAGCATCAGGTCTAGTTATATCAGAAAGCTGCTGGACCTGTACAGTTCAGCAGCATCAGGTCTAGTTATATCAGGGTGTAGGATTTTGCCAGAACTTTTTACCTTTCAGAGAATCTTCACCTACCAGGCAGCTTTCTAGCTTAGTTTCTTCTTCATTTCTTGACAGCCACCATCTTATTTTCTGTGTCTGTCGATTTGACTGCTTTAGGTATTTTAATATGTAGAGTCTTCTAATATATATCTGTTTTAAAAAATATAGATTTCAGTTTGGCCCTTAGTGATGGATAGGGAAAAGTCATAACAAATAATCAAATAAATAGGGGGCCAGTTAAAAAGAAAGACTTAGCAAACTGTCAAAGGATGCATTTTTCTAATTTGTACTGAGAAAAGCCTGGTGATCCTCCATTCAAAACTGTAATAGGTTGTTGTTGTTGTTTGTTGTTTGGCAAATTCCTTTTAGGTTATACATACATTGGCTGCTGTTCATTGTATATGCCTTAAGTTGAATCTACCTGGCAGTTTTCAATTCAGGCATCGATGATATAAAAATGCATCTAAAGGTGCCATGCTAATGACAAAGGGCCTTCTGCATCGGGTCAAAAGTGTGGACACTGGATTGTGTTGCTTGCGTTTTCACATCGGGAGTGGGGCTCTTTGAATCCATTTTGAAAAAAAGATGTGCTTGTTTGTTTAGGAATCAATGAGGTGTTACAAGTAATCTCAATGTGGGTTTATTTAGTAATGAGCACAGGCACGAATGTAACAAATCTCTAAATGTGTTTTGCCACTGACTGGATCATTAGTCAGAAGTTCTGTGTCACCAGCAATCAGTAAATAGTTTTCACCCACAGGTTTGTAAGAGACAATTCTCTATCCTGGTTCTCTAAGTACAGCATCTTCATGCTCAGTTTTCCTGAACATGTTGGATGATTTCTCCTTTCAACCAGGCAGGAACAGACCGCACTGTAGGGCCACCTGGAGCCTGTAGAGCACCTGACCGTGGATTAGGGAAAGGGCCTTGACCTCAAGATGTGTAACGTCTATCTGCGAGAATATGGATTTGTCAGAGCATAGCTACGTGGTGTCACTTTGTAGAAGAGCATTATAGCCAAGAACACACACACCTACTAAGCAAGGGTCTCCGGGATGATGGGGTACGTGGTCCGCTTAACTGTACTCACTGCCCCTTCAGAGCACAGTTAGAGGGAAGAGAAAATGGGGCTTCTGGGTCACTCTGTAGAAAGCCATGGAGGTTGTAGGGGTAGAACTGCATCCTGTAGGTGCATCAGACAGCAGAAAGATGCCAGGAAGCCACAGCCTGGCCCTCCATATTCTGAGACAGGAAGAAAATGAGAAGTAAATATTATATCATAATGAGGAGTTTGGAGGTTCTGGAATGACTGGAAGCTGAGCAGAAGAGTGGGCTATGGGTACCCGTGCAAGAGTGGACAGGGATGTTGGTATTTGACACAACCTTTTATAGGATTATACTTGCTTGCATAGGCATGCATTCCGAAGTTAAAAGAGTCAGATAGGGCCACATATTAATTATGATACTAATACTACTAATAAATAATAATCATATATGGCACTTACACAGTATTTCAGAGTTTATAAGATATTTTTTAATACCCAGAAACTAATATCAATGATCATAAAACCCTTTGAGGCAAGAGAGCTTTTCTCTTGTTTTTATAAATGTGACTTTATAAGTTTTCATGACTTTCTCAGGATCATTGGGCAGATTTTACAATTCAATTCCTCTCAGTCCAGGATATCTTAAAATAAGTTGTGATTTTATTTTTTTCTTCTAAAAGTTCCATCAAAGTATGAAGTTACACTGCTCTGTAGATTCTCACTGCAAGGCAACAGATTAACTTCCCTTTATTTCTGGGCACAGAATACAGATTCCATTTCCAGTCAAATTACTCAATGGGGGGCGGGGAAGAGAGAGATGAGAGAAAGAGAGAGAGAACGTTGGCACATCCAGGCCTGGCTCATAATGCAGGACTCCTCTCCCTTCTCCTTCCTGTCTTGAGGCTATGTGCTAGAGATGGCAGATCCTCCATCCTTGGACAACGTACAAGAAAAAGGGACCTTCTCATCTAAGAGATAAATTTACATTGTTTATTGAGCGAGAAGTAAACTTCTATTATGTTAAACTACAGGGCTCAGGGAGTTTGTGTGTGTGTGTTTTTTAAAGATTTATTTATTATTATATCTAAGTACACCGATGCTGTCTTCAGACACACCAGAAGAGGGCATCAGATCTCATTATGGATGGTTGTAAGCCACCATGTAGTTTCTGGGATTTGGACCTTCAGAAGAGCAGTCAGTGCTCTTAACCTCTGAGCCTGAGTTTGTGTTTTTTAGTGTAGCTGGTTTTTGTTGCCTTTCTATTACAGTCTTCTGTATTGTTTACACTTAGGCCATACTGGGTAGATGTTAACTTCTTCCTTCTGACAAGTCATTAGGGCAGGTGCTCATTCTTCCCCAGGCTGCTCCTGTATCCTTATTACCACTCACTTCTTTAAGCTCTCAGGTCTCTTAAAACACAGGAGAAGTAGGCTGGGAGACCACCTTTGGCTCTATGATCATTAAAATAGTAACCAATTTCTCTGCCCACACTCTGAGAACTTCAGGCACTCATTTACTAAACGAATCACTGTGTATCACTATTTCAGTCTTCTTCAGTATTGTTCTTGTTTCTCTGGTTCATTTTCTCCTGTCATGACTTCAGCAGCTCTTGGGTACCATGCGTGCATACTGCAGTTCTCTGGCCTTTCTACCACATCGCCAACTGGCTGGCATCCATCTTTTCTTTGTTAAGCCTCTCATTATCAAATGAATTTTCCCTGCTCTTTGTCTCAGTTTCCTTACTGTTTGCTGTTGGCCAGATTCCAACTCGTGATTAGCCTAGCATTAGTCCTGTTCTTCCCCTGCATCGAAATAGTTGAATATGGATGGCAAAATAGTGTAGCAGTTTGCGCTACTCTAAATTTACAACTGTAACCACAGACTGACATTTGGGACCGAATCATAACCAAACAATGCTATTGTGTTTCTCTTATCAACTCTGTCTCCTCTTTTAAACTTTTAAAACTTTTAATTAAAATTTCAAGCCTCACATTTTCCCCCTGCTCTACTCAATTTCACACGAGTCCTCCTCTTTGTATTTTAGCATGAAAAAAGTAATCCTGATTGGTTGGCACTCTTCCTCATGTTTTTGCATTCTGCCTTCTCTTTTGATAAAATGGGTAAACTAACTTGGGCTTAATATTAATAAACTTAACAAACTGTTGTCCGAGGCTAACCCAGACACTTCACACTGGACTTCATTCCTTCTCACCTAGCTTTGTGACAGTTCTCATCCCCACCCCCATCTCTGATGCAGCTGCTGCACCGGCATCCTCAGTTGGTACCAGCATCCTCAGTTGGGTACCAGCATCCTCAGTTGGGTACCAGCATCTTCAGTTGGGTACCAGCATCCTCAGTTGGCACCATTTCCCATCTTCCCTTTCCCTTCTCTCATCCACATCTTCTTCATTCATCCCCATACCTCTGTTACCCTTACAGAAACTCTCTCCAAATAGTTATGTGTACATACAATGTCAAGCTTTTGAGAGCACACCAGCCTGGAAAGAAAAATCACTCTTTCTAAGTCACCAGTGACCTCTGTGTTGTCAAATCAAATGATCAATTCGTATGTTCTTACACCAGTAACTGCATATGTGCACGGACATTTGTGTTTTTTTTTTTTTATTCTTCTCTCATATATTACACCCCAACTGCAGTCAGCCCTCCTTCCATTCCTCTTATCCCTACCACCTCCCCTCTTGTCCATTTTCCTCCAGGGTAGGCTTCCCAGTGATGGCAACAGACTAGGCATGAACCTTCCTATCATGGCTGGATGAGGCAACCCGATAGGAGGAAATGAGTCCCAAGAGCAGGTGAAAGAGTCAGAGGCACCCCACCCCTGCTGTTATAAGTCCCACAAACACCCCAAGCTAAACAACCACAGCATGTATGCAGAGGACCTGGCGTATACCCGTGTGGGCTTCTGATTGCTGCTTTAGTCTCTATGGGCCTCTATAAGCCCTGTTTAGGACGAACCTCATTCTTAAAAAAGTTGCTAAAAAATGAAAACAAACTTTGCCTTCTTGACTGTCATACTCTCCTAAACTTCTCCCATTTTGTTGGCCTCTTTCTCTCAACCAATTTTCCCGATGAGACCAACTCTTCCTAACATAAAATTTAGGACACTTTAAGATTTGGATCCTTGCCTGACTCTCTTGTCCACATATACCTTCCCCTGTGGTCTCGTCTGAGTTTCTGTCTAACTAATTCGTTTAGGTATTAATAGAGTAGGTTTTGCTCTAAACACATCATATGTGACTCTCAAGGGTGTAAACCGAACCCTAATTTTTCCTTTACAATCTATGGTTCTTATGTGTCTATGTAATAGTCATCTTCAATGATCCAGCAGTCTCGAGGGCTGACAGCACGCCTCTTACAGTCCCTTCCCTAGCCCTCCAACCATTCCTGGAATGCTTGTGAATTAATGAATAGAAACTAATATGTAATCAGTGTTTAATTTGTGCTTGCCAGGATACACATAAATGTATTTAATTCTCAAAGTCAATTTGCTAGGTAAAACGTTATTGTCATCTTTGATTTATAGATGAGAAAACAGGCTGAGGGAGATTCCAGTCTAGTCGCAAAGCCAGTGTTAGAACTAACTAAGCAGAGGTTAACAGTTTCTGTAAATGGTTGCATGGCAAATATTTCCAGCTCCGTGACGCATATTGTCCTTCTTGCCACAGCTCATATCTGCTCATGTGTCAAAGCAACCATGGAAGTTCACACTGAATATACATAGCCATGTTCCAATATGTTGTTCACAAAAGCAGCTCCTGAGTCGCATTCGGTCCACACAAATGAAGTAGATTCCAGGCTCCTGCTTTAAGCCATTATTACTGTTTTGCATTGTGTTAAATATATGATTGACCCAACGGATGTACTTGTGAATGACTACACCATCTCTCTTTGGATTCCTCTATTTTCTTGTGAGTGATCACAAACAGTTAAGAGGATCATATCACCACGAAGTGACAAACACCCCAGCCTCCCCTTAGGGCGGAATGAGGGATCTGCAGGTGTGAATACCACAGTGGTCGATCAGCTCTGATCAGCTCCGGATGTGGTCATCTGCAGCCGTCCTATGACTAGACCTGTGTGACTAAGAGTTACCTCTAAGATGAAGTCCTGACACTTGTCAGTAGTGTTCAGATTTTAACTTCACACTTCTGCTACCTTCTAGGAGTACTCAGAACTTTGAGTACTTGGAGAGTACGGAGGTCCTCCGTGCTAAGCCTGTTTATGATCTTTTTGAGTCTTCTGCTTCTGCTGGGAAGAATTGCTAGACCACAAAGCTATATTGTGCTCTTCAACACTCTGCCCAGAGGTTGCCCTGAAGCCTGGAGAAGTATGCCCATAGAAATTTCCTCCTTGCTCCGTGTCCCATTCTGTCACACTTATTCCCACTGTCATTATGACTTTGAATAGAAATCACTGTTTTGCTAGTAATCTTTCTAATATTGTAAGCTCTATGACAGGGATGTTCCTGTTGTAAAAAAAAGTTTCATCATGTAACAGTATTTGCAATGGTGGAATCTTAGTCAATAATTTTGAATGAATAAATGAATAATGAGTATCAAATTTTTCTTAGGGGTAGAAGAAAAAACAAAACCTTCCTTCTTACTGCCGTCTGTGGGTCTTGATCTCAGAGGAGGAAAGAGGCAATCCCTGTTCCTACTTCATCAGAGTAGATAACTTACTGTGTCTTCAAGCTAAGATGTGTAACAATACCATGCACATGTTAAAGATCAGTAGCTGTGTGTCTATTGGGAAAATCTTGACCTTGGGGCCTTAGTAAAGGTTTATGAATTATTTATCACATCTTTTAACTTCTCTGCGGTTCAGATTCTGGTGTTTATATAACAAGGATAGGATTTCGGGTCTCCCAACATGTTAGTCATACCAAAGGTGGTTAAGCTTGGCAACGTAGCATGATGTCTATTTCTGACAGGTCCTGATTAAAAAAAATGGTAGCACTAGCCACTGAGTCCTACCATGACCCTTTGTAATCACATTAAGGGACACCAATGTCCAGAGATGCTCACAAGACAGAGACTGTCTTCAGTCCATTTAATCAATATAGACACGCATCATTCTCGCAGGCAAGACTAGATGAGCATGGTTTACAATGTAATATTTCTAAGCTCTAGCAGGCTTGGGGAAATATACAAGGCTGAGAACTTCCCACAAGAACACTTTTCCATGTAGGTCTTAGCCATTTGGAACCAGTGAGAGAGAGATTAATACTTCATATGTAACAAGTTATTGCTGGGATAGGTGCCATTGTTGGTCCCAGCATGTCCTTAATATTGAAATTAATCCAGAAAGTAATTGGCTGGCAGAAGAGCTAACTGCTTGAGAAGAGAGGGTTTGTAGAAGGATATGCCTCCTCTGGTGGTTAGCTGGGAGGCGGGGAGGAGGATATTACAGGTGTCTTTAGTGACTGCCAATTTCCTTAATGTCTTGGGTGCCACAAACTGATTCTCCTCCGCCAGCACATTTGGTTTACAAGAGGATTCTCCCATAAAACACTGCTGGTTACATTTACGAGAACATATGCAAAATTAAACCACTGACCCGGTAGTCAAATAAAACTTCCTATAAATTGTTGGGCTCGTTCTTCGCCTTTCTTAAAGCAAACGAACCTTTTGTTCATTAATTTTCCAAATAAACGCTCTAAACAACAAATAGGAGCATCAATGGCTCCAGGATACAGGGTACAAGTACGACAAGCGAGATCAGATATCTCCTGCTTCCTGGACATGTATGTGGCTCCAGGCTTGCTTCTATTAGCAGAGGTCCAGCATCATTGATGCCACCTCGGGACAGTACTTGGTAAGTCAGATCCAAGGACAGATTGGACATAAGGTCTCACAGTGATTTGGACTTTGCCCAGGCCTGCCTCAGGTAGGACAGGCTCCATATGGTGACTTACAGAAAGTGGCTACGACGTCTTATTTGGCATCAACACGAACTTCTGTGCTCCTTCCTGGGTAGTACAAATTGAGGAAGACACATTCTAGTCATCATTCGTCTAGGAAATTGTGAGCAAGAGAAAAATGGGAGTGTACAATGCTGTTTGCCAACAAGATTTTGTTTTTCCCACTGAACTTTTAACATACTGTAAGTAACACTTGGAATTTTCTTGGCCTGGTCATATTTGAAGAGCTTTTGAAGTTTTCATTATTATTGGAGGAACTCTGTACTGGCTGGTTTTGTGTGTCAACTTGACACAAGCTGGAGTTATCCCAGAGAAAGGAGCCTTTCTTGAGGAAATGCCTCCATGAGATCCATCTGTAAGGCATTTTCTCAATTAGTGATCAATGGGGANGGGTCCAGCCCATTGTGGGTGGTGCTGTCCCTGGGCTGGTAGTCCTGGGATCTATAAGAAAGCCAGCTGAACAAGCCAGGGAAAGCAAGCCAGGAAGCAGAACCCCTTCACGGCCTCTGCATCAGCTCCTGCTTCCTGACTTGTTTGAGTTCCTGTCCTGTCTTCCTTTGGTGATGAACAGCAATGTGGAAGTGTAAGCTGAATAAATCCTTTCCTTCCCAACTTGTTTCTTGGTCATGATGTTTTATGCAGCAATAGAAACCCCGACTAAGACAAGCTCCCTGTGAGGCAGGTGCTCTGGGACATTCCGGGTATGAATCTTGAACGAGGATGGCGAGAGCATGCTAACATGTCCATTGTCTTTACTGGCTTCCTACATTTAATGTTTGGGGATTTTGGAACATGCTTCCAAAATTCCTATTTACACAGGACACATGATTCCCTTTGGAGAAGGCATGTTTTACCCTTGGTAAGTCAAGGTTTCAAGCTCTTGGATATCTATGACCGCATGTGAAAATCAACTTGTCATGTTAGGCAATACACAATGTGCGTACATGTGCACCCGTGCGTGGCCCCCATAAGAAGCACATTATCCCTCTGGTATTTGAACACACACCTGGTGACTGAGGACTAGCCTATTGTAAGCGATGCCTTGATTATGAGACTTAAGTCTCCAGTTGTCCTGCGGTCCCTTT
The DNA here is from genome assembly GCF_900095145.1 of Mus pahari. Classification (NCBI taxonomy): domain Eukaryota; kingdom Metazoa; phylum Chordata; class Mammalia; order Rodentia; family Muridae; genus Mus; species Mus pahari. The sequence goes on from NC_034598.1 coordinate 65,512,255, forward strand.
CTTTTTACCTGCATTCAGATTTCCTTAACACTTCCAAAATCTCTCCAGGAAGATGTAGATATTCAGGTACCTTTTATCTTGCGGAGCTGGCATGCTTAAGTTAAAGGAGTTGGAGAAGAAAATGTTTTCCAAACTCTCCCTTAGATCTAATTTTCAGCAGACACGTACATCTTTTCTGTATGTTTATTTTTTCTGTCTTTGCATTGTAATTTTCTCAAGGATGCGGATTTTACCTCCTGTCACCTCTGGAGGTGGACACAGTGCTTTGCACTTAACCTGGTGTAGAGGCCCTTGTCCCTATTCAATCTCTGTGAGTAAGAATTTAGGGTGCTGGGCTAGAGAAATGGATCAGTGGTGAGAGCTGCTCTTCCAGTGACTGAGTTTGATTCCGAGTGCCCACCAGTGAGCTCGCAATTACCTGTATCTTCATCTCCAGGGGACCCAATGCCTCCAGTTTCCATGGGAACTCACAATAATGTGCACATAAACGCACACGTGTATACGTTAGTAAACAAATAATAAATCTCAGAAATAAAGCCCCACTTGCTAACTTTCTTGATAAGTGGCTATGTCTGCATTCATACAATTAGATGTTAGGATGTAGCTCTGAGATCCTCCTGTATCCTCAGAGGGGCTAGAGCTGGTACTTCTTTGCATTTCACACTCAGAGTAAGCTCAGTTCATATCAACTAATGTCCTTCTCCAGAATGCAATTCAGTCAAAGAAGAAGAAACTCTCAGGTGTGCTGGACACGGGACAAACTGGATTCTTGTTCGTGTTTAATTTGAAGAGTTTGCACATGGTTGAAAACTGGCATACTATATAGACCTTGATTAAAGAAAAAACAAGCTTATCACTTTCAATATTTATTTGCTACCTATTGTGTGCCAAGCACTCTCTCTTGGCAGGACATCTCCTGGGTGAGCTCATATGTTACTGAGGGATTTGACTGTGAACATAATTTAACTTGATAAGATAGAAAAAAATGACTCAGTTAATCAAATTGATGTATTTTAAATTAAAATGTCTGCATTACAATTTATGCTTCTATAGTGCACTTATTATAAATATATATTAGGAGTCTACATCTAATCTATACCAAAATAATAAATATTTTAATACAGAAAAGGTCACTTAAAATTCACTTTTAAGCTTACACAGTTTGTCCTAAATATACCAAGGATTGGAGAGCATAGTGTGCGGACTGCATTTTGTTTGGAATGATTGATTGTGCTAAATGATTACCTTGTAGTTGAAAGAACACAGACCCTCCTTAACTTTGAAGTATGTGTGCCTTTGGGTGTGTTTCTACTGAGGAAGTGGACAAAGATCCTTTTATTTGCTCTTCTGTGTTAATATTATTGAATCTCTTTCTACAAAAGAAGCTGGTTGTAATTTCAGCTTGAAAGTAGATGAAGAACTTGAAGTAGAAAAAGAAAATTCCTTTCCATACAATTGACCAGAAGGAGGCTCTCTTCTACCTTACTGTCGAGAGTTAGAACAAAAGGTTCCAAACTCATATTTCTAGGCGGCTTTAATATTTCTGATGCTGTTTCCATCATGGGTAGAACTTTGACTTTTCCCCTAGAGAGACAATTAAAATTTGCATCACTAGTAAGAGGATCTTACCAGCTCATTCATATGACATATCTCTTCTGCTTGAATAATAGTTAACAAAAAGGTTGGCATAAAATTCTCACAAATTTTAGACACCTCTTTCTTTAATTCTTAGCTTTGTTTTCTCAATGTTGCCCCAGAATTTCTGATAAAATAGACTAAAAGAGTATTATGGAATATATCAACAAGGCATTTGGATTATTTTAAGTATAGGTATGGTCTCTCTCTGCCAAGCCATCTTACTTCATGCAATTTTAAGTAGGAAACGCTATTCCTGTTTGTCAAATGGAATCACAACCTACCCCCAGTGCTGTAATCATGTATGTCAACAAATCCACAAAGTAGATTCAGAATATCCATCAAAACACTCAAATATATTTGTGGAGTAAAGAAAGAGCTAAAGGTGTAGGCTCACAACCTCGTCGGCAATGTCATGAGCCCATGTTGAATCAGTTAACTTAGGTAGTGGTGGTTGGACTTCATCGTCAAGCAAAGGACTTTAGGAGGTTAGAGCAAAAGCAAGTGCTGTTGTTTTTGTTTGAAAGCCTGGCCTTTAAAGTGAGGCAGAGGTGGTTATGAAATCCCCAACTGTGACTAATTTTGGAGGAGTAGCAGCTCAGATATTGTCTCCTAGAGAAGCTGTTGAAGCCTGTGAATGATGGGCTGATGATGAATTCATCTGTGCTGTTCCTGCCTCCAAGGGTTTAGCGCTAGACAAGGCACAAAATAGATCCATGTACATTCTTGGCACAAAGTACAGTTTGGGTGAATTATATTGGGTAGGATAGCTCCCTAAAGATACCCCCTAAAATGCCTTTGCCCGCTCTCTGCAACCCGAGACTACATTTTTGTTATATGGCAAAGAAACTTTGCAGAGGTCATTAAGATTAAGGATATTAAAATAGGGAGATTGATTGTGGCTGAATGTGGTGGCATTACGTGCCAGTAATCTCAGAATTTAGGAGACAGAGGCGGAGGATTGTAAGTTCAAGGCCGGTCTGGGGCACACTGTGAGACATTGTCTCACAAAACCAAATAAATTGGAAAGGGAGATTACATACCTTATTAGCAGAGAACTGTCGCCATGTGAAATAAGAAGTTAAACAGCAGAGCTCTGGGAATTCAGAATGAGGAGAATTTGCTCTGTCTAGGGAGTCATGCACAAGGATTGGCGAGAAGCCACAAGAATGACCCTTGGCTGATAGTCAGCAAGGGAACAGGGTCCTGGGTCCTCCAGAGTCTAAGGACTGAGTTCTGGGAACATGGCCACTATGGCTTGACCTGAGATTCTTTCGTAGAACCTGTGAGATCTTGTAGCTCTTCTAATATCTCCACCCGAGCCCAGAAAGATCCACACCAGACTTATGTGCTACAGAAAGGGGAATGCCAGGACAGGAGGTGGAAGTGAGTGGGTGGGTGGGGGAACATCCTCATAGAAGCAGGGGGAGGGGAGATGGGATAGGGTTTTTTTTTTTTTTTTTTTTTTTTTTTGAGGGGGGAACCAGGAAAGGGGGATAACATTTGAAATGTAAATACAGAAATTATCCAATTAAAAAAAAAAGAAACTATGGTTGCAAATTTGTATTATTTTAAGTCACAAAGTTCATGATTGTTAAGTTAGCAACAGAAAAACTCAATCATATAAAACATCTTGAAGAAAATGGTACTTTGCCTGCCTGGATGTTTACTCTGCCAGTTAGAATGTTATAATGAACCGAAAATTCAGTTCACTATCTGGGGCTTTAGGTGTGGCATATAAACAAACTGTAAAAAACAAAACAAAACCAACCAACCAACCAACCAACCAAAAATACGTCTAAACCCAGAGATTCAACAAACAAGTTTGTTCCTTATATTTTTCTTAAAAAAACTAGGTAAGTATATCACTATACTGGCTTAAACCACAACAAGTTTGCTATGTAGCAGTTCTATAGGTCAGAGGTGTCACTGGGCTAAAATCAAGGTGTGTCAAGCACAAATGCATTGTCTCTGGACCACCTAGGGGAGAGCCCTTTCTCATCTCCTGTACTGGTTTCTTCGCCTTCACTCCCTTCCTCTGTCCATTTTCCTAACCTCACAGCATTGCCACTTCAGTTCTTTCTTGTAAGACTTCCTGTGCCACTGCACCCTCCTTGAAATCTTAATCTTCCCATTTTACCTTGAGTTACTCTCACAGTCAAGGCCTTCTTTGCCACATCGGGTATCAGTGGCAGATGTAAAGGTTTACCGTATTGTTTGTCTCTGGGACGTTGCTATTCTTCCAACGGTAACAAGTGTTTACATGGCTTTATATTCTTGGCTATGAACTCATTCCACAAATGTTCTTTCTTGGAACCAAATGGCTTGCTGTGAGGTAGCTCAAGGAAGCAGGTAGAAAGGTCGCCAATGGAAGAGAACAAAGCCTTTGGGCAGCCATCACTACTGACCGACCAGCTAATCCAGTGGTCAAGCTATCACCATGGAAACAGAACTACCTGGTTTACACATGAGCCATGAGAAATAATAATGGTGGTTGTTGCTTTAAGTTCCTAGGCTTTGGGTAACGTGTTTTGTAGCGATCGTCAATAACACTGAGGTCTGTATAAAATGAGCCATTCATAACCAAGAGACGCTGCTAAGCAGAAGGTGAGTTCTGCCAGGCATTCATGAGCACACGACTCACAAAATATAAAGTTCTCAGCACAGACTGTGGCGAGTCATGGGTGTGCTGAAAGAATTAGTCATCTTTTTTCCAGGCAGTGCTTTGACTGAAAAGATTCTTACCTGCCATTTAATTGAGAGAGAGAGAAAGGGCTCCTCTTTATTAGAAATGTATTTAATGCACATAGCATATAATAGAATCATTTTGCTTGGTGGTCCAGAATCTAATGTGATATAAAGCCTTAACCTAAGTCATGTCCACATTTGTTCTAAGATTTATCATTTCTGCCGAAACGTAACATCATAACTAACTTTTGCAATATGAAATAGAGTCTCGCAGTTCATATTGTTTAATTGTACTGTCACACAAGTCGTTTAGAATTTCCCTGGTTGTTCAATTGCTGTAAATGACTTCTGAAAGTAATATAATTATAACTTGTACTGGCGAGTGCACTCATAGACTCCATTGAGCAAGCTGAATACGCTAACTGTTCATTTGGAGTCGAGTTGATTACCATTTGAAAAGAGCTAATAGAGTAGCTGATTGGAATACATTGCAAAGGCTCCTGATTTAATTTTACATCACCTAGAAAAATCTGAGGCCGTGTGTATTAATGGCAGCTTTGAGGAACACAAAGATTGACAGGTTTTCCTGAGCTAAGCAGGAAGCCGGTGTTGGGTCAATGAGAAACTTCCACTGCAAAAATTGTGAGGTAAGTTACGCCATGCAACCTTATGGGATTGAATTTGCCACTTGAGTATTAAAAAAAAATGTGGTTTAGCTCATTTAAAGCAATGCACTGTGAAATTTGGACAAAATATCAGCTCAATGGTGACTTTTAGGTTTTCACAGAAAATTATTTGAACGGATTATGTGTGTGTGTGTGTGTGTGTGTGTGTGTGTTCGCGCGTGCACAAGTGCACCCACAGCTTGTATTACATCTTCCTATCCCTGGAATGTCCACACTGACATTCTTGAGAATATTTTAAAACTCAAGAATTGGGCTTGTCATTTTCTTGCCACCACAGTGGTTTCCCACTGCATTCGTATAAAGTCCAAAGTCCATGGCTAAGCATACAGTGTCTATGAGATTTGCTGCTGAAGAACTAGCCCACATCTCATTTTTAAAAAATTTTTTTTTTATTTTTGCATCGTCTATAAATTTAACCATAGAGAGTTGTAATTCTCCAAACCTCATTCTTCTTTAGTCCACTGTGGGACAGCACACAAATACTGTATTTACTGACTACGGGAAAAGGTGTGTCCTCGTGTTCTCAATTGTTAATTGTTGGGCCAGTGACACCAAGTTAGCAGAATAAGAAAACATTTGCCCCTCCCTCACCTGCCCCCACTGCCTGCTCCCCCCCCCCCCCAAAAAAAAGAAAGGCAAGCTGCCTTGGGGGAGGTAATTTAGCCTCCAAAGCCAACTGGATGAATTAGGAGTGTGGCGTTTTGCATAATAAAGAGCGGTTGGCTGGAGCTGGGGCTTGGGGTGGACCTATCAGAGCTCCCACTCCTTTGGGACAGACCAGAGGAATGGAGCAGGTTGAGCCACTGAGCCATGTGGAGAGCCACGGTGACAGAGGAGTTGGGTTAAGTTCAAAGCTAACTGAGAGACCACCGCAGCAAAAAGGCCTACAGCCTTAAACTATATAGATGTCTCTGAGTCTTTATTGTTAAATCACAAGCTGGACCCCCAAAGCCCCACAGTACAGCCTGGCTAGTTCTTGAAGATATGGAAACCCTCACTGAAGAACCACTTTCCGAATTCTTCCTTCTTTTAAGTAATGGTTTACACACACCTGCAGTACCTGAGTGTAGGCTTAGATATTTAAGAACTTACTTTTAATAAGGGTTCTCAAAAACACTTAGACGACCCCACCCCCTCTAGTCCACCTTCTAAAGGGAAGGGAGAAAAGATGGTAAATAAGACAAGAATATGTGGACCTGTTTAGCTGTAGTTCCTTGGTGTAATTCCTATCTCTGTTCACCAGGTGAGTCCAGTTCAGTAGTGTCAGAAGAGCAAACAGGAAGCAGAAGTAGCAGGATCTAACAGAAACTCCCAGGGCTCTGCTGAATCAGCAGGAGTCAGCAGGAGTCACCAGGACTTGCTGTGCCTCTCTCAATGAAGTACAAATCAGGAAGGCTCAAGGACTAAGCTGTTGCAAAACTAGCTATGCAAGCTGTTTCAGTTTGGGTTTTACTGCTGTGAACAGACACCATGACCAAGGCAACTCTTATTAAGAACAACATTCCATTGGGGCTGGCTTACAGGTTCAGAGGTTCAGTTCAGTATCATCAAGGTGGGAGCATGGCAGCATCCAGGCAGGGATGGCGCAGGAGGAGCTGGGAGTTCTACATCTTCATCTGAAGGCTGCTAGTGGAAGACTGACTTCCAGGCAGCTAGGAGGAAAGGTCTTAAAGCCCACACTCACAGCGACACACCTACTCCAACATGGCCACACCTCCAAATAGTGCCACTCCCTGGGTCAAGCATATTCAAACTGTGGCACAAGCCCTCTGTCGCTGTCCGTTGAGTCCTATTTGTACTCTCTCCAAACATCACATGTCTTCCCACGGGTCTTGCCACAGCAAAAATACATTAGGCAGCTTTAACATGTGAGTCTGTATCACCTGACACATCCAGAAACTTCCACTTCATCTGACTTTCACACTCTTGATAGTACTGATCCAATTGGATTACAACAGCTTACATTGCCTGTTTGCATTAATTGAGCCCAAGTCTACTAGGTCAGGTTTATAATTGAATCTAATGTCCAGGATGGTGCCCTGCTTAGAGAGGACCTCAAAACAAATTTACTGAGGGAATTATGGATGTATTAGTTCAAAGTGACATATAAAAGGAAGTTTATGTGCTTTGACATTCACCAGGTACCGTGTATCTGCGCACATGCTCCTCATACACATCCAAGACCACAGGATTTACTGTTAGTCACGTGTCATTTCCTAGTATTGTATCATGTATTTCTGAAGGAACAGGGTATTTGCCAGAATTGAAACATTTTATAGCATAATCTTTCTGGAATAAAACAGGCTAGCTCATATACAAATGAAAACTATCATTTTTATACCTTTAGACTATTGCTGTCTGCCTCAAAACTTTTTAACACTCCCTACCCCTTTAGGTCTGCTGGCATCTTATTCTCATTTATATTTTAGGGTGAATAGTTTGCTATTCATGACCACTGACTCCAGTGGCCCCTTTCTTTTTGTTCCAGATTTTTAAAAACAGTTTTTTTTAGTTAGCGTACACAATGTTGAGTTTCGTTCTGAAACTCATGTGTCATTGGGCCATGCTCACAACCACCCTGACATTACTCCCAAATCTTGTCAATATCTTTCCATCCCCTAAGTAGTTCTTCTGCCCTCTTACTGTATCTGTCTTTATGACTCTATGCCCAAGACTCCTTTCTTCAGCCTACGTTGGGTAATCTTCAGGCACCCAGCATGTGGAATAGTTGAAACATTTTTCCTTTATCTCTACATAAAGTGATCTTGCTCAGCATCTTTTTGTTTATCAATAAAGTCAATTTTGTGTAATGAATGTCTATAAGACCAGGACCTTGGCCTCTGCTCCCATGCTTTGAACATATTTGGTTTGAATAGGTATATATGTGTAGGAGGTAATTTAAGGCGGGAGAACTTTCCCGGCATGGACCATATGTCTCTCAGGATCACCATAGCTGTCGTTAGACAAATGTCCAATATGTGATAGAGTCTGCAAATCTTGTGATGACACTGCACTAGGTCAACAGAACCGATGGCTGCTTTTATTATCCTAGTTATTAGTGACTCATTGCGGGAAGTGAGAAACTGGCAAACAGGCTTATGTAATATAATCCTTTTAAAGACTATCCTGGCAAAACAGTAGAATTTCTAATGCTTTTCACCATTTTTTTTTAAAAAAAAAAACATTTATTTTTGTTTTGTGCAAGCGTATGTGAAGAACACAGATGTGTGGAAATCAAAGGAAAACTAGCGGGAGAGGGTTCTACTCTTCTACTATGAGGGTTTGGGGACTGAGGTTGGCAACTTGGCAGCAAGCACCTTTACTCAATGAGCCATCTTGCTAGTCTAGTTTCTTATTTATTTGCTTATCTACCTATCTATCTATCTATCTATCATCTCATCTCTCTCTCTCTCTCATCTATCTATCATTTACCTCCCTATCATCATCATTTTCTCTCTCTTGTCTATTTTGCCATCTATCAACCATCATCTCTCATCTGTTATTCGTCTATCTATCTATCTATCTATCTATCTATCTATCTATCTATCTATCATCTATTTATTTTAACGATGATAAGACAGTACTTTTAAAACATATCACAAAATTAATCAACCCCCAAACAGAAGAAAAGGAAAAAAATATTGAGCTTCAGTGTACCCTTAACTCTTTCTCTCTGTGGAAGGGATGATGACACAACTAGTTGGAGAGGGATGGTCAGGAAGTCATCTGTTGGTCAATGGCCCATCAGTGAATGGCTCACCACACCCAGCTTTTTTTAGTCTACAGGGAGTTTGGTATGGTCCTTGTATATATGCTGGGTGAAAGATTTATATAAATTCATACTTCACCAAGTTGGGCAAACACAAGGAATCTTGACTTCTTTGCATATGCACCCAACACCACAGAGTGGCAAATACGCTGGACAGTTTATCTTCACCTCATCCAGCTTTCTCCATCTGTGCTGAAACTTACTGTAACCCTCCAGGGGAAAGAATGACAGAGAAGACTTCCCAGTGCCTCTAACATATAATGTCATGTTTCTTTTTAATCATGACAAAGATTCTTTGGCTTCATCAGAGAAGAAAGGAGATTGAGGTATCATGAGAATTACACATCCCAGTCACTAAAGAATGACCTTAGAATAATAATGAAGATTAATGAAAAAAGAAACCCCAGAACTTAAAGATAGCTTTTGATTCAAATCTTAAAGTGTGCTCATGTTGGAATGATTCCTGACTCTCACCCTGTGAAATCTGGAGTCAGATGAATATTGGCATCGTCACTCTAATGAGTAACAGGGTAAGGACCAAACATTTCAGACTCTCAATATTAAGTAATATGCTACTACCCTTTGTTGTTTTTATTTAACCAATTCCATGTATTTCTGCATTGAAACAGTGAGCAACCATTCTACTGGTTGTAGTGTAGATGCACATGCATATGTATATATATTGAAAAACAGAAATTCACATTGCACACCCATCAAGGTGCTATCTTTAGATACATATTCACGTCTAAACATTGTTATTGTAGTCATTCAACATTCCTTAAATACAGGAAATTAAGAACTTATTTTCACTTTAATTTACTATCCTAAACTTCCAAGACTCTTACCATCTCATTTGGCTGAAGTTCGTATTGAAGCAGTAGGCCAACATTTTGTTATCTAAGAACACAGAGCCATGTGCAAATTGGCAATAATCTGTTCTCATATATAATGGTTTTCAAGGGGTCCTTAACTACAAATGTGGGTGCTCTTGGTATGAGAGGACCACGGAACAGGAAGCAGCACATCTGCCTTACTTTGGGCAAGAGTCCAGGTTCTGTTTTCTTCAGATTTGAAACTTTGACTTTATTGAGAGTCATCTAAAACTTGGCAAACGGGTAGCCAAGTTTAACACAAATCAGAGTCTTATTTCACTTCACCCTGTGGCATTTCTTCCAGAACTCTAATCCCGATAGTCTCCTGACTATTGCCACGCATGGGGACCGCTGTGTGACAGCACCGAACCTTTGCTTTTCATTTTCTAAGGCTTACAGAATCGAAAGTTAAACCCGCTCATTTTGCGATCTAATCAATTTTCTCCGCTTTAACACCAAGACCAACGCGCACTCTTCATAGGCGTGGCAAGCTTATCTGAACTTAAGAGTTTTAGTCATTCATGTAAAGCCTTCCGTGCTCCTTTCACACTGAAAATGAGTCCCAGCTGCTCTGCTTTCTTAATCCATTCTAGAAAAAGCATATGCTATAGCAACCCCCCGGGGGGCTGCAGCCTGAAGCTTTTCTTTCCTAGGAAGAGGGCACATGGGCCAGACCTTGTCACAATGTCTCCTCCTCAGCTGACTGATTGGATCAATATGTAATATATATATATATATATATATATATATATATATATATATATAGTAATTATATATATAAGGGTCAGTATAATATGTGTTGCATATATTGTGACTATTGAAATGATTTAATTAGGATTTTTAAAAGTATCTGTCGTCTATTATATAATAAGGGCTCAATAAATGTTCAATGGATAAATGAATATGTGTGGAAAGAGAAAAGTGTTGAGTATCCAAGAGGGATAATTTTCTAGTTTTAATAATCTCATCATATTGAAATATAAAAACAAAGTAGGCTGAGTGTTTTGATGTGCATTTAAAAAACAAATCAGATAATGCATTGTGATCTCGCTCTTAATCTTCTTGTAACTGTATAACCTCAGATTTCTATTTCTTTGTTTCATGAGACAGAGTTATACTGTGTAGTCAAAGGTGGCCTCAATCCCACAGGCCTCTTGCCTTGAACCTGACCCCCTACCAAGTTTTAAATTGCCTCTATTTGATATTGCTAAATCACTCTATTTTACATGTAGAAAGTTTTCAAGCAAAGAATAAAATGAAGTTTTCAGTTGTGCATATATTATCCGTATATGCCATACATCATTTCCTTGCTGAATAATGTTACAATCATAGGTTCCATTTCTATAGTCTATATTATCTTAAAGACATGTAATAACATATGTCAGATATGTGACAATACTGTTTACACCTGGAACAGATACTACAGTCTTACGTATTTAGATTCTTAGGTTTCATAGTGGGATCCAAATTCTATTCTTGGAGCTTAAAGATAATACTAGAGTTGGACCAAACTAATAAAATATATGATTGTGAATGTGATTTATCCAAATGAAGGCAAAGGCCAACATCTGGGGGTTCTAAATCTGCCGGTGAGATGACAAGCTGGTATTGTGCCAGGCTACTTTGTCTTACTCTATTGACTGCAGCGCTTGTTTGTTCAGAGGAGGGCATAACAGAAACACAGAGCAGCGGAGCCTTATTAGAAGTGACATGATATGAATTGCATCACGCAGTAGGTGCGTGACTTACACAATTCGGAACTGAAAGCACATTTTGAAAATACTAATGTAAAAAACAAGTCTTTTCCTTTATCTGAAGATCTGCACAATAGCTTCCCACTACAGTCATGGTAGAAAACATCTCAGGGCAGCCCACTCCTTTCAATCTATTCTCAGGTAGCTGAAAAAATGTTCAAAGTCAAAATAATCATAAACAGTCTTTTTTTTTTTTTTTTTAAAAAACATCTTGAATGAATGAAAACTCATTGTCCCTCTTACTACTTTTTGTACATGATCTTTAAATGTATTCCTGAGGATTAAAAAGTATGTCTGTTGCAGTAAAGGTATCGAGACATTTTATTGTAGAAGGAAGAAAAAGGAACTTTTAAAGACAAATGGGATAGTGATCTCATTTGTCCTCGTCGTAGGCGAGCTGTAATAGTCCCGGAATTTCCATGACCATCTGATTTACATCCCTCTTTTACTACATTTCGTGCCTGGGTGAATGACATAAAGGGTTATTTGTCCAATTCATTGCTCTCAGGAGACACAGCTTCTTATTTTCTCTGCAGTTGGAAACACTACGTCTTGCTTTTTCTGCATGAATATCATCTACTGGGTGTCAATATGGAGCCCTTAATATAGTGCTCTGAAGATAAGTCCTTTGGATACATTATTTCTAGAATGTAATAAATGCCGTATATTGTGAACAAATTTTTATACGTGGATCTGAATACAGCTGTTGATCGTAGGTCTGCATTTTATTTAGTCAAAGTGGCCTGAGAACAGGAACTAAGCTGGCTTTCAGATGTCCTGACTCTTCGTGGGTTTTCACAATATTAGATTAAGTGAGTAGGTCTGTGGGTTAGTGTAGTGACGATTCTAGAATTTTGATTTCTTTAAAGAACATGGACACAGGAATGTTTTCATTTTAATCCCAGGTGTGGGGACATGGGGTTGCTTCACGCTGACTGTAGCAGCTGACAATGATTGACTTCAGCTCCATCTAGCAGAGGCCCAGTTCTGCCAGCTGCAGAGAGTTTCTGCCATTCTGTGATGTTTGGAATTCTGGGAACTTTTCAGAAGGTAGATACACACTAAGTCTCCAAGAGGCATGGTTGGTGGTCGGTGGTCAGTGATCATTGAGGGGGATTAGTTGCAGTTTGTAGCAGTGCTCAAAGAATAAACTAAAGGAAAGACATTGGATTCAGGGATCTTTCTGTCTCCTGACTCTGTCCTTCTTTTTCTCCTGTCTAGTGATGGGGGTAAAATTGGGGAATAAAGAATGAAAAAAAGGAGAACCCACAAAGAAGGAAAGAGGGTCTGCTGGTGAGTGTAGCCGAGTGACCGTCAGGATGGATGAGAGTTGGGAACTGCATCTCAGTGTCGTGGAGGGGGAGAGGCACTAACATCCCTTACTGAAAATGAAAGCCCAGCATACTGTGACATTTGCTGTATTTGTGTAAGGCATGCACTACAGCTGTCCAGCATCTTCAAATGAAAGTCAGCAAAATGTCTCGGGGAGTGGAACCTTTTAAAAAAAGGTATTTGTTTATTGTTCACTATTAAGAGGAAGGGATGAATGGCTGTCTCCCTTTTGCTGGTGGAGCAGGCTGACTTTGGGTTGAATCCAGCTTTTGCCTCTGCCTCTGCCTCTGCCTCTGCCTCTGCCTCTGCCTCTGCCTCTGCCTCTGCCTCTGCCTCTGCCTCTGTCTCTGTCTCTGTCTCTG
>NC_034598.1:65525422-65533723 GCF_900095145.1 Mus pahari
CTGCCTCTGCCTCTGCCTCTGTCTCTGTCTCTGTCTCTGTCTCTGTCTCTGTCTCTGTCTGTCTCTGTCTCTGCCTCTGTCTCTGTCTCTGTCTCTGTCTCTGTCTCTGTCTCTGTCTCTCTCTTTATCTTTCCTTTTGTGTAATAGAAGATTCTCACTTACCAACAAGGTAAACTGTAGGGCAAAGGAGAGCTCAGTTGGTAAGGCGCTTGCTGCTCAAACCTGAGTATCTTAGCTCAGATCCCCAGTACATGTGCTGCTGTGTCACATCATACTTGTGACCCAAACACTAGACAGAGGAAGACAGGAGGATCCATGGGCCTTGCCTAGGCAAACTGGTAAGCTCTGGGTTCAGTGAGAGACTGTATCTTAAACGGTAAGCTGCAGAGCAACTTTTAGACCAAGCAGTGCTAAAACCAGATCACATCGTTCAGCCTGATCACTGCAGAGGTGTAGCTTAATATCAGGGAGATTAAGGCCGCTTATTGGAATGTGCGTAAAGGCAGCTACTGTGGGTTAGGGATGGAGAGTGGAGCCTTCCTGACCACAACCCTTTGTTGACAGGCAGGACAAAGGCAACAGAGTCTTCATCTGAAGGCACAGACCTAGAGATTAATGTGCAATCTCTGTTTTCAATATTGTTAACAATAGAATAAAGAACTGTCTTTCAGTGTAAGAGCAGGGCTGAGGACTTTGTACTTTCCGGGGAGACCTTCTTTCACTTAGGCGACCCTCCCCGCCCCTGCACATTAAGTTCTATACTACATTTTTGGGGGAGTCTCTAGTGTGTGACCTTCGGGCCTATATATGTGATGTATTCTAACCAGTGACATCAGTGAAGACGGAGGTTTGAGACATAAGAATTCTATGAACCCTCTGAGTTCCATGCATTCTATCTGATGATTTGGTATGTATGCAATACATCATTTCATTTATGCCTCCTAAGAAGTAATAATTTAGTTAGGCATGAAAAAATCCCCAATTATCTGTGAGACAAAAGGAGACACAAATAAACATGTGCTTTGTGACTTGGTGACATATATATATATATATATATATATATATATATATATATATATATGACTAGTCATCTGGCCCATACTTGAGCAAAAGGCCAGAACACTTCATCAAATGCATAGTGATTTTATGTGTGCCATCTTTAATGGCATGAACTGTGACAGAGCAGTGAACTGTACTTTCAATAGCTAACTATTTAACTATGCATCTATCTATCTATTATCTATATATCTATGTGTCTATGCATTCATGTATCTACTTCTATCATCTATCTATCTATCTATCTATCTATCTCTATCATCTATCTATCTATGTATCATATATCATTTAATATGTTATCTATCACCTATATATGTATTTATTTATGAATCTCTGCATATATTGTCTATCAATCATCTATGTATCTATGCATTCAAGAGACCTGTATATTGAGAGACTTAGACACCTATCCATTTTTTTTCAGCAAATAGGACTCAATTTTTTGTATAATAAATCTATCATTTATGGCTTAGAATGCTTTCTTATTTACATAACAACAACAATAACAGCATCCTAGGTCTAATTAAGTGCTGTTGTGGTGGTGGGGCCCAAGGTTGTTTGATTCAGCAATTCACTAACGTTTCCAAAGCCCATTTCTTTTCATCCCCCCCCCTTTCTTCCCTCATGGGGGTTTTGCCACTTGATTGCCAAAGGATGTCTATAGAAATTCTCAGACATCTCATCTCGGGTTCAGAGGGAGAAGGGACTGGTTTGCTCTGTGACTTTGCCTTATGAATGAGGATATACTTCTGAAGCACCTCTGACCAGGATGGAGTCATTCCTCTGCCTGGCTGTCCACTGTGGAGTGGTGTGGTTTGACTTCAGTGTGTCTTGGCCAGTGTTCTTTCTCAAGAGAAATGCATTTGGTGTTTCTGGCAGAAAATTTCAAGTCTTTGTTTTGTGGGACTGTTCCATGAATCCTTTATCTTATGGCCATTATCACTCAAGGACTCTGAATGAAAAATAAAAGTAACCCATTTTAGTCACTAGAAAATATTGAACCGCCCCTAGACATTTCCCAGATATTACCCCTGGAGATTCTGGTCATTTTCCAGAACCCCAGGAGAGAGGGAGCTTTATTAAGATTATTGGCTTCAATTAGTCATTTTGAGGAAATCAATTGTGGGCATGAACCCCAATGATTAAGACATTCTCTCCATTTTGCCATAATTTCTTTGTTATTTGAGTCAGAAGCTCAAATGGTATCCCCCCCCCAATGCTTCTTCCCACCTGCACCATCTAACAGTGATGACACTTGTTAAAATGGGGTT
This sequence comes from Mus pahari, assembly GCF_900095145.1. Lineage (NCBI taxonomy): Eukaryota > Metazoa > Chordata > Mammalia > Rodentia > Muridae > Mus > Mus pahari. The sequence continues at coordinate 65,527,750 of NC_034598.1, forward strand.
TGACTTTCACAACCTCTCCTGACATCATTTCTCTAGCCAAAGCCAACATTGTATCTCACTGTGAGGACTGAAGCAGTTCACTGAATGTTCTTTCTGATTTTAACTTTGTCTGTCACTCTCTCAAAAAGCTGCTAATGTGATCGTAGAATGCATCCATTCTCTAGAACCTACTAAAATACTTAATCAAATTCCATTGAACTTACTAATTTATTTACTACCTTGACCCAATATCATCTTACCTGAGGATCATGATCGCATTCATGTCTTCATGGCAGATTGGTTTTGATATTTGTTTCTTGTTCCTTAAGAATTATGTAGCCAAGTTGTTTAACATATGACCTTTTAGCTTTTTCTCCTAAAGGAGGCAGGTTTTATTTCCCTACTGCTTTACTGTTGATCTAAGTCATATTTTCTTTGTATTAATGGGACTTGGGTAGAGGTGACTATTTACAGAACAGGCCTTGACAGAGATGTGTGTTTCTACAGGTACCTTTTTTTTTTCTTAAAAAAGACATCTTTGTGAAGATTGTGCTTTGGGTAGCATTTGGTATAAAACAGAACCCATTATAGCCTGAACTGCCGTCCAGCTAAACCCACAGTTATATGAAGATTTCTAAAGAGGAATACATACTAATGGTTTTAACTCATTGAATTTTAATTTTATTCCTTATAAGCAATAATTGACTATAATTGATAATGATTAGCAATAATTGACTAATGTAAATTAAGATTTCAGGATAGCTCTGTGTCACACAGCGTGTGTTTAATAAATATTTATTGAATAACTAAATCTGTGCATGTTAAATCAATTTTATAATAGGTGATTACATTTGCACTACCCTCCCCCAATTTGATCTTGAAATAGGCAATGTCATATTTCTCTAAGCATTTTGTCCTGGTCAAAACATTGATCTTTTTCAAAAAATAAAACTCTAAACTTTTGAAATACAGCTTGTATTTTTAAGCCTCAAATCCCAGTATCCATCACATAAAGGGCATACCTTCCTTAGGGTGTTGCGGACATCAGCGAATTGGATGGTTATACTTTAAGTTCCTCCATCATAAATTATTACTACTGTTCAGCATGCCAGTCTCTAAGAGCCAAATCCATTGCTGGTTTCCTAGACAGCTGTATGCTTTGTCTTTGAAAATGGTAGTATAAATATGAGCCACACATTTAACTTGTGGGCATTTGTTTTTAAGCTCTAAATGCAAGCTGTCTACTCAAGAGGGGAAGGGACATGGCATATAGGTCCTGTCCTCAGAGATCACATAAGTATGTAGATGGAGAGCAGCGTACCAGCGAACAGGGCTAGATAGTTTTCTTGAGAAATGAAGTCAACTGTATTTTTCCACTTGGATACAGCTTTTTAATTTGTGTCCTTTTCACCAGACCCATGCTGATGACTCTGTTTAGCCCAGCCGCAGTGTTGATGGCTATCTTGTAGACAATGTCAGAGGGATTTCCCTATTTAATGTTTACACTGTTGCGTGCAGATGGGATTCTTTGCTTCAGTGATGCTGCTGGGATCTTTGTTTGAATGGCTCTGTTCAGGCATGGTTATTGTTTAATTGAAGGATCAAGGGCAATTTAGCCTAGAGAGGAGATGACTGAGGGGCATTATAGCTGTTCTGAGGTATTTTAAAGTCTGTCAAGGAAGAAGGGTTAATTGGGATGGAGATGTACAACTGAGAGGAAGTTGTATTCCTCACAGGGTCTGACGTCCAAGATAACCTGAGTGACATTAGTGGGACTAGGAAAGAGTATTGTCTAGTGTCTACTTGTGTTTGTGTGTGTGTGTCTGTGTGTTTAATTTCATTACTTATTTATTTAGATAGGATTTCTCTTGTGTAATGACCCTGACTGTCCTGAAACTCATTCTGTAGCCTAGACTGGCCTTGAACTCACAGAAATCTGCCTGCTTCTGCCTCCCGAGTGCTGGGATTAAAGGCACACACCACTACTACCTGCCTCCAGTATTCACTTGTAAGAGTGACATCTTTTTTTTTTTTTTCTTCTCCTTTCTGTTTTTCATTTGGCTCAGAACAATGTCCTGACTCTATGTCCTAGTTCCTCCTTTGATAGGCAGAGAAACCCCCTCTGACATACAACCAGGCTGTGCCTGTCAGGGGTACAAGGGTGTTGCTGGAAAAGGACATCATCCTCCAGAATGGAGGAATGCTGATGAGAGATGCTGAAGGTATGACAGAGAATTAGAAAGAGAGCTCTTCCCATAAGCGGCCAAAGGTGACCTGTGAAGATGGTTTGCTACTCTCTTGACCCAGAAGACACAAAATCATGCAAATCAAGAGGTTCAAACCTTTGTGTTCACTTTAAGAACACCCAGAAAACTGCCCAGGCCATCACGGGTATGCATATTCTCAAAGCCACTAAGTATCTGAAGGATGTCACTTTAAAGAAGCAATGTGTGCCTTTCTGGCTGTATAATGGTGGAGTCAGTAGATGTGCCCAGGCCAAACAGTGGAGCTGGACTCAGGAAAGGTGGCCAAAAAAGAGTGCTGAATTTTTGCTGCCCATGCTTAAAAAATGCAGAGAGTAATGCTGAACTTAAGGGTTTAGAGGTAGATTCTCTAGTCATTGAACACATCCAGGTGAGCAAAGCACCTAAGATGCGCTGATGAACCTACAGAGCTCATGGCAGGATGAACCTACAGAGCTCATGGCAGGATGAACCTACAGAGCTCATGGCAGGATGAACCTACAGAGCTCATNGAACCTACAGAGCTCATGGCAGGATGAACCTACAGAGCTCATGGCAGGATGAACCTACAGAGCTCATGGCAGGATGAACCTACAGAGCTCATGGCTGGATGAACCTACAGAGCTCATGGCCGGATGAACCCATCCATGAGCTCCCCCTGCCACACTGAGATGATGCTCACTGAGGAGGAACTGATTGTTCCAAAGCCAGAAGAGGAGGTCGCACAGAAGAAAAAGGTATCCCAGAAGAAACTGAAGAAACAAAAACTTGTTTCAGTACCTGTGCAGAAAGAGACAGAGAATGGATTGCCTGGTTAGTTCCTGTATGCAAGAGTGGTTATGTGTCTGCTGAGCTGTGCTCAGCTGGGGTCACTATTGCTTCATTATGCTTGGTGTGGATACCTCTTACATCTGTGATCTCAACTGTATGCTGTCTCTCAGACTGGAGAACCAGCTACTCTCCTTCCCTTGACTTGCCTGGACACCATCCTTTCACTGCTGACACACCCTTATCATGGGTAACCGTGACCTGATTATTCTCTGCCATCTGGTTTGCTTATCAGAAGCAACAGCACTAGAAACTACACAAACGCTTGTTTCCTTGGCTCTTGGTGTATAACTTTCTCCAAGCTGTAAAACAATTTGGATAGTTTATTACTAACAAGGGAAACAAAATAAAAATCTGGTCTTTATTTAGAACACAGCGTGAGAAGTTCAGGTGCCTTGGGGAAGAGCTCCTCCTCAGAGAAGATAATTGAATTATTGACTTTTTCTCAAGGGCAGCAAGATATGGTTGGAGAGAATTACATGGGAAGCTTTGCCAGAGAATGTCTAAGGTCTGTAATGTAAAGAAATTAGTTCAGATTCTGTTCTACAGATTGCTCTGTGACACAACTCCTGAGCACTCATGTTCATATTAGAGACAGACTCCTCCCACAGAAAACACAAACCCAATGTGCCAGTTATTCTGTAATAATCTCTAGTCCGTGGATAGCACCATGTGCCACTAACTTTGGTGGTCGGTGCTTCTATGAGGAGTAACTTCCAAATGCTTTGATGGATGTGCATGGTAGACCCTAGAGTCTGGACATGAGGTAATGACACTTTGCCTGTAACACCTGCAGACATTTGCCAAGGTAGCCTTGGGTATACTTCTTTCCAGCAGTGTGTGAGTTTCCAGCAGTGTTGAGTGTGGGCTCTCAACACGGCTGCTGCCTTGAGGCAATAGTAGGAATGTAATAACATATAGTCTATTGAAGCATGAAATGGGAATGCCTGCTACAGAGTAGCAGAGACGATTGGTCCATGGAGCCTGCGTAGTATCTGCCTTGGTATTCCCAGAGCCGCTAAGGAAGAATGAGAGTTTGTTGTTTCAGTAGAGTGCAACTAGAGCCAGAGAAATACTCATCTAGGGATAAAGGAGAAGCTTAAGAAGCGAGGATCACAAACAGCATGGAGAGTTCAGCACAACAGAGTTTGCGTCGTGTGGACAAAATTTGCAAATGAGTAGGATTATTTTGCCATGAACGGAGTCCCCCCCAAATGCAATGATTTCTCTTTTTTCTCTGTACCTTATCATCATTTGGATTAACAAAGAGGTAAAGAAGATTAGATAAACCATAATTATTGGTTTATGGTTCCTGTATAACACTTCTAATGAATCAATTACATATAAATAAGATCTGATCTTGTAATCACTCTCGAATTCAAAAGTAGAAGTTGGTCAGACTTCTTTCTATGTTGCTGGATTGACATAGGACAGAGAGGTGATAACTATCATGGATGAAATAGTAGAGAGAGGAGAAGGCTCTTGAGTTAGGGTGATAAATAATAATCTCAACAAGATTGATAAAATATGGCTTATTTTTTAATTGTGTACACATGTGTGTATCATATGTATCTGTACATGCATATGCCAGTTCCCTCAGAGTCAAGAGGCACTGGGGGCCTAGAACTTGAGTTGTGGGCTGTTGTGAGTTGCCTGGTATGGATAGGCAGAACTGAACTGGGGTCTTCTAGAAGAGTGCTCCTAGCTTCTGGACCATCTCACCAGATCCCCAAAAAGACTCAAGGAAATCAGATTGAATTACATATAGTCTGGGTGGAAGAAATACTACATTTCAAGAAAATGGGTGCATGTCTTAAAGAGTATTTCCAGTGTAAGAAATTGTTAGTCATTCAAAAGCTGTTTAGAAAATTGTGCTGTGTACAGAACTCTTGTGAATATTAATTTACCCAGAGTTGTAAGCATGTGTGGTATAAGTGGAACACAAAATCATGTTATTTTGGATTCTTATAAACCATTATAATTTTATTATCCATAACAATGTCTTGCATGATTTTAATAGACATTTTAGGTTAAATTTACTCATAACTTATTAAGTAAAGCTGATTCTTCTAAAGATAAAAACATTTTCCCCTGACATCCATATCTATAGAAACCACCTGCACTTTGTGCATCAGTTATCTATTGCTCTCTCAGAAACTATGTCAAAATGCATTTACATAAGTCAATTATCCTTTATGCAGTGGATGACAGATCTGCAGATCTGGGCCAGGGCCATTTCCTCTGTGTTGAGCTGTCTCATGAATCTAAGACCAAGCATACACTGGACTGGAGGTGGGCTGGAGGTGTGCTGAAGGTAGGCTGGAGGTGGGCTGGAGGTACCATTAGTTGAGATAGGATGAACTATCTCCACGACTTCCCTCAAGGCTTCTGAGAGAGAAATGAGTCTTGTAGGATCCCTTGTAGCACAGTTGCTTCTGACTTGCTCCATTCAGAACATCAGAGCAAGTCATACAACCAGCACAAATTCTAAAAGATAAAGAATGTGACTGAAAGATGCCAAGTCAAGTTTGGAAAGAAACATGGATGCAGGTAAGGGAGTGTTTTGGCTATGTTTGGTGATTGCCTGTTACGACCATCAGCTGCTCTCAGTTTTCTTTGCTGTCTTTAAATAGCACAGCTCCAGTGTTGTTTCTTAAAGATCAGGGAGACTGAGAGATTGTCAGTGTTCTCATAGACTGGACACAGAATGATTTCTTTCTTTCTTTCTTTTTTTTTTTAGCTGTGGTGCCTCAAGTGCACACAGACACTCTTACACATATTTTTAATGAGCATATATTAGTTTAGTAAGCAGAAAAATACAAACAAATCATGATTAGCAAAATTTCTCATAATTACTTTAAAGTTTCTAAGAATGATGTTTTATCACTGATTTATCAAATCTTATTCATACAATGTATGAAGTA
>NC_034598.1:65535277-65561627 GCF_900095145.1 Mus pahari
TTTCTCCTCTTCCTCTGTTTTTTTCTGCAGTGGTGCTGGTTTTGATAACACCATTGGTGTTGACTTTCTCTTCCTTGATCTGCAAACTGCTCATCGACTTGACAGCGGCTTCCTGCTCGTCCACCGCCAGCGCCCAGGAGTCGGTGGCCATGGTCCCGAGGCGAGCCGACCTGCAGAGAGGCTCCGCACACCAACACCAGCGCCGAGTGCCCAGAATGATTTCTAATGTATTTTGTATGGTATTGAAATAAAAATGTGACTGTAATTAAGATGTACTGAGCCCCACTTAAATCATGTCCAGGAATCAGGGCAATTAAACACAAACCCTTTCCCTGAACACTAACTTTCATGTCAACATAATTGCCTAAGTTCCAAAGGAGCCTCCTGAAGTTGGGTTAATGTGGGGATGCTATGGCTTCCGGCAACACCCATTGGCCACTCTTTCCTTTGTTTCTGTTTCATTTTTCTTTTTATAGTCAACTCTTTTGAATAGTGTGAACAAAACAGTTAGACTGTTCCCAAGTCATACAAATAAATTAAAGATTACAGAAGCTATTGATGGAGATAAAGGAGTAGAAGCATATGGACTCTACTCATTAGTAAACATCCCTCAGGATGTACAGTCCTATTTTAAAACTGTGCTCTTTGCACATATCCTAGGTGAAATTCTAGGCCACATTTGACCAAAACACATATCTTTAAAACCAAACTTCTTGCTTCCAGGTTCTTGATGCCTTCTTAGCTCTGAAGGAAACACTAGAAGGTGATAACCCAGCCAGAGTTTCAGGACTCACTAACTGAGCTTCTGGAACTAGGAACTCACTTTCCTTTGAGCAACTGAATGGATACAGTTGTCTGCATTAACTGTATTGTGAGACTCCTTGGTGCAGGTCTTGATAGATGTCTTAACTCTTCAGCTAGAAAGTGAATGTCTCAGCGGAGGTCAGTCTTTCCACCTGACCTTAGCCTAAAAGCTGAGAAGTAATGAAAAAAGTCACCTTTCAATACATGTGCAGTTGCTATATTTTCTCATTAGCCACTATACTTGGAAGGTTTTAGAGGGATATCATAGGTAATTTTCCCAGTGACTTTTAGAAGACTGTATTAGATTTATAAAGGAAGGAGTTGGAGTTGGAGAGAATATATTTAAATTAGACGTCTAGGCTTCTATGCTTACATTCTGATTTCCTTGAATCCATTCTTTTCTCTCTGTATCATTGTCTACAACTAAGAGAAAGATGAGTCCTATGGAAATGAAGTACGGATTATGTGTTAGAGAATATAAAAGCAGGTAATCAGAAATGATTGAACACACCGGCACTTGGATATCTTATGCTAGATGCTGATATTTTATATCTTAATATCACAATCAGTGGTTTTCTGTGACAACTTTCTCATGCTCAGTCGACTCTGCCCCCCCCTTTGTTTTAGAACGAGTTGGAGTAGATAACTTTCTGAAAGTGTAGCTGCTGTCGGCATGGCGGGTGAATCCCTCCACATCTGAGACTGTCATTTTATCACTTCCAGACATTTATGTCTACTTGCTAGATATTGAATTCTGGAACCATTGCTTATACATTTACTATAGATGTGATTACATCATATGGTATGATTAAATATCATTGAAAGAAAATGATAAATGACAGTTATGTTAATTTAAAGATAATGAATTCTTCATTATTGTATTTAGAAATTATGCTAACTATGATTTTAAAAAATTAAGTTTATTTAGGACATGGGATATAAGTTCTCACACTCTGACTTTTCTGCAATTTTGAGCCTTTAATTTTATTCTTATTGGCATATAATTACATATAATCAAATGTTCATTTCTATGGCTGGTCTCATGGATAATTATGGGACAAACTGCTATGGGCATTCTTATGGGAAAAAATTTTGTGCATATGCATCATTGTTTCTCTTAGAAAAAAATCCTGGGTAATTGGGTATATTTTTAACAGTCTAAGAATCTGGAAAACTATTTTCCACAGACTTGTCATTTTGCACTCATAGGAGAAATGCAGGAACATTCTAGTTGCTTTACCTTTGAAACAGTATTTAGTGCTGCCAGGGATGTTATTTGTAGACCCGAAGGGTGAAGCATACACTCTTGATATTTTGCATTTTTATAATGTCTTATAATACCAAATACATTTTTCTTTGATTTCCATTTGTAGTCACTCCTTTTTTAGCTGATTATGTCATTTGCCCCCTCTTATTTGATGTTTTTCCTATAGAAACAAATATTTATTTATTCTGAAAATACAGACCTGGTATCATATTTTACTAGGGATCTGAATTGCCTATTCATTTACTTAGTGGGAAAAATTTGAAAACAACATAAACACAGGGAAGGGAATGTAAAAGATATTTGTAAGTCAAAAAGGTTTATTAATGCCGAACCAGGTGTGATTGTATCTCTCTCTCTCTCTCTCTCTCTTTCTCTCTCTCTCTCTCTCTCTCTCTCTCTCTCTCTCTCTCTCTCTCTCTCTCTCTCTCTCTCTCTCTCTCTCTCTCTCTCTCTCTCTCTCTCTGTGTGTGTGTGTGTGTATGTGTGTATGCATTTGCACACACGCACATGCTAATCAGTTTCACTAATGGTTATATATATGCAAATCAAAGCCATAGAAAAATGCATGCTTGTTAAGTTGGCTATTATCAAAAAGAGAATAAAGTTTGCTGACAAGAGTTCAAAGAAAAGTAATGTTTGTATACTAAGTTATAGATGTAACTTAGTACACTCTTATGGAAGACAGTATGAAGATAACTCAAAAAAGGAAAAATGAAAAAACGGAATGTCTATAAGAAACAGAAGTTCTACATCTAATAGATAATCAAAATAAAGAATAGTATTTTGACAATGTTAATTATAGCCTTATACATAATAGCCAAGATTAGATTGAACCTTAGTACCCATCAGTGGATATAGAAAGTGTTGCATAGATTTACATTCAAATACTGTTCATCTTTTACAAAAGAACAAGTGTTGTTGATTGAAAAACCACAGATATACCTGGAGAACATTGAGCTAAGTAAAATAAGGCAGATATAGAAATGATAATATTCAGCATCTCAGTCAGATGTCAATTCTAAAATGTCAGTCCTGAAGGCAGAGAGGGTGGGGACAAGTGGAGTTATAGGGCACAAACCTGAAGTTACAATAAGTTCAGGATCTCCATTGTACATGATAACAATATTTACAGATGCATCATGCAATTGAAACTGCTAAGAGTGAATTTTAAATGCCTTTAGCACAAAAAATAATGAGAACAGTATCAGGTAATGAACACATCAATTAGCTTGGTGTAGCCATTCCATAGGGACACATATAGGTCAAAACATGTATATTATAAATAGGCATAACTTTTATTTGCCAATGTATAAAAAAATACAGTAAAATAAGAGAATCTAATGGCTTCCAGCTGCCTTGTAAACATCTACGTTTGTATCAACAGACAACTTCTACCCTTTGCACTGATCAGGGAAACTTCTCTTTACAACAACCAGATAATTGCAGATAATTTTGTATTGTGTACAAAGGGGTACCGAGCGCTCAGCTCTGAACAAGGCATTTATTCTACCCCTTCCAAGGCTCATGGGATATTGCACATGGGGCAGGTAGGATGTAAGCTCTTGAAGATAGGGAAGAGGCAGCAAAATGCTGTCCTCTGGGCGGGGCACACACAGCCCATGTATTTGTGCACTTACAGAAGCTGGGGTTCCTGATATTGGCCCTGTATAAGCCCGGACCATCAATAGCCAGTCTTAGATGGGAGAGGGGCTTAAAGGATCTAGCTGTGCTTGCTCACGTATTGGCTATAGTAGTTGAGAGGGAGGAGTCATTATTTTTAGGCACCATTGAGAGTTCTATGAGTAAACTGATGACACTGATTAAACTTAGTGGCTTGTATAACAAAGCCAAAGGCTATGAACATAGAAAGGGACCTGCAGGGAGGAAGGGGCTGTTACTAGGGTTAGGATGGAGAAAAGAGATGATGAAGATGAGGAGTATGAATATATGAATTGTCAAAGACACATCTAATTAATAAAAGTATTTAATTTTTAGAAAAAATTGTGAGAAGGAAACTCAACATTGTAGGGAGTGTGCAGGTTCTGTGTGCTATTTTTTTTTTCTCTTTACATCAATACCACTCTACCTGGTGCTGTAATTTCATAGAAAGTCTTACAATAAGATAATAGTAACACTCCAACCTTGGTCTTTTTCAACATTTAAAACTTTTTAAAAAGTTCCTATAATATTCACATGCACAGAAGAATCACCTGTGACCTGTGTATTGCTACAAGAAACCAGCCATTTTCTAGGCTGACAAGTCTTTATCATTATTGTGACTGTCCTCTCTGTCTGTCTTCTCTCTCATCCTGAGATTTCTGTTAGTCATAAATTAACAACATAGTGTCCCATTTCTTTCCTATTTTCCTCTCAAGAGTTTGAGTCTGTGGAGATTCTGTGAGAGTCCTAGGTGCTATTTTCAAATGTATATTGTAGTTTCCTGGGTTTTATGTTCTGTTTTTAAATGTTTTTGTTCATGCCTTTAAATTGACTATACTCGCTTTTCCAAGTAATGCTTAATTTTAGATTTATCCTTATTGCTACACTACAAGCTCAACATCCTATTGGACTTTACTGATTCAGGGACTGGTTATTTTCTAAAGATTTATTTGGTTGTGGAGACAAATTAGTACTGGAGGTAGCCGCATTCTTCCTCAAAAGAGGGACAACATTAGAGCTCTTTGTCTCTTTAACATAGTCCAGCATATGGCACATAATGAATGCTGAACAATGCAGCCATTAAGCCAACAGATAAATGTAACTTTCTTAGTATTTTCCTTCATCTATTCCTCCTCAGTTTTAAAGCCTCATGATGTTCAACCGTCTTTTACTTTCGGAAGGTTACCTACACTTGCCAGGCTCCGTGGGAGGTGAGTGGGCTCTGGGAGAGACCAGCACAGTTTCTGCTTTCCCCAAATGTTTCATTTGGGTCCTTCAAGTCCAGACAGGGAGGAGGGAGACACAAACCGCGGAATCAAGAAAAACCTCCCACTAGATCCTGGGCTTGAGAGGAACCAGGGGAGCCTGGCGTTGGGGAGGTAAGAGTGAGAGGGAGCCCTTTCAAAATCCCTTTGTGGATTATTTGCCCACCCCTTCCCTGCTTCAGTTCTGTTTGGGGAAGAAGGGAGACACAGACCTTCCCTAACTGCATGCTAGCCCTCCTTTGGGCTATCATTCTGGCGTGGCAGGAGATGAGAGATCTGCCTATTTCCTGGCCTTGGTTCTGGGTGCTCCCTGGCTAGTGGGTCTTCTTTTCCAGCACGTTGCCTCCTTCAGGACTCTCTACCCTGTTCATTTCCCGTGGGACTGTGGTACTTCTCTCTTAGTGCCCAGTGCTAGATCTTAATTCCCTACTAGAGTATTTATTCTACCAGTCATTGCAGTGGGGGATTTGAAAGGAAAGCTAGAGCGGTGTGTTCTCAGGAGTCATTTCCCAAAGAAGTTACACAGCCTCTAAATTCCCTAGCTCAGGTATGCATTATAATAGCTTAAACCGAAGATTCGATTCTCATTTTCTTTTGAGCCCAAACTATAAGAGTGACTTAAAGGAGAGTATCTAAGTCCAGTATCAGTTTCCACATGATCAGGTCTAATTTCCCCCTTAATATTTGTCCTGAGTCCATGGCTTCAAATAGTCTTTACCCCTTTGTCCTTATAAGAAATTATTTTATCTCTAAAACACAGACACATTGGTGACTTCTACCATGGAGATGTAAACTTAATATCAGTTGGCTGACATACTAGTAAGTTTCTTTAGTTAAGAAAAATTGCAGAGCTGGAGAGATGGTTCAGCGGTTAAGAGTACTGACTGCTCTTCCAGAAGTCCAGAGTTCCATTCCCAGCAACCACAGGGTGGCTCACAACCATCTGTAATGAGATCTGACGCCCTCTTCTGGTGTGTCTGAAGACAGCGACAGTGTACTCACATACATGAAATAAATAAATCTTTAAAAAAAAAAAGGGAAAGAAAAGTTACAGGTGCTATGTTGGCATGTTAGCTGTTTTCTGCCTCTAGTTTCAGTGTATCTGTGCCTGAGGCTGTAGGTGCGGCCGCAATGAAACAGCATCAACTGTGCTTTGCAGAGAATGAAACTGTTCTGTGCAACTGCATCCCAGGGAGCAGGAGATTGGTCATCCTGTAGAAGTGCTCTGCCTCTCAGAGGCATTCTAATGAGCAGGCATCCCAATCACCAACACATTTCAACAATTAGAATTTGAGTTTGGCCATTTAATCACGCCACAGCTAAAGACGACTGTGTGTTGCCTAGAGACCAATGTATCTATTTTATGTGACAACTGGATGGTCGTATTTACCATGATTCAGTTACATACTGTGTTGTGGAGACAACGTTGTGACGCTGATGGGTGACACAATGAGATATCACTGTTTTGTCACAATGCCTATCAGTAATGTTTGTGTTTTGTATATAAAATATTTCACGCAGATGAAATAAAGATCAATCAATAAATACTTGGAATTTCCTCTGGAATGTTTAAGCATTTTTCAATGTGGGGAAATGATACAAAATGCTTAAAATATGGTATTTACAGGAAACCTAGAGAAGAAATAATTTATTCTGAATAGCCTGTTCTGACATATTTCAATGTTAAGGTCAAGTCTAGGTTGTGACCTTCACTAAAAAACTCTATTTTTTATCTCTGACCAGACTTACACATGTTTGATTCTTTCTTAAAAATTTAATTTTACTCATGGTATGGCCTTATTATTTCATGATTTAATACCTGATTTAATATCTACAAGTATTTCCCTATGTTACAGCAACTGGGTTAGTTTAGACCATCAATAAAAGTTCCTTAAAAAGAAGAATAATTGTGTGTGTATTGAAAGTTGGAAAGACTCCTCTCTAGCTGAAGAGTCTTACATTTGCCACCTACTTGTGACTCCCAGACATTTGAACATACGACATAGCGTCTCCTGTCTGAAAGAAACCACCCAAGCCCTCCGAGGGCCATCTAAGACCTGGCAGCTGCTGCCCCAGCAGGCTGCTCCACTTCAAAGACAGATGTCCTCATCTCCTGTTGACTTTTCATTTCTGTACAATCTGCTTGTGCCCACACCACTTCAGTGATTGGCTCTGGTTAAGAGCACCAAAGGCCTAAAAAGACTTCAAAGGATGGTATTCAGTTCCCGCCCACTCAAAGGCTCTTTAGTTCTTGGTACGCTTTAGCATCAACTCCTCCTTGCTAAACATGCTGTTGTCTTTGTTTGGCATAATAATAATAATAATAATAATAATAATAATAATAATAAACCTCCAGGTTTTCAGAACACCTTGTAATCCTCCTAATTTTCCTCCAGAAATGTCACCTGCTCTCTGATCAAGTTCTGACACTTCCATGGCTATACCCCAGGACTGTCTCTTCCTCCTCCTCTTCTTCCTCCTTCTTTCCCTGGGTAGTTTCCTCCCACCACAATCCACTGACTGAGACTGTATTCAGTTTTTTCCCAAGAGTTGCACAGGAATGTCTGAACACTTACCTGAGATGTGTATTTAGATGTCTGTCCTCTGGGCAATCAACTGTGAACTCAGAAACTTCTCTTTGAAATTTATTTTTTCCTCTAGGTTTCTTTCTTAAGTGAATGTGCCATACCCACAGGTTCTCAAATATAAGTCCTGGAAAATTTCAATTTCCTTTTCTCAGTCGCTCCACACAAATAAAATATCAAGTCTTTAACATCTAAAATAGATTTTGTATCTATCCTCCAACTCCTAGTCCTGTAGACTCTACCATTACTTTATTTTCATTTTTTTTGGAGGGGGGTGGAACTGAACCTCAACAGTACTCTCTGAGAGATGTCACTGTATCTACTCTCAGCTCACTCTAATACCTTGTCCTCATGGAAGAAGAGTCCCCTTTTAATGGGGGGGCAAATCAGAGCATGCACCTTGAATACATTCCTTTCCTATGTTGCTATTGCTTATGGGATATGTGTAATCTGGTTTTGTACCTACTGTTATTGTCTCTGTGATGCCACAATATTTAGGTAAAATTTATATCTTCCATCCGGATTCTAGTACATACACCCAGCAAATGGTTAGTGCACCAGGGAGCTTCTTTACCCTTGCATTTGGACAATACTAAGCTGTGCTCATGGCATGGTTTCACTCTTTTATCCCTGTGTTATTAACTGCCAGATGATCTTCTTCTGATCCCATTGTTTTCCTTCTAGAATGCAGTACAGCAAAAGTCCTACATGGTGAAGTCCCTTCCCTTTGTTCCTTTGAAGAACTCCGTTCCTATGAAATAACCAATACTTGTAATTATCGAGTACTTTATATCAAAATTGCTTTTAAAATGATTTCAGTACACTCTCTCATCTAATCCAGACAGTGGTCCCTGTAAGCCAGGCACAGTGATTATTAACAGTTTAGAAGTGAGGAAACTGAGTTATGTTAGTGCACAGTAGGGTTAGAATTTGAACCCAGCCACTTCCATACATCCCACTTTCATACGTATTATGTGTATTTTCCATTGTACTGTCTACACACTGAAATTATTTATTTCAAGGTCTAAAATTGCCACTTCTCAAAGCACATGCAGGCTGCAGGAACTGTGTCTTATTCACTGCGTCTGCTAATTGCCTACTCTAGTGCCTGGCATGGAGGAACCACTCTCTAAATAATAGTTGAAACACACAAGGCTGTTTTGATATTTTGTTCCTCTCCTCGGCTTAGAGCTCAGTGGATATTTAGTGCTAATGGAATTTATAGCCATTATGGAATGTATGTGGTTGAAAAGAAGCCCTGCCTTCAGAGATTACACGTTCTTTGTGAAACATTATCCATTTGGCTGTGGTCTGTTTAGTTCTGTTCAGTGTTCTGTGATTAATCTTCTTGCTCATCTCTTGGGCTTCCTTAGGCTAACATTACAAAGACTTTAAAGCCATTGTCCCCAACAGCTGGGTTCTTCAATGGTCATCCTCATCCTATCAAAGATACGCTTGTCCTAATAAGTACCAAAACAGAGGAAAAAGCTAGGAGGGGTTTTGCTTTTTCTAACACAAAATGGGGAAGAAAATGGGTATGTTTCAAGGGGACTGTACCCCAAGTCATGTGTGTATATTTCTTTTTCTTCTGATGATTTCAGTTGCACTTGACATTTTTCAGAATTCTGGATGGATAAAGAATATCAACAGCAAAGGTACTCTAAGCATGTATAGTTAGTAACTTGTATTGTACAGGTTAACATTTTGTTTTTGTTTCCTACTTAGAGAATGTGAGCTGGAGAAGAAAAAAAAAGATTTTCTCTTTATCCTAAAGAAAGAAGAAATTTAGGTTCAGAAAAACTTCTACTGTAGTCAAGGCTCTCATATCTATGGCAATTTATGACAGCCAGTTAAGTTCATTGTATCTGAATGTGACTGCAGGCCCACAGTATCCTTGCTGTGATGGCTTCTCTCCATTCCAAAATGTTTAGCAAAAGCCACTTGCTCTCCTGTGCTTTGATCTCACACACATGGGAATAGTCAACTGTGAGCTGGAAAGAGGCAATTGTTACAACAGAATTGAATTTGGCTTAGTTCACTTAAATTTATGAAATAGAGATTATGTTTAATTAGAAAAAGACAAGTGTACTTTTGAAGCAGTTGTTGTGTGATAACTTAAAAAAAAAAAAAAAAAAAAGACCCAACTGCTGTTTTGTTAGTAACGAAATTGAGTATCACACACTCTAACTCAGCTGTTTTCTTTGATTTCTGCTTCTATTTAGGAAGAGTGGCATGAACCTCAGAGTGGAAGCCAGCAGGACACTATTATTTAAATGCTACAGAAAAGCCTCATACCACTTCCCAAGCAGCATGTAGAACAGAGACCTGACCTTTCCATACTCATTAGAATGTTCCATGTCTCTCTATGCAACTCCAGGCTTTTGTTTCTGCCATTGTGGGTCAAGTACTCAAGAAGTCTCCCTGTAGTTAGCTCTCACAGCTGTTATGGCAGAAAAAGCTGTTATATTTGCTGGACAAAGTGACAGGAGTTCAAAAAGCTTAAGGTTGGGGGAGGGGGTGCAGGAAGCAATGCTTCCTTCATTGTGACAGAACCCAAAGTTGAGGATGACTGACAAGCAGTTGTTTACAGCTGAGGATGCCTCTGGCCACATTAACTAGAATATGGATATGTGTTCATTCTTAAGCTCTAACAACAAGCTTTTAAAAAGGCAAGTGTTTGTTGATTTTACAAGTATTCATCCAAGGGTAAGAAAGACCTTGGTTGCAGGCTGCACCTCATTCAGGACCTGTACTCCGTCTACATTGTTGCTCTGTTCCTCTCTTCTGAGACTTCCACTTAAAGTCTAAAATAGCTGCTGAGGTTCCCATCATTATGTCTGCTTTCTAGACAGTCAGAAGGGGGAGAAGCAAAATGAAGAGAAATGAAGTCAAGAGAATCTATTTTATCACAGCACTGAAGTGGTCCTTATACACTCACGTTTCATAAGATGAACTTGGTTTCGTGAACTAGCCTAGTTGTAAGAAATGGAGTCCTTGAGTGGCTACGTGCCTAATCCGAGCCAGATACTTTAAAGCTGAAAGAAAATGGGAAGGATGCATTTTAGGAGAGAAATGATAATGCTGTATTTATTGTGGTAACTGAGACAATAGCCTGAGGATAAGCGGATGGTTTCCTTTGGCCCCAGAAATCTTTTAAATGTGTAAGCCTCCAGTTATGGTACGCTTCAGTTGAAAAGACATTTGCCTACAATGCATTGATGAAAAGGTTAGTGAATCAGGGAAAACTTAGATTCAGGACACCATGACCACACTGGAACAGACAGCTGATAATAACATTACTGGTACCACCACCTCAACACTCCCAGATTTTTGATTCTGCTGCCAGCATCAACACTGAAAATTAGGTCTTTGGTTCTGTTAGTGTTAGAAAAAACTGTTTTTTTCTAACCTGTTTTTCTTTGAATCATGATAAGCCCAAGATACCAGGTAGTGAGTGATATAAGGTTGGCTGAGCTTGGAAGAGGAATGTGCCCTCTGGAGGCAGCGGCTGGGAGCATACATATCTTGCCTTCTGGACACTCCCAGGGGGATGCAGAACTCATGAAGCATGGCTGCTCTGGGTGGTAGTCACAAAGTGTGGAAGGGGGTTCATTTTCTGGGTAGCTGCTTAGAAGAACACTCACGTATGTGTTGTATAGTGATGGTCATTGTATCTGTCAAGCTGAGCAAGAATACCAAATTCACAAAGGTAGAAAGCCTGGTACTGATAATTGCTCTATAAAATGAGGGAAATCACGTATAGTGAGTGGAGTATTTTAGATAATGTCTTAGTCGGGGTTTCTATTCCTGTACGAAACATCATGACTAAGAAGCAAGTTGAGGAGGAAATGGTTTATTCAGCTTACACTTCTACATTGCTGTTTCATCATCAAAGTCAGGACTGGAACTCAAGCAGGTCAGGAATCAGGAGCTGATGCAGAAGTTACTTACTGGCTTGCTTCCCCTGGCTTGCTCAGCTGGCTTTCTTATAGATCCCAGGACTACCAGCCCAGGGATGGCACCACCCACAATGGGCCCTCCCACCCTTGATCACTAGTTGAGAAAATGCTTTACAGCTGGATCTCATGAAGTCATTTCCTCAAGGGAGGCTCCTTTCTCTGTGATAACTCCAGCCTGTGTCACGTTGACACACAAAACCAGCAAGTACAGATAATATACTTAATGTAGGCACTTAAAAAAAAGGGGACAAAGTGTGCATTAAATTTAAACATTGTTTTTAAATTCTCTGTACTTCCTATCTGTGCTGTTATATGCATTTGTGTAATTAATAATCATCATTTCAATTTAGCTAGTCAAGAAATATATTGTTAATTAAAATTAATTTGTAGTTCTGTACTATGCAAAGGGATAGGTTGCTTTTTTACCCTCAAGATTCCCAGACATATGAAAGAGATAAAAAACAAAATAAATCTGCACACTGCTTTTTACAGTGGTAATGGCAAGGAGGTTGTCCCTGCAATCTAAAGCACATACCATGGCACCTCAAACATGTATTCCTTTAATAGTTTTCCAAAGATGTTCAGAGAATGGCTTTTGTTTCTTTCTCTCAGATGTGAATTCTCCTCATGGCACATCTGCCTTGATAATGCAGGCATGCAAAACCCCATTGTTTCCATCAGCTGCCTCAAACTTTCACCTCCAAAGAGCAACTTAGGAGAAATGACAAAAGCCGCCTTAAGTCTCTGTACAGGATGCTGAAAATACAGGTTGGGTGCTGCTTAGCACCTGGGAAATTCGCTAAGACCATATGGACCATCAGGAAGTTCAGTGTCCCTGAGAAGAAAATCTCCATGTAGCAACAGCATTGAATTAAAAAAAAAAATCTCATTGCAAACAATGGCCCTGCGGGATTACTGCGAGCATTCAGAATCCTGCACGGTCTGCTGTTAGTAGAGAAATTGTAAACTGAACTATCAAGTCACATGAGGGACAACAACCAGACAGACACAAAACCCAGAGAGGTTTTGTTTGTGGATGAGATCAATTTCCTTTTCCTTGGCTTTATTTCTCACCAGTCTTATGGTGGAACAATTAAAAAAAAAAAAAGATCTCTTTTTTTTATAATTTTTTTTTTTGGTGTTAGAAAAATGGATACAAATTACAATGAGGCTAAATCATGAGAATAATGAAATCCTTTAAGTAGATGTTTTTAAAACTAAACTTGTACCTGCTGCTTGAATGATCACTTCTGAACAGAAGCATATGATCTGTTTTGCTTCCCCTTATTTCTTAGATAAAGGTAATTGTGTTCATTTTTATATGTGAATAAATGAATAAACAAATTATGAAACTAGAAAGCCACTATGATCTATTTATCTACCTTCTTTCCTTTCTCTTGTCTTTAGTTCTATATAATACCATTAAAAGCTTCAAAAATTAGTTGGGTTCTGCTAAGTTTCTGAGAGCATAAATTTGCTGTAATGCTGTATTCTGACCACATGAATGCAGGGCAGATACTTTTTTCTTCATGCTCTACTCTTCAAGAGTTAGGAGAAGAAAATCAGTGAGAATCTTGTAAAACTCTGAAGTTATAATGTGGTTAGGGTGCTGGTGTAGGATCTGGGAAAATTTAGTGGCATTAAAAGACTACGATCAACATATAGCATACAATACTTACAAAGAGTTAATAAAACAGTTATTGAAACATCACTGGTACTTCACCAATGTACTTTTATGCGAAGAGGTTCTAAGAAAATATTTACTGTAGTTCCCAAACTCTAATGTTGGGTTCAAAGGAGAAGGTCTGTGTATATATATATATGCTTGTGCATGCATGTGTATGTATGTATATACTTGTGTGTACTGCTTTTAGTACCAGGCCTTCATCTTTCTTTTAGCCTCTCACCCCCCAAAATAATGTGAGTCCTGTCAAGCCCTAAGTAATCTTGAAAAGGGCCTGGGAGAGGTAGTATAAAAATCTCAGCCTTAGACAATCAAGAGCAAGTGGAATGTTGAAGATTACTTTTTCTGAATATATAAACAAAGCACACGGTAATCGTGTAAAATAAAATTAAATGGTGCATTTTGTAAAACATGTAATGCCACATGACATTGACAGTAAATGCCACAGCTCATGTGCCACCCCGGGTTAATCATTATTAATGCTTTGATCCACTTCATGCCAACAGTCGCTTTGCTCTCCTTGGTGTCCACATGGTGATGTGTGGCAAGCATAAAGAGGGTGGCCACGGAAGAAGCATCAGGAGACAACAAAATTGCTACGGGGAAAAATGTGATTTAGAACTCCCCGAACAAATTACTTCAGAGTGTTTTTAACGCTTAGCAAACATTAAACTGCAATAAATCTTCATTTGTGTGAAATCAGTGGGGGCCCACTTTCATTAGGCCCGCTCCTCTTATTTGGTTTATGATAAACAAGATTCTTTATGGGCCTCCGTGTCTGGGTTTGAATTCTACAGTGGTTTCAGTTTGAGGTAGGGGCTTAGAGAAAAAAAAGTTACCTTGAACATTTCAGCTAAATAACGAGGACCAGTGGACATCATGGTATTTTGATGCTTTAGAGGTCTTGGTCTATGTAAAGATCTTTTTAGAAGGAATAGAAAGAATATAATCAAAATAAGCCATATGAGATCCTCAAAGAATACTTAAAACTTAAAAGTAAAAATGTATGTAGAAAAAAATAAAAAAGACAAAAAAAATGTATGTAGAATAGAAATGACAGGTGAGGTTTGTGTTCACATACCCCACTTCACACAATAGAATCTCAGCATGAGTTGCTATAATTATATGTTTTCATTAGTTAACAAGGTATACAGAGCCAATTTTAGCATTGTAGGTTCATGGCACATAAATACAAGTTACCACTGTTTTAACTATAAGTTCGCTTATGTGTACATCTGGGTAACTCACAGGGGGGACAAGTCTCATTCCCTAGTTTTTCCTACTTCATCATTTAAGACCGGACTTGCTTATTCTTTTCAACTTCTGATCCAACCTTCAGGTTGAACATAATAAAATTAACCTGTTGTTCTCCTATCATATCAAGACTGCTTCTTTCATGGGTGAGTTTCTCCTATGACATACAAAAATCATAGTTCCAGGCTAGAGTTCTGTAAACTTCATCCCTAAGTATATTTTTGATTCCCAGGAGTAAAAATCATCATGGCGGAGGGGTATTATTATTATTTTTGTCATGGATTCACACAAAAAAGCTTTATGTTCTCATAGCAGGACCTTGAGGTAGATATGGCTTGCTGGTCAAGAAATATGATTTTCACTTTAGGTTTCCCATATAATGGTGATGCTAGTAACTAACCCCCCCCCAAAAAAAATCATCATGATAGCATAGAGAGATCCTTATTACTTTGACATCTACATAGATGGACAGAAGGACTCTATAATAATCATATATTTGTATATCCATCACATTTTGCATTAAAATGGGACATTGATTATGTGTAAAAGAGGATCCATAAAGAGAGTATTCACTATTGGCCCAAATATTTAAGGAATGACTTCATGGTTGAGGTGGAGACTGTTGAGTGTGAAGGAAAGGGCAGACTTGGAAAAGGAAGAGAGAGAAAAGACAGGAAAGGCAGGGCAGGTTAGGCCATAGAAAACTTCATTCCCAGAGGAATTTGAGCTTGATTTGTGTAACTCTGGGATAAACAGGTTTTCAACCCATATGTCAGCTCTGACTGGTAACTCTCAAGGGTTCATAGTACTTGCATCCTCACGTTCTGAGGCTTATCAGTGGCCGAAGGACCAAGATGCTGTGCCTAGCCATGGTACTGCCGTGCTGCCGTGTAGGGAGGAGGGGGAACAGTACTGATATTTTTCTATACAATTCCAAGTGAAGGAAACAAAAAACCATAAACACTTATGGGTAAAAATACCACTGAACTGGCAGATGAGCATCAAAATCGCTGTCCACTTTGGGTGACAGAAGCAACTTAGATGTAAAACAATGTTGACCTGACACAACACATAGTTTACTGGTCACTTCTGAAACAACAACAACAACAACAACAGCAGCAACAACCAACAACCACCAACAAAACCAATCTGCTTTTACTCATCCTGAACAAGAAAGTAATTTTCTAATGAACTTTACATAAACCATTTATTTTTTGCTTATAAAGTTAAAATATTAAATATAATTTCAGTTTTTTTACTTTAGCGGTCACATGTGCAATTGCATTTCTTTTCTAAAACTGTTTTTATTGGAATGTAAACTGGGTTGTTTATAAAAATATTGAGCATGTCTCCCATATCCTTGCTAAGCCTGTTTATAAGTATCTTAGCTTTTGTTTGGTTTTGTGTTTTCTTCTTCTGGACAGCCTAGGCACCCATGGGTTTTGTTAGCAGATGCAGCTTTATTCATTCCTTTTCAGTGTATATATTTAAAAAAAAAAAACTACATTCCATGCCTTACTGCAATGACTTCCTGGTATGATGTAAAGTGTATACAGTAAAAACAGATACACTGGTCTCGGGGGGGGGGGGGAACTCAGAGAAAAGTTAATCTGTCTTTCACCATGATGAGAGCTCTTGGCTCACCTTGTGTTTATTTGTTCTACCAATTACTGGGAGGATCGTTGTAGATTTGAACCATTATTGTGAGTTATTTGTTTTTCCTTGTACTTTTATTAGTTTGTATTGATATACAGTGACACTTTTTTTTTTCCTAGAAAAAGAGCCATCATTTATGAGAGTTCGGCCATTTCATGGCTTGGCCCTTTTGTCATAACCCTTTAGAGTCATCGCGGGTATTATCCTTGTTTAGGAAAACACTGTGTACATCATGATGGGATCCTCCCCGGGTTTATTTTGACTGCTTTCATGGTGTTTCTTGCATGGTTCTTTTGCTGTTAACCTGTGCGCCTACCCTTGCCGAATGGGAGCCTTGTAGTAAGGTCTCACTTCTGTCTAACGCGATTTTCATATAATCGATGGGTTGAGATGACTTACAGTTAATTTTATAATCATTGCAGGGATGCGTGCAGTTCTGCTACTGGTTTCCTATTTGTTTCTCCTGCTCCTTACACTGTTGCAACTCTTCTGCCCTGCACAAAGATGTTGCTATGATCTCACGCTATCTCTACTATTTGATTCTCTACCTCTTTTTAAAATACTTCTGATCTCCATATGTTTTAAAATGTAATTATAGTTTATCTTCAAATAGTACATTATTTCAATGGGATGTCTCAGCATCTTCATTTTAGTTTTTGAAATTAAAATTATGCCATTTCCCTTTCTTTTTCCTCGCTTTAAACTTTCCCATGTGCCAGCATCTTACTTTCCTTCAAGTACATAACCTCTTTTTCTTTAATTCTTTAATAATTATATTTTGTTATATATTAAATTTTATATATGTATATATTCCTAAATTTGTAAATACAACCTTCTCATTCTGTATAGTGTGACTTATATGGAGACGTCTTCAGGCTGACCATTTGGTATTAGATAACCTGTAGAAAGAATGTCTTATGTAATGTATGTATGCAACACTTGTCAATTAAAAATGTTATGGTTATGGCTCAGACAGGAGAGAGAGGTGGGGCATCTGGGAGGCAGAAAGGATTCTGGGAGAGATCCAGCCAGGAGATGCGGCAGGAAGATGTAAGGAGACAGATGTAACTAGTCACGTGGCAGAAAGAAGACTAAAATAAATGGGTTATCTTAAGTTATGATTCTAGTCAGAAAAGAGCCTAGGTATATGGCCAAGGCACTTGTAAATATATTTTGAGTCTGAGCCTTACTTCTGGGAGCATGGGGCCTAACTTTAGCACAACCAGTTTGGTGGTTCTTCTCTGGAGAAGAGTATTTCTCCCATTCTCAGTATCTTGTAGTTGCTTGTAATTCTCTGTCCAGGACTGAGTCTGTTTTAGTTAGGGCCAGCATGACTGTGATGAAACACTATGACCTAAGCAACTTGGGGAGGAAAGAGTTTGTTCGTCTTACACTTGCACATTGTAGCCCATCATTGGACGAAGTCCGGACAAGAACTCAAACAGAACAGGAACCTGGAGGCAGGAGCTGATGCAGAGACCGTGGACGGGTGTTGGTTACTGGCTTGCTCAGCCTGCTTTCTTATAGAATGCAGGACCACTAGCCCAGAGAGGGCTCCACCCACAGTGTTTTGGATCCTCCCCCACCAGTCACTAATTAAGAAAATGTTCTACAGTTGGATCTTTATACATACATTTTTTCAATTGAGGCTCTCCTTTTTTTTTTTTTTTTCCAGGTAACTCTAGCTTGTGTCAAGTTGACATAAAACTAGCTAGGATAGGGTCCTGTGGGTTTTTCCTTATCTTTGCTAGTTGTGTCTCTTGGTGTTATTCTTGTTCAGTTCATGTGAGGCAGCCATATTGACGAGACTCTGGGTGTGGCATCTGACATTTCTAGGAGACACAGTCTCGGAGCAGACTCACTGTCTGTCGGGCTCTTACAGTATTTCTGTGCCCCTTCTGCACTGTCCTTTGGAAGAGCCTATTCTCAAATAAACAGTGAGGATGGTAGGGTGGGGAGAGGGAGGAGGGGGAGGGCGGCTAAGAACACACGGTCCAGGACAAAGCAGTTCACACTGTTAGAACAATATTAGAGTTAGGTATTAAATAGTGTGTGCTTCTATATCGTCATTTCTTTGAGCACAGGCACAGATCCTCCTCTCTATTATCTTTCTTTCTCTGGCTGTTTGGCATGCTGTCTTCGCCTGAGAGACGAATCTTGGGCTATTGTAGTTCTCCAGAGAGAACTACAACTAGAGTGTAGGGTCTGTGGTCTAGGCAGTATGCATACTAATATTCCTATTTATTTATTTCGAGACAGAGCCTTAACTACCCTGCATCTTGGTACATAGATCAGGCTGGCCTTGAACTCACATCCACCTGCCTCTGCCTCCCAAGTGCTGAGATTAAAGGTGCACACCACCATGCCTGTCCTTGTAATAAGTCAAGCAATCAGATGCCATTCGGTTTCTAGGTGCTGGGAAAGGGGTATCCATGAGCTCCACACTGGCACACTTTATACCTGACATCTTTTAGCCCCCCGCTCGTCTCTTTTCTGGGGAGCTAGTGAGTATCTTCAGTGTATGGCTCAGACTAGATTTCTACCACAGAGATCCTTTTGCAATTTTCTCGAGTTTTCTTCTCCAGAAAGAACTAGTCTGCATTTCAGGACCCAGAGAACAGTCCCTGGACACTTGTCCTGGATTCCAAAAGTGGGTCACGCAGGGAAGGACCTTGGTCTTTAGAGCCACCTGTCTGGGGAGAAGAGAGGGTTTTCCCATATCCTAAATCAGATGGGAAATCAACTGAGGGATGCAACCAGTGTTGGTTCTGAATGTCTGTAATACCTTTACTCTTCTCTCTCTCTCTGTCTCTCTTGTCTCTCTCTGTCTCTGTCTCCCTATGTCTCTCTCTCTTTCTCTCTCTCTCTCCTCTCTCTGTCTCTGTCTCTTTCTCTCTCCTTTTCCCCAATAATTTATTTATTTTTATTCTCAGCCTTCCTCCTCCCCTCCCAGTCCCACCCTTAGAAATCCCTCTGCCATTGTCCCCTCCTTTTTTCCTCAGAGAAGGGGACTCCCCCCCTTTGGGTACCTCCAACCCTGGGACATCTAGTCCCAGCAGGACTAGGCTTGCCCTCTCCCATTGAGGTACCTCTCTTCTTCCCATTCCTCTGTCCATGCATGTGGCTGCGGTGAGCCTTTTCTTCGACCACCTCTCGATTTCTCTCTCCTCTGTAAATTGTCTGCTACTGAGAGTAGAGGGTGCCCTTTCTGAGACCCTCCCTTGTCCTATGCCCTGGATTCTCCCTCTACAGTTCATTCACCTTGCCCTGGGAGTAAGGCATCACCACTGGGGCTGAACCTCCAGGAACTGACTCTGGCTTCACCCTCCTGTTAGGCTTTCTGAAGTTTCCTTTATCTGAAACCATTAATTTTCCTGTAGTCACACATCTGATGTTGCTCTACAGGTTTTTTTCTTAGTTTATTTTCAGAGATTTTAGGAGATCATGTGTGGGTGTATATTATATTCCAGGACCCATGTAACATTGTGTGTGTGTGTGTGTGTGTGTGTGAACTTCTGTGTATACAGATGTGTGTGAAGGCTAATGATTGGTATTGGATGTCTTTTTCAATTACTATCCATAGTTTTTGAGACAGTGTCTCTTTTTGCTCCTGAGACTTGCTATTCCCATTTGAGAGTCTGGACAAGCCTTAGGAATGCTCCTGCTTGTACTTTTCTTAGTGCTGGGGCTATGAACATGGGGTGCTGTGTGCCTGGGTTAATTTCTTTTTCTTTTAGATGTGGTGCTTTTGATCATACGCAGGTCCTAGGTTCTCAAACTAGCACAGTAAGCCTTTTACTGACTAAGCCACTTCCCTGCCTGCTGGTACCCTATGATACAGAAGTACACACTTCTACACCAAGTAGTCTATCCCTCCCACCAATAGAGTTTTCCTTTCAGCGCACACCACATTCCAATAAGCTCAGTCATTTTGAGGACTTGTAGCTCATCCTTCCCAGGTAGAATATGAGTTCTATTAGGTTAGAAACTTATGGCCATTTTCTTCCTACAACACACAGAACACCGTGCAGCATATAATAAACACTGAGAACTTTTATTAAATAAGCTACCCAACTAGTACATTTATAGAAAGAACATAAAATGCAGAAAATATAATAGTGGGCATCTTCAATTTCTAACAGTATAAGAATCATTCTTTTTCTTTATTTTCTACTTTCTAAATTGTCCATAGTATGTGTGTGTGTATATCTCTATTTCCATCTCTATCTATGTATCTATCTATCTATGTATCTATCTATGTATCTATCTATGTATGTATGTATCTATCTATCTGAAATTTGCTTAGAGAAGACAAAACAGCTGCTTGCCAGATGTGCTGGGGCACTGGTGGCACAGAACTTGTGGTAATGGCCGACCAATGTCTGATTTAACTTGAGGCCCAAGTCATGAGAGGCAACCCATACCTGACACTGCCTGGCAGGCCAAGAATAGGAAACGATATCCCAGAGACCCAGGGCAGAACCAAACATGACTGGCCAAAAAAGAAAAAAAAGAAAAAAACAATGCAATGATTTCTAGTGACATTCTGCTATACACACAGAGCAGTGCCCTGTGATCAGAGGGACTTCCTCTGGCAGCAGAGGGAGCCCATATGGAGACCTGTCACAGTCAGACATTATTCAGAGAAAGGGTCTACACTGGAGGTCTCTATTGGGTCCCTTCTCTTGAAGCTCAGGGAGCCACATGGAAGAGGGGAAGAAAAGATTGTTGGAGTCAGAGGGGGTGGAGGACTCCAAGAGAACACGCGGCCCATCTACTAAGCTGCGCTCACATGGGCTCCCTGAGACTGAAGCAGCAAACCTGGGGCCTACGTGGTTTGCACCACGCCCCCTGCCTGTAAGTTATGGCTGCAATCTTGGTGTTTATGTGCGATGCCTAAAAGTGGGAGTGGGCGTATCTTCAACTCCTTTGCCTGTTCTTGGGACTCTTTGCCTTTTCCAGCCTTGTTATGGAGACTTTTTTACCTTGTTTATTGCATCTTGTTTTGACATGCTTGGTGGTTGTCTCTGGAGGCCTGCTTTTTTTTTCTGAAGAGGATTGGATCTGGGAAGAGGGGAGGTGAGGAGGAGCTGGGGAGGGGGGGGGAGTAGAGGAAGGGACACTGTGGCCAGGATGGATTGTATGAGAGAAGAATCTATTCTCAGTGAAGCATTGTTTTAGCTAGATGTCGAAGTATCCATTATTTCTCTGTTTACCTTAGTATTAATAAAATTGTTTGCCAAGAATCACAGTTTTAGTCCTAGCCTATATTGGGACATAGAGATTTATGGGCAGAGGAGGCCCCAACACAGAACACAAGGGGGGGGGGCAAAGAGAGAAACACAAGAGGTTGAGAGAATTCAGAAACGAGCCAGAGTGAATCCATTCTAGAAATCAGATCCACACATTTCTGCATGAGTCTGGGCAGCCTCAGTTTTTATCCCTACCCCCGCCCAGTTTTAAGCTAAAATGTTACCGACTCTTCCCTTTGCTGGTTATTCTTGAACTCTAAGACAGTTTCAAGCTGTGTGCTATTTTTAGACAAATGTAATGATTTTCTAGCTATGCGTTTATGATAGAAGTATAATGAAGTGTATAGTAGCACCATGATTAAATTTGTGCAATTGTCCTGGTCTTTGGAATAATCAGGCTAGTGGACTGTTTACTGCAGAAACAGTACCTAAAGGCTGATAGCTGACAAGTAATTAAGCTAAACTTAGAGAAACTGAATGAGTTGGCTTTGTGAAGTTGCTTTTCCTAGATTTAAATGCAAACACAGAGGATACAAGGTGAGACCTGCTGATTGGCAGTCTATACATTCACCTTTCCCCTCCCCTTTTCTCCATCCTTATTAGGTCTGAAAGGGACTTATTAGGATTGCAAGGCACTCAATACTATATTTTTATTGGTTATTTTATTTATTTACATTTCAAATGTTATCCCCCTTCCCACTTTCCCCTACACAAACTCCCTATACACTCCCCTCCCCCTGCTTCTATGAGGGTGCTCCCCCACCTATCCACCTACTCCCGCCTCACTGCCCTACCATTCCCCTACATTGGGGCATCGAACCTTCATAGGACCAAAGGCGTCCTCTCTCATTGATGCCAGATAAGGCAATCCTCTGCTACATATGCATCAACAGTATATTCTAAGACTCATATCCAGGTAAAATTTTCAGAGAGAGAGAGAGAGAGAGAGAGAGAGAGAGAGAGAGAGAGAGAGAGAGAGAGAGACTATTTCCTTGATGTGATTTTCTTGTGATATACAGGGTGTCCCAAGAAAGGGGCATAACATATGAGGTTTGGGACTTTGAATAAGACGGACTTTGATGTAAAATGTAGCTTTACATCTTGGTGCTATTGCCTCAGCCAGCAAGCAATTTACAGAATCTCACTTATATCATCTGTAAGTATAAAAGATGTGGCTTAAAGGAGGCACCCTTTGTGAAGAGCTTTCTCTTAGGCTTCATCGCTAGCAAGTCCTTAATAAATCTGAGCTTGCATTATTTCTATTTCTATCCACTTGAGGCAGGGTCTCATGTAGCCCACTCTGTCTTCAGACTCACCATGTAGCCAAGGACAACCCATTTCTGGTCCCCCTGCCTTTACCTCTAGAGATTATTGGCACGTGCTGATATACAGTGCCAGAGCCTGAACCACCAAATTCCCATGTGAGAGGCCAGAACCCCACCAACTGAGACACTCCCCAGCTAACCCTCCCATTTTCCTAACTAATGTCTGTTTGGCTCACCAGGAAGCAGGCTGTCAAACTTGCAAAGAGAGGGAGAGAAATTGTAAGAGATTAAAAAAAAAAAAAGCACCTAAAATTCTTACCTTTGCCGTGAGCCCTTTGAAATTGAATAGTGGAGCCTTACTGTGTGGCGTCCACAGTGTTACAACACATGCGCTAGCTTGATCTTGAATGATATTGTTCTGGCTTTAGGTATTCCTTTAGTGTTTCAGCAATCAATACTTGTCCTTAGATTATAGCCTCGTGAGCAAATCCATCTTTCTCTCTTTCCCCCTCTCCTTTCTTTCTTTCTTTTTTTGATGAATAAATAAAGGACCTAGCATACCATCCGGGTGCAAATATTTCCCTCTATAAGTCTGTATATCATCAAGTCCAGTGAGCAGACAGTGGAGGGTTGGGAAACACTCCGGAGATGATGAAAACCAGAGGAAAATCAGAGCAAGAGGCGACTCATTAGCCGGACTCAGTTGCTTTTCATAAGGATTTCCTTAAGTGGAGTGTGTGTTTATGAGTAATGGCACTCACGTCCTTGCGGACTTGGGCCATCACCCCTTCGCGGCTGGCCTGTGCTGCTTTGTGGCTCCCCCTTTTTAATTTTGAATCCAAGCTCATTATGTTACTAGCTCAGCGCTTGCTTTCTCAGGCACGTTAGAAATAGACTGTAAGAACCAAGTGCAGTGCTTCCCTCCTTCCGCCCACGCTTTCCGTAATGGCAGTCCTTGGAAACAGCCCACAGGAAATCAGTATTTCTCAGTGGCTTGTGTGGGAAGTGCAGACTATTGTGTGTGAGTGTCGCAGCCTACTGCTTGGCAGGAAGTCATTTTTTTGAACAAACACCTTCCATTGTCTACGGAGGTTCAAAGTACTATGAAACTTCCTTATTGCTATCTCTAAACTAACTTGGGAGCTGTAAACACATTTAACCCCTTTGTTCCTGGACTGACGGGTTTATTGAAGGGCCTTTCCCTCAGTAATTTTTTTTTAAATCACTTTATTATGATATTTTATGTGTACAGATTTTTTTCCCCCTGCATGTTTGACTATGCACCATGTGAGTGCCCGGGACTCATGGATGCCAGAGAGATTGCTTGGTCTCCTGAGCTGGAGTCATAGATGACTGTAAATTATACATCCGGGTCCTCTGGAAGAGCAGCCAGTACTCCTAACTGCTGAGCCATCTCTCCAGGCCCCCTCATTAATTTTTTTTTTTTTTAAATCCTATTTTGATTCTCCTTGGAGAATGCAGAGGGGCAATCAGTCCATGTGCGTGTTCTCTTTCAGGGGATGTTTCTTCCACACCTCATGTCTAGCTGTCTGTTGAGGTTTGTGTAATTAGTAAGCAAGGGAAAACTATTGACAATATGAGAGTCTCCTTGTGCTCCCCAACGCATTTCCCATTGCTTTGCAAGCCTATAGCTACAACAAAAGGGTTTTAAAAAAGCTCTGCTCAGAATATTTTTAAAAGCTGCTAATCAAGTTGATAGTCTTACTTATTAAAGTTGTAAGGGAAATGCAGTTTTCCCTACTGTAATGTAGCCGAGAAAAAACTCAATATTATAAATGAACCTGGCACTCATTAGACAGTGAGGGCAGAGACAAAAGAGGCTACATTTAACCCAAGGTTCATTGTTACCGCAGTAAATATTTGAAGATATTTGAAAGGCATTTATAGAAATGTAGCTGATCTGGGATTATGACATTTATCTTGCTTTAAGAAG
Source organism: Mus pahari (assembly GCF_900095145.1). Classification (NCBI taxonomy): domain Eukaryota; kingdom Metazoa; phylum Chordata; class Mammalia; order Rodentia; family Muridae; genus Mus; species Mus pahari. The sequence continues at coordinate 65,559,882 of NC_034598.1, forward strand.
CCATTTGCAAAATTCTGTTTGGTTTTAAAATCTGTTCTGTCTAAATTCAAGATCCCAAGATTTTATTCTACAATGAAACTGGTTGACATAGAAGATTCTGTCTAGGTTTTTTTTTTTTTTTTATCCTGTTAAAGTGCCCCGGCAAAAGCATCTTAAGAGATCAAGGTTTTTCTTTTATTAGGCTGTAGTTACAGGTTACAGTCCATCCTGGCAAGAAAGTCAAAGTGTCAAAAACAAAAACAAAAAACCAAAAGCAACCTCCCCAAAACCACCCCCAAGCCCCCAGAACCCCCCCAAAAGCCCCCAAACCCCAAGTGTCAGAAACTCTAAGCTGGTCACATTACATCAATAGAAGAAGAGAGCCATGAACATGTGCGTGTTAGTGTTCAGCTTACTTTCTCTATCCTTACACAGCCCAGCTTTCCCTGCCTAGGGAATGGTGCCACCTACACTAGGCAGATCACAGATCTTTTTATCTCTATGAACAGAATCAAGGTAATTCCCCTCAAGCATACTCAGAAACCCACCTCACAGGTAAGTATAGATTTTTGTTAAGCTGACAACTAATAAAGATATTGAATCTGCTTTCTCGGGTTTGTGTAAGAGATGCATTCTCTCATAATCTTCCATGAGTATTCTAGACAGATCTTCTGTTTCTTTTGCAAACAGCCCTTCTCACATGTTGCGATAGGAATTTCACAAGTTTAACGAGGGCACTTTTTTTTTTTTTTTTAATAGGATGAAAAATCTGTAATTTCCTTTCCTTTCTTTTTCTTAATATCGTTCCCAAGACAGTGGTCTTGTTAGTATTGAGACAGAGTTCTTACTCTCTAATAACATTTGGACTCCATATAGTTTTAGATATCAGTGATGCCATTACATGAGAAGTAAAACCTGCCTCCTAATATCTTGAAAATAGAAGAGTGGCCCATGGTCCTCTGGGACTTGATTACTATGATTGTCCAAATCATTTTAGCAGCTATAATTTAAGAGTCCATTTTCCCCTCGATGATAGCAGTTGCTGTTATTTGTGTGGATAGTGACTGTCTTTTTCTTTAAAGCCTAGCAATCATACTGTATTAGTACACATCCTTTCTTACTTCATTCAACCTCAAAGCCCCGTCTCCAAATATAACCCTAATGGTAATTGGATATGTAGCTATATTGTGCACGTCTACATTATAATGTAATCTCAGCTCTAATTTGCTCTTGTGGTATGAACTGACTTTGAAGACATAAAACTTCCAACATAATTAATGCAGTTAAATATGCATGTTCATGGTGGAGAAGGAGGTGTTAAAATGCACTTTTAGCTACTTATTAAATGAAGTACACAAGCAGGCATAGTGAAAAACATGTTCTCTCTTCTATCATGGTAAATTCATGAGACAGAAGAGGTCAATACTATTATTGACCCTACTGCGGGAGGCAAGAAAGACGGAAAGGACCATAAAAAGAGAGCCAAAAGTATTAATCATTTACTACCGAGATTATGCAAAAAGCACAATTAATGTTGACCATCATTGCAGGGTGAAAAGATCAGGGTAGAGTATGAACTTAGATGATTTTGGATAATATGGATGGTAATGGATGTTTAAGATGTGAGGAGAGCAGAGAAGGCTTCCTGGGGGAGAGAATGGCTAAAAAAGCAAGGGAACGAGAATGAGATGGGTAAGACAAGTGGGAAAGTGCAGGAGAGAGAGAGAGAGAGAGAGAGAGAGAGAGAGAGAGAGAGAGAGAGAGAGA
>NC_034598.1:65561693-65602832 GCF_900095145.1 Mus pahari
GAGAGAGAGAGAGAGAAGGAAGAAGAAGAAGAAGAAGAAGAAGAAGAAGAAGAAGAAGAAGAAGAAGAAGTAAAAGAAAGAAGGGAGGGTAGAGAGAGAGGAGAGGGGGGAAGGGAGAGAGAGGAAGAAAAGTAAAAGAAGAAAGGGAGTGGGGGGGAGAGAGAGAGAGAACATAGTTTCTGTGTATGGAGGAACTATAGATGGAGGCTTAGTTACAGAGTGGAAAGAGGTATATTCTAGCAGAGTTGACATCATTGAGAGCTCTGTGGGATTGTGGGATGCTTGTCTCTTCAGACAATCAGGGAGCAGTAGTAATCAAAATTTGGAAAATTAAAAATGCAAGTATCATAACATAGGAATTTGAATTGGGGTGGATTTTCTGTTACTAAACAATGACTCCTTACATAATTTGAAAGTGACTAAAGCAGGGATTCTGTGGATATTATCTTTAGAGGGAGCAGCATTCCTGATGGAAATCATCTTTTTTTTGTACAAATTAGCATGCAACGAGACACACTGTACAGCAAAGTATGTGCATATTGTATTAAGTGTTCTTTTTGATCTTTATTGAGGAAAATCATCTTAATCTAAGAAGAAAAAACATCATCTTAGTTTAAGAAGAAAAGAATCTCTGAGGAAGGGAGATAATAGTTGATGCATAATCCCAACATGCAGATAAAGTGGCTTTATCTGTGGTAGATGAACGTGAGTATTGAGTAGAGAACTCCCCACAAGTCAAGGGTGTGGTAAGTTGAATAATTGAAACAGTTGAATAATTGATGGTCGATACGTAATTCAGTGTGGCATTTGTTAGAGCCAAGCTTTTTTTATGATGCCTCAGACATATTCAAACACTGCAAAAATGTTCCTTCCCAGGAAGAGGGGCTTTTAGTGTTCTAGAATACTGTACACACAAGTGCTGACCGATTGGAAGTGGCTCCTCTTCCACATCTGGGTTGCGGAAGCTGGTCTCCCTCAAGGAGAGAATTGAGCTCACTTTCTGCAAGGGGTCAGCAAGCAGGCAGGAGGGAGGAAGAATGAGGGCGGCCTCCTCTCAGCCAGACCAGTTAAATCAATCTTGGCCAGTTGTATAAAAATGCCTCAGCCAGGCCTCTCTTATCACTATGCGGTCAATTACAGGGAGATCTCAAGAGGAAAGAGAAGAAGAAAGGAATGATGTAATCTCTCTTATAGCCTCACTTGTGTGACTGTTGATTATTACACATGGGACATATATACTTTATCAGATCTGGGCACCTTCGTGAAGAGGGAGCAATTCAGCACGAGTTACATATTTATCATAAAGGCGTATGAAATATTCAGAGTGCCTATAAATTTGGGACAAAGGCAAATGCCAAATTGTTTTAGAATGCGTTTATTCTGGTTTCTACCCATAATTGTCAAATTCAGCAGCAGCTATTTGCATTTCAAGCGAAACGAGGACTCCAAGTAGAGGTCCCCATGTGCACTGACCTTCATGTGCCTTGGATTAGACCTCGCAGTGTTCCACCTAACTGTCTCGGTGTTACAAACTCTGTAGAGACGAGATCTTCACATTCTCATCTTCCTTGTACTGATAAAGCCAAGCATTTCTCCTGTAGCATTTTCAGATATCCTGAGTGAGAAAAATATTACAAAGTATTTTAAAAGTATGGGTTTCCATGTACCAAGTTGTGTTTTGCATAGCTTGAACATATCTGTTTTTATGAATGCATAGATTGCCTAGAAAGTTAAGTGACATTTCAAAAACAGAAATAAAGTAAGGAAGAAGATAAGGGGTGTGTGTTCAGGATTGCTTTGACTCTGACCTCTGACCTCTGACCTCTTCTAGTCCTGCGTGTGAGCATCCATTGGGTGTCTCACATTACAAGATTAATGTGTTTCAAGTAGAATTTCTAATTTCCTCCCAAACTTCAGTACTCTTCCCCATTTTCCCTTTTTTTTCACAGTGACATCTTCATCTAGCCAGTTGTTTAGGCCAACAATTTTATTTTATTGTATGTATGTATGCATACATGCATTTATATATGTACATATGTGCGTATGCATGCATGTGTGGAATATATATATATATATACACACATGTTCTCATTTATGAGTATATGGGCAGAGATCAACTTTGGAAACCTTTTGCTATTGCTCTTTACCTGAGTTTTTGAAATAGGGTCTAGATTTTGCCCTTTTGGAAAGGCTCGCTGGATAAAGAGCCCCAGGGTTCACCTATCTCTCCTGTCCCAACGCTGGACTATAGACCTGTGTGACACCATGCCTGAGTTTTGCAGGGGTTTTTAAGATGTGAACCTGACGGGCAGTGGTGGTGCACACCTTTAATCCCAGTACTTGGGAGGCAGAGGCAGGTGGATTTCTGAGTTCGAGGCCAGCCTGGTCTACAGAGTGAGTTCCAGGACAACCAGAGCTATATAGAGAAACCCTACCTCAAAAACAACAACAACAACAACAACAACAAAACAAACAAGATGTGAACCTGAGTCTCACGATTGTGAATCAAGCAATTTACCCTCACGTGATCATTGCTCCAGGGGTGCAGCTCCACTTGCATTTTCTTTCAGTTATTCCTCTGGCCTTTAACAAGCCTGTTGGTTCATCAGCTACATTCGTCTTCACTATTCCAATCTAGTCCGAGGCATCAGTACTTCCTTCTAGAATTGTCGTCATAACACCCTCTTTGTTATTCTGGGCCTCCTTTCATCTTTTTCTTTGTACTTAGCAGCCAAGTGATATATATTAAAACGAACAAGCAGAGAAACAATCATCCACCTCTCTAAGCATCACTGCACTTGGATAAATCTTAGCATATTTTAGCATAGTCGGCACACCCTGCATATCTATCAATCCTGCTCTTTGCCTCCCTTTCTGGTCCTGCTCCCCCATCCTGTTTCATCACTACTGTCCTTTCTGACTTGTTCATTAATGTATCCACAATACATTACTCATTATGAGAGTCAGTGTTCTCCAGTCAGAATGGCTAAGATTAAAAATTCAGGTGACAGCAGATGCTGTTGAGGTTGTGGAGAAAGAGGAACACTCCTCCATTGCTGGTGGGATTGCAAGCTTGTACAACCACTCTGGAAATCAGTCTGGCAGTTCCTCAGAAAATTGGACATAGTACTACTGGAGGATCCAGCAATACCTCTTCTGGTCATATACCCAGAAGATATTCTAACTGGTAATAAGGACACATGCTCCACTATGTTCATAGCAGCCTTATTTATAATAGTCAGAAGCTGGAAAGAACCCAGATGTCCCTCAATAGAGGAATGGATACAGAAACTGTGGTACATTTAAACAATGGAGTACTACTCAGCTATTAAAAACAATGAATTTATGAAATTCTTGGGCAAATGGATGTATCTGGAGGATATCATCCTGAGTGAGGTAAGCCAATCACAAAAGAAGTCACTAGATATGCACGCACTGATAAGTGGATATTAGCCCAGAAACTTAGAATACCCAAGATACATTTTGCAAAACACAAGAAAACCAAGAAGGATGACCATCATGTGGATACTTCATTCCTCCTTAGAATAAGGGACAAAATACCCATGAAAGGATATAGATACAGAGACAAAACTTAGAGGTAAGATGAAAGGATGGACTATCCAGAGACTACCCCATCCGGGAATCCATCCCATCATCAGCCACCAAACCCAGATACTAATGCACATGCCAGCAAGATTCTGCTGAAGGGACCCTGATATAGTGGCCTCTTGTGAGGCTATGCCAGTGCCTGGCAAACACAGAAGTTTATGCACAGTCAGCTATTGGATGGAACACAGGGCCCCCAATGGAGGAGCTAGAGAAAGTACCCAAGGAGTTGTAGGGGGCTGCAACCCTGTAGGTGGAACAACAATATGAACTAACCAGTACCCCCTGAGCTTGTGTCTCTAGCTGCATATGTAGCAGAAGATGGCCTAGTAGGCCATCATTGGGAAGAGAGGCCCCTTGGTCTTGCAAACTTTATATGACTTAGCACAGGTGAAGGCCAAGGCCAAGTAGTGGGAGTGGGTGGGTAGGGGATCAGGGGTGGGGGTGGGGGTATAGGGAACTTTCGGGACAGCATTTGAAATGTAAATAAAGAAAATAATAATAAAAAATATAAAAAAGTCAGTGTTCAATTCGTTTGAACAAATGTTGATTCATATATTTGTAAGTATGAATATCTATCAATCATCTACCTACCTACCTTCAGTCCATTAATACCACACATATAAACACATGTACACACACAGACAGACACAAAAACACATGTATACACACACATACACACACACACATACAGAGGGAGAGAGAGAGAGAGAGAGACAGAGACAGAGACAGAGACAGAGACAGAGAGACATATAGACAGACTGACAGACCCTGGCCTCATACATAGCTCTTTTAGCTTAGATGCTTATCAAAATACAAACTAAGTCATTTGATGGGGATTCCTATGAAACTTTGGGGTCAAAAACAATGAATGAAACTGGACAGAAAGAGCCTGTTGGCAACCTCTACTCTGGTCTTCCTTATGTGCATAGCTATATACACCTGCATGTTGCACCCTGTCTCTAAATATAAAAATCAAAAAATGGGATGACATAGAAGATCATTATAGCCCCCTCAGATGGTGAGAACTCACTGTTAGTTTATCTAATGAACCAGATCTCACCATGATAGATAACAGATCTCCTTTCTTCCCAAAGAACACTTCTATATTTAGAGACATACTGTTAGCATAGATATAATTTGTACCTTTTACGGAATATAAATGTTGTTGTTCTCTTGTTGGGAATTATTTTTAAACTTCAATGCACAAACCAACAAGGCGGTAATTACATTAGTGCTTTAAAATCAAAACAATGCTTGAGTACACAATTAAGTGCTATGACGCCCAAGAAAACATAGAAACAATAGCCTGCCGTGCCAACACTGGGGGCCTGCTTCACTGTTTGGCTGGAAGTGTGAGAAGACCTGCATGAAAACAGAAGTCCGTCTTAAGGATACCATTCACTGCGTCTAGGGACGGTCACATTCCACAATCTACTATACACTGTTGGCTGAGAACTTTCAGCCTAAGGATTAAGCTGACGTTAAGGATCGAATCATGTTCCTCTCAAAGATGCTGAGGTCTTAGCCCCTTGCACTGGTGCACTGGTTACTTTCCCTGATGCTAGGACAGAATACTTGGCAGAAAAAAAAAAAGTAAAGGGAGAAGTACTTATTTCGGCTTACCATTTGAAAGGTATTATGAGAGAGAAGACCTACTATGGAGGTCAGGTCACAGCTATGGTGGCAGAAGAGGATACAGTGGGTTCTGTCACTTTGGTAGTCAAGTAGAGACCTAGAATTAGAGAGAGTAACCAATAACCCATAACCCATAAAGCACATCCTCCTAAAACCCATGTCTTCTAGTCCTACATCCCCTGCCCCAGAGTTTCTATAATCTCCTGAAACAGTATCACCAGCTCGGGACCAAGTGTTCACACTCATGAGCCAGTGGAAGCATTTTATGTTCAAGCCATGACAACCCGTGAATGTGACCTTATTTGGAAAGGTGACCTTTGCAGATGGTCAATGTGAGATTATCTGTTGGCAGTGGGGATGGTAATCCATTATAATGGTATTCACATGGAAAGGGGACATGTGGCCACAGAGACAGGCATACACAAAGAAAGCATGCTTTCTGAAGGCATGGGCAGAGAGTGGTGTGAACTCCTCAAGCTGAAGAACTGCACAAGGTGGTCACAGACTCCCAGAAGCCAGGAATGAGACATACTCCGACTCCTCTGTAGTCCTCTGAGAGAATTAACCCTGCCAACACTTTGATCTTCGACTTCAAGGCTCCTGTATTGAGTCAATACAGTTCCATCGTTTAAGCCACCCATGTCTTATTAAGGTTGTGTTAGTGATCCCATAGAGCTAGTGTCTGGTTCTCTGCATCCATGGGCTCCCTTCCCCCTTCCTAATCTGTTTGGCAGAGACATGGATTTCTTGCTAGCATTTTTACTTAAAGCAGCTCTGGCTTTGACTCTTCCTGATTGCCCTCCCTGCTCCCCCATTGCCTCTCTTCTTGCTGTGAATACAACTGGGTAGCACTAGGCACAAAAGCAATGGGCAGATAACTTTAGGGAGAGAAAGGGACCAGTTAGAGTTGGATGAGAGGGGTCATGGAAGGGAGATCGATAAGGACAAAAGTACAAAGATCTTTATGTATGGGAATCCTGAAGGAAACCCACTGTTTTGTGTATTAGCATAAATCCGTAATAAAAATTTAAAATTAAATACAAAGTTTTAAATGAAAATTAATAAAAGGAAATCAAGAGACATTTCTCTCTGGCTTTGACTCAGGCTCAGCTCATAGGAAATCCAATCAAGAGATTCAGGAACAGCATGGATGCTCAGGTCTGTTTCAGTCTCTGTTTCCTTCTCTGAAGGCCAGAGCTCCTGTTGGACTCCATACAAGACACCACAGAATACCATCTCTCTTTGACCACTTCTTCCAATGCAAGCCCAGTGTGCTGCCCTAATCTCTGTGGCTCCCCACATCCTGTCCCCAACAAATGAAGCCCTCAGGGTGTCTCACCTTCAGCTATCTTTACCATTTTGTCAGCTGGCAGGTCCAGTGGATATAAAACCAGCGTGGATAATGTGTGAAATTGGAGCTGGTTACTTTAAGGCAAGGAGTCCAGTTTGGAACCCAATTTCCCAAACAAATGTTCTTCATTCCCTAGGGTGGTTCCAGGATTCTAGGTTCTTCCAGTTTTGAGCCATAAATGTGAATGCCCCAAAGCTCTAGTCAGGTCATGAGGGTTCACTCAGTAGTGGTGTTAGAACCTGGACAGCATTCGCAGCTAAACAGGTGGCAACCACTCCACTGTGGTGGGGCTACTTACTTGGTAATATGGACTGGGTGTGGACACAACTGTCCTCTCAAACAAGACAAGCTAGAAGTCACCAAGAGCTTTATGTGAGTGGATGCCTCTTGTAGTCCTATGTTGAATGTCTCCTTCCAGATTATTTTATTCCCCATACTCCAAATACATAAAATAAATTCTTCTTTAAGTATTTAACTCTAGGAACCCATTCCACATTGCTCTTAAAATGCAGACACTTAACCCTTTAAGGGGACTATGTAGCATGCTGACTGCTGGCTTCACATCCAAGAATGGACTAACTCATGTTGGAACAGAAGAAATACTGGAGGTCACTGGCCAAATGCTCACCACTTATTTCTTTAGACAAAGTCCTCTGTGGGTCAGGCCGCTCTCTACAATTCTTGACTGCTTGCGATTCAGATCAATACGAATGCCCCAGGGTCTCAGTGCCTGACTATGTGACTTCCCTCCAGAAAGACACGTGCTATATCTGTTCAGGATTCATCAGCAAAAATTTATGTCTTACCCCTGTCCAACCTTAAGAGGTTGAAAGATGTGGTTTTCCATGTACTTATGAAGGGGCGCAGATCAGGAGCAGTGAGCCCCATCCCACCCTCTCTATGCGTTTTTTTATACACTAGCTGAAGTGCTTTATAAACATTATAGTTCACTTTTTCTTTTTGACTACAGGAAACTCAGAAATTCTATTTCTATGATAAGCTCTCGTTCTCTCTCTCTCTCTCTCTCTCTCTCTCTCTCTCTCTCTCTCTCTCTCTCTCTCTCTCTCTCTCTCTGTCTCTGTCTCTCTCTCTCTCCTAAATATCCTTTGGGTATCTCCCCTTCTCTCTTCCCATCATTAGGCCATGCTCTTTATTATTTTAATAGTCTTATTGTTTGTATTCTATACATTTCAGTAGGCTGCCTCTGAATCATATGGGAAGAATGAGAGAGAGAGCAACCAGTGAGCCAATTCATGGAAATAAACAGGGACAAGTTAAGTAAACAGATGGCTTCCTTCCTCAGGCTGCTCCTGTATAAAGGAGGACCGATCATCAAGGGTTGCAGCAGGGTAGTGGCCAGGGTGACAGTAGCCACAGCCTAATTCTATACTTGGTGGGAAATAGATCTTCCCAGACATTGTTCCATTGTATTGGGGTTCTCCAGGAAAACAGATCAAAATATATACCACACAAGTGGTTAATTTAAGCAACGAGTTCACATGATGGCAGCTATCACACTTATAAACAATTGTATTTGGTCTGGCTGCCAATCAGGAAGAACCTGGGCAAGGCCTGTAGATGGTCATATCTGCCATTCAAGTTTAGCTCTGTCAGCAGAGATCCGTCTTGAATGGAGGAGGTGTGGTCAACAGCTAATCCACAGACACAGTGGAAAATGAATATCATTCTATGAGATATCTAAGAGCATTTGCTCTGTTCTCCAGCTTTAAATGGATTAGAAGAGATCCACCCGTGTTATGAGGAGACATCTCCACTGATTTAAATGTTAATCTCATCCAACAAGAGCATCAAAGAAACATCTAGAATAATGATTGACTATATATAATCAACCATATATTTGGGGACCACAACCCAGTCAGGTTGATATAAAATTAATCCTGCTCTTCTTGCAAATTCATCACTGGTGTCTTAACTTCTTCCAGGTCCCACTGGATAACAAGAGCACACCCAGTCTCTTCCTGGTCCAACTTATTTCAGCACCTTGCTTTCTTCTCAGGACTCCCTTTTCATTGCAGTATGGTCATCAGGTTCCAGAGCTTGTTAGCTCCACTCTGACAGGTTTGTCTTAGCCATCCCAAGGAAGTTCTAGTCTTCCAGTGATAAGCATCTCTGCAGACATTTCTGTAGCTTTATTAATATGGCTGGGAGATTTACCTCACTTTGCTTCAGTCAGAGGGTTACACATGAATCAAGGATTGCTGTGCTCGAAGCCTGGCTCTCAGTGTAGCACTGTTGGAAGATGGTGGGAGCTCTAAAGAGGAAACGCCAGAGGAAAGGGATTGTCACCAGAGCTCTGCCCTGTGAAAGGATCAGATGAATATATCTACTGTAGGACTCTGATAAAGTGAGGCCACCCCATGCATTTGGTCTTTTCTGTACAACCTAGTTTCCATTCTGATTGACTACCATGTTGTGACACAGTCAGTGATGACCTTCTCATGGACTGAACAGTAAGGGAAGTCTAATCTTGGACTTCCAGCATTTGTTATGGCTTGAAACTAAACTGCCTTTCATGCTTTGAATGCTGGGATTTGCAGAAGCTTTAGGAAGTAGGGATTAACTGGCAACAGTGTGACACTAAGTATGTGCTTTTGAAGGTAAGATCTCAGTCATGCCTCAGGTCCTACTCTCTCTGCTCTCTGGTCTGATGCCATATTAACAGATGCTATCAAAAGCTCCACTGCTATGTACTCAGCCACACTTACACTGCTATGAGGAACGGAGAACCCCTTGAACCAAGAGCCGAAGATAAACCTTTTATTTTATAAGTTGACTATATCAGGAATGTTGTTACAAAGACGAGACAACATTTGGCTCTGAGCTGTGAGCCAAAAGAATATTTTCATATATAAAATACCCAGACTCAGATATTTTGTTATAGCAATGAAAACAAATTAATACAGTCACAGGCTTTTTTGACCTTAGGATCATTTGGAGATTTGGTTCTTCTGTCATATTGATCCCATTGTTAATACTAAAGGATTTCTCCAGGGTACCATGAAATTGGCACAGATGGGAGGGTATAGATTGTGTGCCCCCAACTAATGAATGTAGTAGAATAATAAAAATTGTGTTATTTTTATTATAATAATTGCAACTCCTTGTGACTTAATATGTAATACATGACAAGGGTACTCTATGTGCTATTTAGTTTTGCAGTGATCTATAAAACAACTACGCAAAATAAATAAGCTGTGCCTCAAAGAAGCAAATCCAGTTGCAGATAAACAGCTACAATGGCAGCTGGATAATAAGCAGCCATCTATGAGGGTTCTATATTCACATTTCCCAGGCTAAGGAGCAGGTGTGTAAAATAAACCTTCTGAAATTCCAACTATATGTATGATGTCTTCAGCAAACTGTTATTCAAATTCTTCAAGAATCTCAAACTTAAGAGAATTAAAGAGACATTGGTTCTAATAAAGGCATATTCTTTATTCCTTGCCAGTATAGGAAGCAAACAAATTTAAAATCCCTTTAACCAAGAACACTTATCCTAAAAGTTCATAGTATTGTCTCTACGTCTCTAGAGCAGCTTCCCTGGCAGACAAGGGAATTATGGGTAAAGATGTGTTCTCTTTCTGAAGCTCTGGGAGATTTTTATCTTGCTAGGGTCAGCAAAACACCCCCCTCCAAACTCAGCATAGAGATACTAAAGTTAAGGTTTCTCATTCTCAAGGGTGTATCAGATTTTCCTTCTGTGGGGAGCAGGGGATGTGCCCGAGCTGGGGAGAAATAAGAAGTAACCTCTGACCTAGGGCCATTGCTGCTCTGTTCTTTCCTTTCTTGGTCTCATTCTGCATTTCTGTTCTTAATAAACAGAAATTAAGTGATTTATGAGTCCCCATTGTCACTTAAGGGAACAAGCCATTTTATTTATTTACATTTATTCTCTGAATAAATGACTCTTTCTTTCCTTACTCATTAGCTGTTTTATTTAATATATCAATTGCACATATTAATGCATTTAAGTGTGATACTTCAATATACTCATATGGAGTGTGCTGACCAAATCGTGACCATCAGCATCCTCTCCTTTTGCCATCCCTTTATATGTGGAGGCTTTACTTTCTAAAGATTTATTTATATATATGTATATAGCATTCTGCCTGCATGTATGCCTGCAGGCCAGAAGAGGGCACCAGACCTCATTATAGATGGTTGTGAGCCACCATGTGGTTGCTAGGAATTAAACTCAGGAAGAGCAGACAGAGCTCTTAACCTCTGAGACATCTCTCCAGCCCATTATTTGGAGATTTTGAGCCTGCCTGTTGGTTTGTTTTTATTGTATATTTTATTTATTTACATTTAAATGTTATTCCCTCTCCTGGTTTTCCCTCCACAAACATCCTATCCCATTCCCCCTGCCCCTGCTTCTATGATGGTGCTCTCCCACCCACCCACCCACTCCCTCCTCACTGCTCTGGCATTCCCCTACACTGGGGCATCTCTCTAGCCTTCAAAGGCTCTCCTCCCATTGATGCCTGACATGGCCATCCTCTGCTACATATGTAGCTGGAGCCATCTGTCCCCCACATGTGTACTCTTTGGTTGGTGGTTCAGTGCCTGGGAGCTCGGGGGTGGGGTGGGGTGGAGGGAGGAACTGGTTGGTTAATATTGTTGTTCTTCCTATGGGATTGCAAACCCTTTCAGCTCCTTTAGTCCTTTCCCTAATTCCTCCATTGGGGTCCCCGTGCTCAGCTGGCTGTGTGCATTCATCTCAGTATTTGTCAGGCTCTGGCAGAGCCTCTCAGGAGACAGATATATCAGAGTCTGCCTGTCTTGACCTTCATGTAATATATAACAGGTCAATAGAACCTTCATCATCCCACTGTGCTGTGGAATACCAACCAACATCCATTGCTTCTGTTTGTCCCCATCATTTTGAGTTTTTAATCTTCCTCTTTCCCAGGGAAAAGAATAGAAAGAGTATGGTCTTTTCCATAAAACATATCCACAAGTCCCTTTGACAAAACAACCTGGAATGTTATAGACATCAACACAATTTAGAAAATTGTATTTTTGTAGTGCTAAGCAAAATGCAAAAATTGGAACCAAATTTGGAAGATGTTTTGGATTTCCCATAGTTTCTTTAAAAAATTATGACCAATGCCTCTGAAATATTATAGACCAGAACAACTGTTCCTGTATCGTATGTCACTTAAAAATCAAATATATACGTATACACATTGGATTAGTCGATTAGTCCTACTAGATTTACTAAGACAAAAGACTCTTAACATGAAAAAATCAACCAGCTTGTGTTTCCAAGCCATTTTCTCTATTAGTCCGGAAAATGTCTATGAAGTAACCTGCAGGGGAATGGATGGTTTATTATAGGTTAAGATGCAAAGAGAAAATGACCTACTTTAGATGAACTCACATGCTCACACTTCACCAATTTATATTTAAGGATGCTGAAGTAACATTTTAGGCTTATTTTAGAAGTCTTTGAAATTCCCAGCAATGACTGAAAAAAAAATCTGGAGAATGAGGGAGAATCTAAAATGGATAAATGTCCTAATTTTTTCAAAGAGGAAATTTCTGGTTAAATTCGAGGGAAGTTCTCCAGAGTATGATTCCTAAGTGTATAGATGCAAATGCCATGGTCACTGGACACCAATCTTACTTTCCTCCTCTTGACTGTAGGGTGTCTACTGTGTGAGTGTGTGTGTGTGTGTGTGTGTGTGTGTGTGTTGTGTTGGATACTTAGGTACTTTTCTCTTCTCTGCTTATATCCTTAGCTGCCAATATCCTTTCGTCTTTATCTAAAGACTTCTGAAGAATCCTCTGTTCCTTCTCTCAACATGTTTGCAAACACTTTCCACAGTGATTGGCCTAGGTATTAATAAATTATCTGAAGGAAGTAGCATCTTTTCCATCATGCAGAGAAATTCATGCTGTATGGTAAAACAGTGCAAGCATCCTTTTGAGGCTGTTGGAACAGTAGGCCTATCTCTTCCCTGACCTCCCCTTGTTACCATGGGGAAACGTCACCCATCAATGCCCTGGACTGAATTACAGCTGCTGAGATTGCAGGTGTCTTAGCAGGGAAGGGAAGGTGGGCTTGCGAGGATCCATTTTTGGCAATGTCTTAAATAATATCAAGTCAGCAACTCTGTGCTTCTTGTTCTCGAGGATAGCATCTCTTGAGTAAATATTTTTGAAGCCACAAAATGAGCTTTGCAAAGGATAAGAAAAGCAAAACAAAAGGCTGTTTCATATTTAAGATTTCAATCTCTGATCTTGGACCCGTGCCCAGTTCTATGAAAACATAGCTATCCACTCTGTGATCCCACGCACACAATCCTATAGTGAATATCTGTAGAAACTCGCAGTTTGCAGTTTTTTCAAACTGAATTATTGAAAATTTATTTATTCTTCTGACATTAAAGGAAAACTATCACTGTGCATGATTGTCACCTTGAAGAAAAGTCTTACTTTTTGAAGAAGACCATGAAGCTAGTAGAGAGACGGCTTCATGTTATTAAAATGTGTTTAAAATCCCATACAATGCATGGATTGGTGAAGGAAGCTGAGTCAGAAAGCTGGAGCCAGACCAAAATTTCTCCTTTCACTGTCCTGTATACCTCTCATCAGCATTTTGTTTGTAAGGAAATAGTCTCTAAAGGAAATTTCCGTCTGTATTTTGTAATCTGTATTTGTGTCTGAAAGTTCGACATTGGCACACGGAATGTTTGTCCAGTGTGATACTTTGCCACACCTGTGGAAATCTTGTACCTAGGCTACTACACTCTACAAATGGAGGAAAGACTCACTAGTTCCCACTGTTTGGTTTTAATAAACCCTGCCCTGTGGAGGGTAGTTCTTATTTCGGTCTTATGCTCACCTACCTCTAGAGACTCAACGAAAGTGCCCCTTTTTATTTTTAGTGCTGTTACATTTGTATCTTGGATTAAATGCAGATGTCACCACTGCACTATGCCCCCGTTAAATGATCACATCTCTAAACACAGCAAGGGGTTGGAATGCCCTGTTATTTTGTAAACTTCAGATTTCTTTGCACAGTGATATAAAGAGTGGGAGAGTGGATCAAGATAAGCTGGCGAGAAGGACATGCTCACAGGGAAACTGGCAGGAGCTCCAAAATTATTAGTCCACAATAGCTGGTGGAATTGCTGGAACCAGCTTTCTGGTTTTCTCATGATGGAGCAAAAAGGAAGAGAAAGAAGTGTCTGGATTTAGAAGAGGTGAGTGGTGTACCACCCCCAACTCCAATCATCTCTTAATTACAACAGTTTTTAGTCTTTCCTGGGAAAAAAAGTCATGTTTTGATAGTGCTAATCGTGCATAGACTTTTAGTTAAAATTTAATAACAAAGTGATACTAAAATAATACAGTTATGACTCTCAGGAAAGGATGAAGTGAGAACGGTGTTTTCCAGGGCATGGTATAAGCTATGTGTCAGAGAGGCACCTAATCAATAAACAGCTGAGGACTAGCTTGACGGTGTGTGGGGGAGCTGGGCACGCTCCACTGTTGCACGGATACTTCTAGGAGTAGAAAAGCTAATCACAGCCAGATGTTGGTTATTATCCAAGGGCAAATTCTTGGGAGGGAACACGCAGTCAGTGAGGATCACACACACAAACTCGAAGATAAGGAGAAGGTGCCGGAGACTCTTCCCAGTCCTTCGTCCTTTTAACACATCTTTGAAGCTCTGATGCATCAGCTTTGTGTTTAAATCCTGCCTTGGAATAACGACAGAAACCTCTTGATGTGCATTTTAACATTGCACAAATGGCTGTGCACCAAACCTCCTCTCCTTAACACAGATCATGCAGTTTCCATATCTTAATGATTATATTTAAAAAGAAATAGGTAGTGCCATTTTCAATAGAAATACCATCTTGAACGGTACTCCCTCATGCTTTCATTCTTGTTTATTTCTAAAATATTCCTGTGTGATGCCCGTCCCTCACTTTTTTAGTTGAATTTTTTATTGGCTATTTTATTTATTTACATTTCAAATGTTACTCCCTTCCTAGTTTCCCCTCCACAAACCACTTATCCCCTCCCCCTGCCTCTATGACAGTGCTCCCTCACCTGCCCACCCCCTCCTGTCTCATCATCCTAACATTCCCCTACCCTGGGAGACGCCACATGACTAAGGGCTCCCCTCCCAGGGATACCTGACAAGACCATCCTCTGCTATATATCCAGCTGGAGCCATGGGTACCCCCTGTGTACTCTTTGGTTGGAGGTTTAGTCCCTGGGAGCTTTGGGAGGGGGGAGTCTGGTTGGTTGGTATTGTTATTCTTTCTATGGAGTTGTAAACTCCTTCAGCTCCTTCAGTCCTTGCCCTAACTTCTCCATGGGGTCCCAGGCTTAGTCTGATGTCTGGCTGCGAGCATCCACAACTGTATTTATTGGTCAGGCTCTGGCAGAACCTCTCACAGGACAGCTTTTCCAGGCTCCTGTCAGCAAGTACTTCTTGGCATCAGCACTTGTGTCTGGGTTTGGTGTCTGTAGATGGGATGGATCCCTAGGTGGGAATCTCTGGACGGCCTTTCTTTCAGTCTCAGCTCCACTCTTTGTCCCAGTATTTCCTTTTGACAGGAGGAACTCTGAATTAATATTTTTGAGATGGGTAGGTGGGTGGCTCCATCCTTCAACAGGGGCCATGCCTATCCACTGGATATGGTCTCTACAGTTTCTCTCTCCCCTTTGTTGGGTATTCTGGCTAAGGTCTTCCCTGTTGGGTCCTGGGAACCTCTTGGGTCCTTGGCATCTGGGACTTCAGGTGGCTACCCCCAGTTCCTCCTCCCCCACTGCTACACACCTCCTTTCAAAATCCTGATCTTCTGTACTTCTCCCCTTATTTCCTCCCATATCTGAACTGGCTCCCCCTTTTCCCTTCCCTGCAAACCCCCAGTCCCTCATTCTTAAAAGTTCATTTGAAATCTGGATCAACAAGTGAAAGGGAAATACTCTCCAAAGGCAGTTTGAAAGGGGTCTGTCCACCAAAATTCGATTAAAAAAGTAGTTATTTCTCCTTACATTCATCTCAGTATCACATTATCCTCCTAATTACCCAGTTACCTCTAAGACATTATTTCCCTGCCCCCTGCCCTGCACTCCCTGTGCCTCCTTCCCCTTTGAACACAGTGGGCAGTGAGATCAGTAGGCAAGAAGCATACTTCAGAGAGGAAATCAAGGGTTCAAGGCCAACATGGAAATTTAATGTTTAAAAACTTTATAGATTCTAAGTAAAGATATTGGGAGTCTATGAGATAGGAGTTCAGAAGTGGGGAGTAAGCTGTTGATAGAAATTTGAAAGTCAACAATGAATGTATTTATGACTGTGAGATTTATTGAAATCCCACAAGAGTGAGTGCTGATAAAGAAGATGATTCAGAGAACTTTAGTATTTCAAAGGAAGAAAAGAAAAAGAGAGAGAAAAAAACATCTAATTGTGCTAATTTGGCTTTATTTTAAGAAACCATTTTTTATTTTGGCAATGGCATGAATGTGGTTATCTCCTTGTAGAACTTCCAAAACTTGTTCTCTAGTGTCTAGCAATCTGTGTGGTGGGTACTGTGATGGCAATTCATGGGTTCCAAAGTTGTTCCTAGGCCATGGGGCTCCCAGGCTGGGTCCCCTAAGGCCAGTGACCAAATACCAGACCACAAAGGTGGCATCAATGGGAGGGAGAAAATGGGAAATGCAGTTTGTAAACGAGACAGGAACATCTCAAACCAAGAGACCCACTAAGATGAAAATGTAAAATAGGCAGGAAGTCAGATAAACAAGGCAAGCCATATAGGTTCAGCAATGAAGTTGCCTAGGTGTAGACTAGTGGGTTGAAGCTTCAAGAACAGATCAACTGAATATTCTTTACAGGATTCTAGATCTGAAACATCTCAACTGTATCAGTCAAAATCTGCTCATATATTTTGTTGGCTTTTCTCATTCTAAAATGTGGTTATCTCCCTATGACCATTCTCACCGCCAACTGGGGAGTTAAAAGCATATCCAGGGATTCCTCCTAAGAGTAAAACTGAGATTCATATTTAACTAATATGATGAGTGTCAGCTCTCCACCAGACACTAGGCTGTTCAACTGAACATATATTGGCTTTGTTTTAAAGGGATTAAATTGCGACCTCAAACGGCAGAAGTTCACAGAAATAACCGCTATTGCTATAACTAAATCCCCCAAATCCTGTGTGTGTAATATTTGCTCAGTAGTCTCATCTGGAATAGCTGAGGATTTAGTCCTGTGTGATTTAGAGGTGGTGTCCAGGGACGTCTTCACAGCTAATTTCCTTCTTCCATGCATAGAAGGACACATCTGACATAATACAACAGGTCACACTGCTGGGGAGAGAATAAATTTCAAGCTATAGACAAACAATAAGAAACCAAGTCACAAAATGCAGGAGCCAAGCATTGCTACCAGGAAGAGGCCCCAGTTGAACTTGAGATGGTTTCTGAGACAAGGTGCTTTCTGGGCTGCGTTCTTAGGATCCTCAGATGAACAAAAGGTGTTAGAAATTTATTTTCAAAATGTTAAATACTCAAAGAACTTATACCCCTTATCTAGGTCAAAGCTCAACCTATGAAGTAAAACTATTGTTTTGCCTGTAGTTTCCTTTCTAGCTATATACATGATATATGTAGCACGTATATCATGTTTTATGTATGCTATATTTGCATGTATGAATGTATATGAATGTGATGTAAGTGTATGCATGTGGGAGCTGGAGAAGCAGAGCCAGTATGTTGCTATATTATGCTCTTCATTATTTCTATTCTTTGAAGGGAAGGTCTTTCAACACACCTGGAGCTATGTTGATGACCAGCAAGCTTGAGTGATCCCCATGTCTTCCCTTCCCTTTCTTCTCCCATGGTGACATTGCAGGCGTGGGCAGAGCCAAATCTGACTTTTCCCATGGCTTCTGGGATCTGAACTCTTGCCGTTCCATCAAATCTTCTGTGACATCAGTGGGTGACATCACTTCTATGACATCAGTGGATGTTTCTGATTTCTGCATTTCCCATTCTTCTTGTCTCCACTTCTTATGACAACTTCCTCACTAAGATCTGGAGACCGTGGCTGACAAGACTTTCATGGCTTTCTAAGGACCCCAACTTCTCAGCCCTTTTAGCATTTCCTTACTGGGCCTCTCTGCTTCCCCGGACACTTGGTCTTTTTGTTTTCTGAACACTGTCCTTTCCTGCTTCCACATGGGACCTTTTGCCTGCTTTTCTATATTGCCTTTCCTGTCAGTTCTGGTGTTTATGGGAATTCTGTCCTTGAATTGTTTTAAATCTTGTTATTGTAATTACACTCAGGAAAAACAGACATTTTTTTTTTTTCATTGTGATTTCTCCTTGCTTTCCCTCTCCTGTCAAATACTTTATGTTGTTGCTGAACACAAATGCATGTTTCTAGCTCAGAACTTTTCCTTAAGTTTTGGACTCATTGTTTAACTATTTCTTGGATACTTCTAGTTCTGACAATTAAACAAGTACAAATTGAACTGATTACCCTACTTGTGAGATCCTTTCTGAGCCATCTAAGAGCTCCAGAGATAATACGGCTGTCTTTGGTTGAGATCTTATAATGAATGAGTCGCACATGCCTGCTAAGCTTCTTAGCATGTCAGTGATTTACTCACCATCTAACACGTTCATCTTCATAATTACTTATGTATAATAAAAGTCTGCCCTCAAATGTTTACATTATAGCGAGCTGGTTAAATAATGTATAGGTAAAATTTAGAAATTGAATTAAGTATAGTTTTCTAGAAGGAAAAATGTAGTCTATAAAGATGCCAATTGTTAACAATTGTTACCATCAAGCTTCAAATTTGGTGCCAAACATTTGGGGAGCTAATGTGAAAAGGAGCTTCAATTCTTTGCCTAACTTTCTCATGAGAGAAAATGGGGGTGCCTTCCATGCTGTAACTTTGATTTGCTAGAATTTTGACTTGCCAAAACTCTACTAATTTCTTCCTTTAAGTTATAGCTGACCTTACACTGGCCTTTCTAACTTAGTAAATGTCTTCTTACTATTTAATACCAACTTCTTTTAGTAAAGGAAAGATTTTTTTCCCCAGTGTTCCCAACCTAACTGTCTCTAGCCTAGAATCTGTATTCCATGCAATGGTCACTAGTGCCCCTGTTTGCCCTACAGTTACGTCTTATGTTTTAAACAATATGTTAATTTTTTGAGGTTATAGTGTGCTTTGTAGTCTTGTTTGTATTTTTCAAAGCTATATTTCTAAAGAAAAGTGACAAAAAAGTGTCAAACTAGAATCAGAGCAGCATCATATATCATAGATTTTTAATTGGATGTAAATGTTATTCTATTTTGACTCAAATCTGCCTACATAATTTCCTGGCCCTTTTGGGGCTGACTCAACAACACCATGTATTGTAAGTCAACACAGATATCTTGAAAAATTTTACCCATGTTAACACTATTTTTGAAGTATGAGAATATCTTCATCAGTAGGTGCTCATAAATGAAGCTATTTATTGCTTTACAACCCTGATTAGCTAACACGGAATAGAGTAATAGTTCCTAGCACGGAAGGAAATATGCAGCACAGTATTCATAGCTACGGGGTCATCTCCATTCCTGTCACTGAGTTGGTAGGACCTGCATTTTCTGAACTTTCTAAGTATGTTACAGTGGTGAGGAGGTCAGGTTGGGGCAACAGACTGGGTCAGAATGCGGGTTCTCTTCCTTGATAATATGTCTTGGGCAACTCTCTCGCTGCTTTGAGAACAGATCTGAAACATTCAAATAAAAAGACACATGGAAAAACTTGACATAGAATAAATAAATCATTGAGAGTGAGCATACCTGTTAATACAATGAGACATCACCATAGAAATGTGGGGGATGAAGGAGAAAAGTGATGCACACATAGGAGATGAAGGGGTGGCTTCCCAAGACTCCGATGAGAGGTATTTGGGGTTTTGTAAGTGAATTAGGGAGAGGGGTCCTGGGGCAGGGCTTGAATTCTTGTACTGTCTGGTGTATAGAGAGCTGATGTGAGCTAGCTGATCTCAGGACCTAGCTATGGGAGTTGAGGCCTGACTCAGCGAAGTAGCAGCTTCCAGAGAAGCGCCAACACCAAAGAAGAATCTTTTTATAGACTTGTCTACTTCTAGATGTATTAGGACGTGGTCTTGTGTTCTAGTTTCTTATGGCGGTCAGGAATGGTTTCTGAGCTTGGATTTAGCAAAACTATACCACACACTCAGCCTTTTGGGATGTTTACATAGTTAATTGTACCTACTTTCTTGAAGGATTCTCTTCTGACTTTATTTAAATCATCTCTCTTGCATTCTTCTCTAATTATTCAGATCTTCTTACCTTCATTCTTAGAAACCAATGTGTTTCCTTGAATTTGTGCCTTCACTGACCCCACTATCTATCATATTTCCTGGAACTGACTAGCCCTCTGGTATTTTCCTGTTAATTGTCTCTGATACATCTAAAACTCGAGAGCTAACATACCACCGATAGGCAAATGATTTCAAGTCTGTTTACAGAACCTGGAACTGAAAGTTTCTACAAAGAAGCTTTGGAAAAAGAATAGGGACTGAACTATAGTCATCAAAACTAGTAAGGGGAGCTTCATTTTACACATAGATGCACATGGTCTCAGGCAGTATTTAGAACCATATCTAGGTGGGGTCACCCTGATGGGAGAGAACCAGCATTGGGCTGAGTCACATGATTTCTATCAGTAGTTAGCTCTGAAACTTTGAAAATGTGATACAACTATGAAGGTTTGAGCCCTATTTTTTTTTAAACAGGTATAATGGACACTTATTAAAGAATATCTTATATACTGGGATCGTGTGTGATTCCAAGATGTATACATGTTCTGTTAGATTTCACCAATTGTATTTTTGATGACTTTTACTTAAAAAGAGAGATGATTCCATGTATATAGCTTTGATGGTGTTGAGTTAGGTATTGTTCCTTGTCAATATTTCATTTTGAATTACCTCTTTCCTACTGGTTTAATCCAGTTTTCTAGAGCATGTATTGTACTGTTACCTTGGTAACCCAGCCTTTGTTGCATTGATTAGAGTGTTTCAAGGCTGTCCATTATGTTCTAGTACTTTCTTATCCTTCAGACTACAAGTGTCTATCATATTAGAATTAGCAGTTAACTCTTAGTAATCTGTTGCCCACATTTTAAAAAGTTAAATATACAATTTAGTTTACAGATCTTTTTGAGGCAGGGCAGAGAAACAGATTTTCCCTCCATGATTTTCCTCTGAGGTATAATCTATGTGATATATATAAAACCATGAAGTGAATTTTCTTCTTATAAATAACTAAATCATGAAATAGTTCAAAGGTGCTCCATTCTTTAGCATTCTTGCTTGCAAATACAAGCAAGTGGGGCAATTCTCTGTGGAGGGACTGCAATTGCTAAACAATGAAACAGTCTGAAGACAGAATTGTAGCCTGTCATCTCCAGCTGATGCCAGCCAAGTGTTTCCTTTCTTTACCACTATTTCCTTTGAAGACTTCTTGATCTCAATAAAAGCCTTTCAAACCTCAATATTAGTCTTTTTAATGTTACAAATCTTTATCTTCTCTAATTCTAAGCTCTTAAAACATAGTGATCTGGTGGACTTGATGTCTCGCTTATTATTCTTGAAAATTTTTTCTTAATTACTTTTATGAAAATTAACTATACATAAATAAAATATAATACCAAATCAAAATAATATTTCTCTGGGATATATATTCTAATCATAGTCTTATATATATTTATTTATTGAAACAGGGCTTTACTATATAGACGAGACTGACTTCAAGTTACCATAGATCCACCATCTTCTACCTCCCAAGTGCTGGGATTAAAGGCATGTACCACTATTCCTGGCTTGTACAGGTTATTAATATGTGTATTACTGATTGGTGATTTTTCTCCTAGCAATCTTTTCTGTATCCATATGAGCATATGTTTTAAATAACCTATATTCTAGTTTTTCTGTTTTTATCATGTAATTTTCATATATATATATATATATATATATATATATATATATATATGTGTGTGTGTGTGTGTCTTAAAGTTGCCATTGATATATTAAAATACAGTATTTAGTTTCTATCTAATCATATGTACACATGCAAGTTTGTGTGTTCATCTGAACATGTTGGGGAAAGCATGCATATCTGTGTACATGTGGAGACCAGAGGTTAAATTTAAATGTCACTCTCCAGGAAGAGTCCACCTTTTGTGTGTGTGTGTGTGTGTGTGTGAAGACAGGGTCTCTCTTTGTAATTTGAGCTTGCTGATCCTCATATGTCCGTCTCCCTAGCACCTGGGTTATGAGTGTACTCCCCCACACCCCACAACACTCAGCTTTTTGCATATGTGCTGGGAACCAAACTAGGATTCTCAAGTTTGTACAATGAGCTCTTTACTAAGAGCTATTTCTTTAGTCTCTACGATAGAGTGTTCAAAATCCACAAATCCCACTCTCTGCTTGGAACTTAAAGTGTGAATAATGATTATACACAACTGTCCTATACCATGGATTTGTCTGTACCTCAGTATTGTAGATTTCAATATTAGAAAATCTTCAGGTTTATAGAGATAAATAGTAATAGCAGATGGTCATCAATACACATTAGTAAAGGTATGGATGTTATCAGGTCCCCTACATTTTAGATTCCCTGTGTCTGACAGTCTGGGGAAGAGAGTCTGTGCAGTATAAGAACATTGTTCTGCAAGTTAGCATTGTTAATATTCTTCCTGGCTACATTCAAACTGCATTTCATTTTAAACACCTTCAAGGCCCTCACTTTCCTCATTTATAAAATGAGCTCAGGCCAAGGGTATTTCCTGTTGGCATCATAAGTGATTGTTAATGGGGACTTGACAAGAAAAATAATAGAAAAGTATACTACACTCCAAGTGAATATGGAAGGCAATAAATGATGGACATATGACAGATGACTTGAAGAGGCTAACACGTCAAGAGAAGCATCAGTATATGACTGTCAGTCATCATGCGAGCTCTTTCATTGTCTGAAGAAGAGCTTCCTGGGTGTGGGAGCTGGTGTACAGGCATGTTTTCAATTTTAGCAGATGAGGTCTCCGTCAAACTTTAAGGACTTTTCTCATCTACCTGTGAAACTTGATGTTCCTGGTTACATTTTCTTTCTTTATCTAGTTTCTACCACTTGAGAAACAAATGCCTTTTCTGCCAGTTTTGCTTCTCAGCATGAATTGGATAGACTATTCCATGCTATATATATTTTTTCTCTTCTTTTCCCCTTCACCTAGATCTATCTGAGAAAGGAGGAGCATTATGCAAAGAGCACAGTAATGATTGAGAGCAGTGAAGTAAATACCATGATTAGTTCTGCAGTATTTACCCATTAGTTAGCTGACCTTTATATTTGTAGAACTGTAAAGTCTCCAGGTTTGAAAATACACTATGCAACTGAAAATAAGGTCATTGATTGTAGCTGCTTGAGTCTTTACATATAGAAACCCTAGTGAAAGAATGTTAATTATTGAGTTGGGGACAGAATTATATTTAAAACCTCATTTAACTGCTTATTATTTGTGGTGGTTTGAATGAGAATGCCTCCCACCACTATCCCAAGACTCATGTGTTTGAATGTTTGCTTTCTAGTTGGTAGAACTGTTTGGGAAGGATTAGGAGGTGTGGTCTTGTTAGAGGAAGTGTGTCACTGGGGGTGGGCCATGCCATTCTTGGTTAGTTCTCTGCCTCCAACTTGTGGATAGAATGTAGGCTCTCAGCTACTGTCCCAGTGCCACACCTGCTTGACTGCTGCGGTGCTTTCCACCACGATAGCCACAGACTCTGCCACCCTCTACAAACGTGAGCCCCCAGTTTAATGCTTTCTTTTATAAGTTGCCTTGGTCATGGCAAAAAAAAAATGTAACTAAGACACTATTTCCATGATTTTGAGAAAAGTTATCTTCTGTGTTCCACATACTCTGAAATGTGGAAATAATAATGTACTGTATGGGTTTGGGGATGAACACTATACAAATGATTCTAGACATAGCACTTGGTATAGAGCCTGACTCTTGGCAGGGAGCTCATCAAGTAGGTGATACTCAGTTAGTCCACTGATGATGATGGAGGACTATTCCTGTCTAGGATATTCCAACATCAGTTTAAGTTCTAACAGCAAGTTTCTTCCGCAACTCAACAAATTTTAGTTTTCCATATTTTAGTCTCTTGCATCCTTTTTGCCTAAGATAGTGGTTTTTCAACCTTCTTTATGCTGTGGCCCTTTAATTAAATTCCTCATGTTTTGGTGATGCCCACCCTAAAATTATTTTGTGGCTACTTCATAACTGTAATTTTGCTACTGTTATGATTCATAATGTAAATATCTGTCATGTAAGATATCTGATATATGACCCCCATGAAAGAGTTGGTTAACCTTTAGACAGGTCATAGCCTACAGGTTGAGAACCACCTATCTAAGATTTGCTTTCTAAGAAAAATGCCCTCTTAATATTTCTTGTTCACATTGACTTTACTCATAACTACTTTCTTCCAAAATATTTAATAGATTTTCGCAAACTCCTTTTAAATTATCTCTTGAGTCTTATCAACTTAACGTCAACCCTTTCAACCAGCTTTGGTTTACTGGAATGATATAGCCCACCATCTATGGCAGTGAAAGTCCTTTCAGCATATTCTTTTTTTTTTTTTTTTTCCCTTGCAACTATAGGGATGAGAGCTCACTAATGCATTGTGTCCAGCATTCTTAGTACCACTAAATTCTGCTTATTTTTGTTTCTGTACCTGAAAGGATACTTCTCTTTATGCAGAGTGGGTATATTTTTCATAGTTTATTGAGACATAAAGTGGTATTCTCTATTTTATGATAATTTTCATATGAGGAAATGTGTAGAACTCCTCATAACATTTTTTTATGTATGACTTCTTAAGCCTACAGTGTTGGCTTAAGAAGTCAAATTTCATTTCATGGTGTCCTTTTGAGGATTAAACCTTTATAAATATCACAAATACAGCCCACAGCAGCCTGTAAAGTAAAGAGGTTGCAAGCATATTTGCTCATGTTTGCAGAGATATGGAATGAGAGCTCTCCCTGGGGCAATGACAGCATTTCTTTTAGTACCCATAGTTTCCAGGCAAATGGTCAATGGTGGGCTTATGTAAGATGTAGCAGATTGGCAGATGTGAGAGCATATCTTTTGTCCCTTCCCACACATGTGTTCTTGGAGACAGAGTTGGAGCTGCCTCCTTGGACACTTTGCTTCATACTGCCTTGTCCCATTCAATCTGAACATGAGCTCCTTTTCCTTGGTTGTATATATTTTCCCACTATAGATGATGTTCCAGATTTCTATTCAGTAAATCTTGTTGAATTGAAATAATTAAGTAAGTGCCAATGAAGAGAGGTATTTGGTTCTGAGGAGATTGGAGGTGTAAATGTTCATAAAGTAGCATTCTAGTTGCTGGAGTTCTAAAAAGTTTGAGTTCAGAGTGTTAACTTCATATTTTTGTTCTTGATTGTTGAACACATAGATCAACTTTATCATATTTTATCCAAAGTGGATTAGAACTTACATTGAAAGTAACTGAAATGTAATAATTAAGATGGTGCTTTTTCTGTTTTTTCTTGTACCATTAATGGTGATTATAATTATTGTTGATAACGAAGGTTTGCTTGTAGGAAGTTTGGTTGTTGGCATTATCTTGGGAGGTTGGGAGGGGGCGTGTTCTCAGAGGCTCTATCTGCATCCAAGTCAATAACATCTAGAATGAGGATGCCTTTCCATGTAATCCTGCCGCTTTGATGTTCTTCTCAAGGATGTATGATCAAGGAACCATGGACCAAACTCTACAAAGCTACTATCAAAAGAAGTCTTCTTTCCTGTGGATTGTTTGTGCCATGTATTTGGTCATAGCAGTGGATGATAAAACTCTGTCAGGAATCAAAAAAACTGGCAAGCTGATAAACTTCTTGCTGACTATTGGTTTTACTAGTCATAGACACAGTAGTAGAAAAAGGAACTGTAAAAATAGTGCTTACTAATGGTCATAGTGAGTTTCCATAAGAAAACAAAGATCTGCCTTTTGTTTTATGGCTAAGGCAAGGCATATTATGCCTAAGAAGATTTTCTTCATTGAAAACGATCACTCCAAATGTCACATTCTCAGGGATAGTTGAGGGATAGCCCAGGAGCTAATAGAAGGGTACCAAGGAAGAATGAGGGATGCACGTTTCTCACTACGTGCAGCCCTACCAGAGCTCAGCACTGTGTAGCTTCCCTTCCCTCCCCCAGTGATGCTCTGTGTTTGGATTAATGAAAATGAAATTAAGTTCAATTAAATTTGAAGAACTCTAAAGAAACCACACTGTCAAAATTATTTAAGCCCATCCCAGGGTTTCTACCTTATCTTAGATCATTTATGTTCCCAGATGAAAGACACACACCCATCCTTTATATTTATAATTAACCTTAAACAACACAAGAGCTGGGCAGCTGCCTACCCTCTAAGCTGTTAGAATCTACTTTCATATTGATAATCCTGAGTTATTACCATTTACTATGTTTCATCTGGGCTGCTCTTAACTCCAGTAGGCCAGCCTTCAGGGCCACGTTCCTGTGGCTCACCTAAACCCATGGCACCTTCTCTCCCCTCCTGCACCCTCATTTTACTCTTGGCCCCACTCTTCCCACAAAACTTAAAACCCACCTATGTCTCTTCCACCCTGCTCTTGGCTGTTGACATCATTATTTACCAATCAGAGTTAACTTGGAGGCAGGGTCACAGGAATTATAGTCAGTAGACTCCAGGTTTTGGGGGCCAGCACTTTGCATTACAATAGACAACAAAAGACAAAATCAACACTGTGTTGGCCAAAGGAATGAATCAAAAAACAGATGTTTATAACTAATGTGACTAATTCTCTTCAGTGCTAACTGTGCCATGGATCACCTAGAATCCCTGTGATATGACAGCCATCCAAAATAAATAACAGATTCTATTTATGCTGAGTAAGCAAGTAAGCAAGTAGTACAGGCAGGGTATAACAAAAGGCTAAAGAGAGATAGGTGACAGAGCTCGAGAGAGACAAAGGGGACTGGCTGCTTTATGGCTTTGGTCCCAGTCTCTCTAATCTCCTTTTTAATCAGCATCTGACCTCACACTTCCTTGCCTTTAGAGATTCACTTGGCTTTGCTCCAGAAAGAAACCACAGCAGGACTGACCTTGAAAATTAAAAACTGTTTAAGTAATCTGATTCGAGATGACCTTTAACTAGAGCCTGGGAGGTGGGGGAGGGGCTTTATTCATTCTGTATTCTACAAATATTTGTCAAGAGCCTTCCACATGAAAGAGGATCATGTCACTCGAGAACTTCTATGAGGTCACCTGTTCAGTTTTTGACCACTTAGTCTTCAATTTATAAGCTACAGCTTTCAATAACATCACCCGTTTGTTTGGTAAAGTCCTCTCCTCTATGTGCAGATTTGTAGGGCAGGGACATCCAGGTTTGCATTGCTTATTGTGAAGTTTGGTGGGAAGGAGGTCTGGAAAAGACGTGCAGTATTTTGACCAAGTAGGAAGTCTTTACTGGCTCAAGCAGATGAATCAAACACAGCATGGTATTTGGTAGTCATTCATCCTGACTGGTGTGATGACCCAAATGCTCCTGATGTGAGACTACTGCCAAGGTTCCTCTCATTATCATCACAGGTTTTTCAGATCTCCATTTTCTTTAAATTTCTTTTAAAAGGGGAGAGCCTCTCTCTCTCTCTCTCTCTCTCTCTCTCTCTCTCTCTCTCTCTCTCTCTCTCTCACACACACACACACATAAACATATAAAATATAAAATAAATGATATATAATACATTATATAATATAAATATAGTGATTTAATATATATTTACACTTGCAATTATTTGAAACAGTCCATTAATTTGTACTGTATTAATGAAGTAAAATTGTGATAAATGGCAGTACATATTTATAATTTCAGTGTACATTTAGTTTAGAAGCCTGTCTAATGTTGCATGTTCAGTGCACGAGAAAACCTAGGTGGGATGAATAGCTTTCTTCAAGGAAGGGCACACCAACTGGTTATCTAGTACTGAATGGTCGGCCCCGAACACACACGTCAACAATTAAATACACAATGACAAGACATAGAACATGAATAGGAGTTGTTTAAAGTTCTAGTGTCTTACATTGTGGTGGCAAAATGAAACACACCATCGAAAATTCACAATGTTCATATAACCCTGAGCCTTTCCTGCATTCAGCCCAGATCTGTGGATGACTCCAAGAATCCAGTAACTCCAAGGACCAAGTACTGTGTAGATTAATTCAAACAATTGAAGACCACCTGGTTTCACTCATATATGAGCACACTCAATTACACTAGATCTGGCAAGAACTCAGAAGAATTGTATTAACATGTTTCATTGACACCATGTTGACAAGCCAGATTCAGGAAACTCACAGAGTTCATGAGAGCATTCTTGGTCACACAGGGAAGGAAGAAGGGAGAGAGAGGAGAGGGAAAAATCTTACTGGCCCCTGTCAAAGGCAATAGCAGCAAACCTTAGCTCCAGGATAAGAATAGGGAGTGAACGCCGCTGTGAACACAGACATCCTGTTGATTTTGCAATGGAGTGAAGAATGGCCAACAAGTTTCCCACATCTGGAGAAGGTAGTGTTGAGGATGTGAATAGATAATCACCAGCAGATAGGGATACACACAAGCTTTGTCCTTGGGGACCCAAGTGACTAATCATGCTTTCTTGGGAATGTTAACTTACAGCAACTTGGGCTCACTTTATCTGCCCACACAGACTTTGGGCATATGCCTTGTTCCCCGACAGGGAACTGTATGTTCGCCTGTTTACACGCTGGGTTGTCTAAGTCACTCTGAGTACATAGTTCATTAAGACTTCAGTTTCTAAGCAAAACCCCTTCAGGAGTGTCTTACTCAGTCTCCCCAAATTTTGCCCTTTCCTGCAGTGGCTCCCGCTGTTTGATTCTCCCCCCGACCTCCAACCCCAGCACGCTGACCCTTCTCTGACATTTATTTGGTTCCACGTTTTCCCTCTTTCCTGAGAACGTAGCTAAGCTCAATTTTGGTTCTTTCCCCCTTGCAAATCAGCTTTCTCAATACTATAATCACCACAAAAGCCATCCTGAAAATTGTATTCTCCTCTTAAGTGTTGTGTAGCTAACATGGGAGCGCTAAACATCTGCAAACTCAGGAAATTTTACTGATAACCACACCCACTCCCAACTCACGCCTGTGAAAATTTCTAAACCATCGTGTTTCCAGGATAAAGGTCCCTTCATTCGGGATGTGGGTCATCTCCCACGCCCTGTGTCACAGGCTCTCCATCCCCTTACAATTCTTTTCCAGCCTTTCTCTCTTTGCAGCCACTGAGGTTTGAGAGCTCTTTCTCTTTTCACGAATGCTTTCCTGGAGACTGTTGATTTCAAGCTCTTCTAACTGCTTGAGTTATGCAAGTGTGAACATGTTTCTCCCCCCCCCCCAACTCTAAAAACAGACACTCCCGTCTATTTTTGGTGCTCATAATAAAGACAAAGGCTAAAAATGCAAAGTTGGCATTCGTGTAGACTTCGAAGAGACAGGAAGTGTTAGCAAAATTCAGATTCCAAGTCAACCACACAATCCAAGCTAAGACTGACAAAATGAAGCCTCGAATTGTGCTTGTCTGTGTATGAATTCTTATCACCATCATTTCTTTCCTCTTTCAGATATTTACAGAGCAAAAAAAGATTATGCTGAATATAGAAGTAGTATTGTATAATACCTGAGTAATGTGTGTCCACAGCACAAAGTGAAGATTTAGTGAGATTTTAGTTTGTCCAGTAAACACAACACATTGGCTTGCAGATGTTCACGGAGCATGGGGATTTTAAAATGGAAGGTAAATATAAAATGTAGCTCCCATCTTTAAATATAATCTCTCTCCTCCATCTCTTCCTTCCCCCTCTATACACACACATACACATTTAAATAAAACCATAAAGCATATGTAAAGTCTACATATATAAACTATCATTTGAGAGATTTCTAGGCATTACTGAATTCCCTGATGTCTCTTAGAAGCAAAATGTTTGCTTTTATTAAGTTTATTGACCCAGAAGGCCAAGTGAAACAAAATGTCACTGGCAAGATACAGAATCGATTGAAGAGTTTGTTGACTGTTTTTGCTAGTTGCTTTCTTTTTCTTCTTTTTTGGTATTGCTTCTATTAAAGAAGAAGATGTCTTCTCATATAAGACTATGGGAAAGTTTGTTACCAGAGGGAGTAATAGCCTAGGCATATATCCTGCACATGGATTCTCTCTCCTCTGTTTACCAGCAAAATATTCACTTTTCACTCTCTGCCCGACCCCACTCTTTTCTATGATAGCCAGAGCAAATCAGGATATAATTGTCCATGAATCATGGAAAGAGAGCTTCTTTTACAGTTAAAAAAAAATTACAAATGCACTTTATTATGCCATTTGTTGTTTATGTAAATATGAAGCCTTCAATTGAAATCTTTGTATCAGTCAGAACTCATCTGTCACTTGTGAGGCTGTGCCAGTGCCTGGCAAACACAGAAGTGGATGCTCACAGTCAGCTATTGGATAGAACACAGGGCCCCCAATGGAGGAGCTAGAGAAAGTACCCAAGGACCTGAAGGGGGCTGCAACCCTGTAGGTGGAACAACAATATGAACTAACCAGTACCCCCTGAGCTCGTGTCTCTAGCTGCATATGTAGCAGAAGATGGCCTAATCAACCATCATTGGGAAGAGAGGCCCCTTGGTCTTGCAAGCTTTATATGTTCCAGCACAGGGGAATGCCAGGGCCAAGTAGTGGGAGTGGGTGGGTAGGGGAGCAGGGGCGGGGGTGGGGTATAGGGAACTTTCGGGATAGCATTTGAAATTTAAATAAAGAAAATAATAATAATAAAAAAATGTTAAAAAAAAGAAAAAGAAAGAAAATCTAATAAATATAACAGAAAGAAAAAAAAGTCATGCAATTCTCAACTAATAGGGTTTTTAAGTCTAAATCTTTAATTTTTAATAAGATGTGGAGCTTTGGAGTAAATGCGCAGCAGTGGTGTGAGTGGATCATGTGGTATGTCTAGTCCAGGTTCTTGAGGAACTTTGGCACTAACTCCCATGGAGGCTGCACCTTTTGCATCCCCACTGGAGGGGGGGTGGGGATCACCTTTCCCCAAATCCTCATCAACCTATGCTGTCATTTATTTTCTTAATCTTAGCCAGTCTGACAGAAGATAGAAATCAGAGCCATCTTCATTTGCATTTCCATGATGGCTAAAGATTTGGAACAGTTTTTAAATTATTTAATTATGTATTTTATTTTATAATTATTTCTCATTAGTCTCTGTTTACTTCCATTGTCCATTTTTAAAATTGGGTTGTCTGGTTTTTTTTTTTTTTTTTTTTTTGTTGTTGTTTTGTTTTGTATTTGGTGTTTAAGTTTTTGAGTTTTCTTTTTATATCCTTGATATTAATCCTCTGTCAGACATATAGCTGGCAAAGATCCCCCTGTGAGCGGGTACCTGTATCTGTGCGTGCGCGCGCGCGCGCGCGCGCGCGCGCACACACACACACACACACACACACACACACACACACACCATAGACCTCCTCTTCAATAGAGTAACAATGCACTTTGTAGTTCAGCATTTTTCAACCTTTTACTGATTCTTTGTGAGTTTTACATCATGCACCCTATTCTCGCTTACCTTCCGATCCTTTCATATCTCTTTGCAACCTCACCCCCAAACAAAAAAAAAAACCACAAACAAATATACAAACAAACAAAGCATAGACAACATCTCATTGTGGAAACTGTAATGTGTCACAATGTTTCCCACAGTATGTGCCTCTGTCCACACATCTTTACTTGCAAACATTCATCGCAATGAGCCATCAGTCCGGTTCTAGGTCTCTGGCTTTATTTTAGGAGATCTTTAATTCCATGAGGCCCCACTTGTTGCTTGTTGGTCCTATTTCCTTGAATCGGGTCCTATAGCCTCAAATATTTTTTCTTTCTTCTAGAAGAAGAGTTTCAAATCTTGGGCTGAAGTCTGATATGTTTGGAACTGATTTGTGTGCAGATTGAGAGATAAAAATGTCACATAGATGACACATCTCTCAGTCTTCATCAAAGAGGTTTGTTGGTGCAGTAGACAGAGGCTAATGCAGAGTCCCACAACTGGCTCAAGTGCAGAGAATACATGTCTACAGAGTGCCCAGCCATAAATGGGATATCTGCATCATACCTCAAACCTTCAAGGCTTAAGGAACGGTGCAGAAAAGGAGAGGGGTGGAACTGCGAGAGCCAGAGGTTGGAAGCACTACAACGAAACAGTTTTCTGGCCATGGTAAGATCGCTGAATTTGTGAACTCAGCAGCTGCACAAGATCAAGGTTGTCTGCCCAAGATCAAGCCGAATCAACTTTCCAGCAAGCAGGGGGAAGTGACTTACAAGCCCCGCCCCTTGCGTAGGAGTTACCGACTGTTGAGGGCTGCTAGGACAGGAGTCAATTTTCTTTAAGGGGTGTGGTGTGGTCCTTGGTAGATCGACCATGTTCTAGTAGATAGCTCTACACCCATGAGTAGTCCATGGTCAGCAAAAGTTGCGATCAGTGGATCATAATAAACAAAGGATATGAAGCTGTGAGGGAGAAATGAAGGGTGAGTGGGGCCGGATCTGAGAGGAGTTAGGGGGAGGTGTCTGATGTGTTGGGGAGGAGTCCAATAAAAATATATGCATGTGAGGTTCTTAGAGAATTGATTACATATGTGTGTAATGGTAGACTCCTTTTCCAAGGGTAGTCGGACTCAATGGGTTTCCAAGATACTTCCCCACCTGGGGGATCTATCCCATACACAGTCACCAAATCTGGACGCTATTATGGATGCTGGGAAGTGCTTGCTGACAGGAGCAGGATATAGCTGTCTCCTGAGAGGCTCTGCCAGAACCTGACAAATTCAGAGGCAGTTGCTTGTAACCAACCATTGGACTGAGCACGGGGTCCCGGAGAGATTAGTTAGAGAAGGGACTGAAGGAGCTGAGGGGCTTTGCAGCCCTATGGAGGGAGCAACAGTGTCAACCGGCCAGACTTCCAGGAGCTCCCGAGGACTAGACCATCAACCAAAGAGTACACTTGGAGGGACCCATGGCTCCGGCTGCATATGTGGCAGAGGATGGCCTTGTCGGGCATCAGTGGGAGAAGAGGCCCTTGAACCTGAGGGGGTTGATGCCCCAGGGTAGGGGAATGCCAGGGCAGGAGAGGGGGAGTGACTGGGTGGGTGGAGGAATGCCCTCATAGAAGCAGGAAGAGAGGGAGCTATAATAAGGCCGAGTTTCCGAAGGGTAGATCTGGAAGGGGGAAAACATTTGATATGTAAATAAGGAAAATATCCAATAAAAAAAACAAAAATAAATAAATAAATAAATAAACACAAGACGAAAAAAAAAAAGGAAAAAAGGAAGGAAATTCAATATCAATATTGGATGAGTATGGGAAGTCAAGATGGAGAAGACAGACCTAAGAGAAACTGCAAGAAGGAAATGAATACGATCAAAATGTATTGCATGATGTTTTTCCCAGAATTAATAAAGGATTATGTAAAAGGAAAGGAAAAAGCTTGTTCTCCCCCACCCCCCGCTTTTAAAATGTCTTTAGTTCCGAAAGCGGTCTGTCTAGGAGTGGTAGGGTCTGGGCTTGGAGCATTTCAAGGAGCCAGGACTTCTCTGTGCTCTATTTTGCCGACTTCCGATTTTCGGTATGTGAGACCCAGACTATAGGACAGCCGCCATAGGAACACTGTGGCCTGGTGCCATCTTGCTCCACTCTGAGGATTGGACGGGAGAAAAGGACTTTTCTAGGTCAGGAAGACAAATCTCTCCCAGCAGAGTCTGGGACGATACTCCTTCCACTCCCGAACCCCTACAGAGCGTACTGGCAAACACGAAAACATGATTGGCAAAGCGCAGAATTGCTACAATGGAAAAGACAGTGCAGCAACTGAGGCTGCCCCACTCCTCCCCTCCCCCCAGCACCGCCATTTTGCTAGCATGAAAGCACATTAGCGGTGTGCTTATAGTTGCCAATTTTCCAGGCCATGGCTTCTGTGATATCCCCCTCAGTCTTGTGTGAGTCAGCAGTGGGGGTCTTTAGAATGTGGGTCTCCCTTTGTCCGTTGATCCGGTCAGGAATTCTCATGATTACAGTCACTCAGAGAGGCAGGTGTCCCTGCATTCTCCTTTGCTGTGCCATACCATGTCACATATGATCAACAATCTTTGTATTTCTGTGTTTTCTTTGTTGCTTTTAAGTTTTAAGCCTAAGAGGACCTAGGCTTATAATAGGCCTTTGGCATCTTTCTGTCCCCTATGGCCGCTTCTTCTGTGTATAAGATTAAAGGGAAAGATAATCCCCTTTTATCTCCTCTAGTTTCTGGAACCACAAGCCTCTGCTGGGAATGGTTAGTGATATGGAGTGTGTGTATTCTCTTCTTCACTGTTAAACATTCTTGTGGCTTCTCTACCTTTCCCAGGAATGTTTAGTCATATACACACATGTACGTGTGTAAGAAATTTTCCAGAATTGATTTTTCATTATAGAAGTTTGTTTTCAAAAACATCTGTCACTATTGTTAAAGCATTATTTTAATGTGTTTATTAAAAAGCAATATTTTTATAAAGGAGGCGCAGCTTGTTAAAAATACAGATTTGATTTTTTTTTGTGTGTGTGTGTGTTTGTGTGTGAGTCATCTTTCCTGCGTAAGTGATCTCCCCCCCCCCCCAGCTCTTTACCTACAAAACCCAAAAAGCTTAGCTCCGTCCTCATAGCTCTGGAAAGCTGTTCATATATGAGCTACCTTTCCTGGTAAGTACAGTTACCACCCTCATCAAAGACACCTCTATTTACAGCCAATGGAGACCATCGCAGAAAACTACAACTGAACACAGATTAACAGACAGTAGGCAGAGCAGCCACAATGGATCAGATATCTATGGTTCAGGGAACACAAAGGAATGGGGAGTTCAAAGATTGTAAAAGCCAGAATACCAGGACTTCTGTAGTGAAATGGTCTCTACTAGAAATCGCTGTATAAAAAGGACCAGAAAAATGGCAGTGCCAGTGGACATATTAATGCAGACAGAGGAGAATTTCACAAGATCATGACCCTAGACAAAGAACTCCCTTTTTGGTTGTCCCAATCCTAAATTGTGAGCCCCGAAACCAGAAACACACAGACACACACAGACACACACAGACACACACAGACACACACAGACACACAGACACACACACACACACACAGACACACACAGACACACACACACACACACACACAAACTCAGCAGGTTATGTATATGTATTTGCATGTACATATATGCATATATTTGCAGGCATACATATATGCATTTTTATCAATGAAAAAGAAGCAATTAACTTGAAAGTTGGTAGGGGGACATGAGAAGGGTTGGAAAGGATACTTGAGGGGCTAGAGGGAAAAAGGGGAGAGATTAAGTGACAGAATGTAGGCTCAGCAACCTCAAAGCCAGGAGAGGGTGTCAGATCTCTAAGGACTGAACTTAGGACAGTGGCGAGCTGCCACGTGGGTGTTGGGAACTGAACCTGGGACTTCTAAAAGGGCAGCAAATGCTTTAAACGGCTGAGCCATCTGTACAGCACTGCCCCCAAAGAGTTTGAAATTGAGTTTGTATAACGGTTTCTTCAGACACATAAAGAAGTATTTTTAAAAGATGTTTCTTATTACTCATTTATCAAGAGGTATGAAAGCATCTATTTAGCCTTTCTTTACATAAGTAACCTTCAGTGCTTAGAAATGTTGAAAAAATGAGTAAACTAGCAGGCTCTTCACATTCAGGGCATCAAGTAATATTTGCTGGTCAGTATTTTACCACCACAATAATTTATTTCTTCTAGACCAAAGCCTCAAATATTTGGACAATCCATAAAGAAAAATGAAATCAAAATGAAAATATCTGTTTTGAAATTAGGCAACTCATTCTTTTATATTGTAGATCTTTTCTTTGTTATTTTAATTATTCTTTCTTATGCCATCACTGGACTAACAAATTGCTGTTGTTCAAGAGAAACACATGCCTCTAGTATAGCAGTTTAAATTGCCCTTTATGAAAAAAAAATTAAAAACGAAGACTTTTGGTATGAGGAATCTGTTTGTATCTACTGTTCTACTTTGAGCAAAAAAAATATAAAAGACTTTCTTTTTGAGACAGGTTGTCTCTGTATAGCCTTGTTTGTCCTGGAACTCGCTCTGTAGACCAGGCATCCTCCTTCCTCTGCTTCCCAAGTGCTGGGCTTAAACTTTGCATTACCACTGCCCACCATATGAAAGACTTTCATCATCATCATCATTGTCATCGTCATCTTCATCATCTTCATCATCATCGTCATCGTCATCTTCATCGTCTTCATCATCATCGTCATCATCGTCATCGTCATCTTCATCGTCTTCATCATCATCGCCATCATCGTCATCATCAGCATCATCATCATCACCACCATCATCATCATCATCATCATCATCATCATCATCGTCATCATGATGTTTTCATCCTGAGTGTAGTTTCCTCTCCCTCCTCTTTTCCCAGTTTCTAACCCCCACCTCCCCTATGCCTCCTCCCAATACCACTCTCCTCCATTTCTTTTCAGAAAAGGTCAGGCCTCCCATGGATATCAACTAAACATGACATATCAAATTACAGTACATCTAGGCACCTCCACTTCTATTAAGGATGGAGGAGGCAACCCAGTATGAAGAAAAGGGTCCTAAAACCTGGCCAAAGAGTCCTCTTCCATTGTTAGGAACTACACAGGAAGACCAAGCTTACCAATGGTAGGATAAAAAAGACTTTCTTAAAAAAGAAGAATGTGCTCTGAATCTTTTTGTGCTTAGTCTTTATAAGGAAACGTAAATGAAGATAGAAATACTACATCTCATTCACACACACACACACACACATACACACACACACACACACACAACTTTTGCTTAATTTTCTTGAAAACCTCATACCCCTAGATAATCACTGAGCTTAGTAAAGTTGCTGAGATTCTGATTGAGAAGGCAGACTCAGAGTCTAGAAGTGCAAAATAACAGCCCATATGCTAAGCCACATGTATTATAAGGCTCAATACTTCTGAAAGAAGCTCTCAAAGGCAAGAGAGAACTCCAAATCTGGAGCCCACAGAGACATCTGGTGCCTTAGAACTTCCCATTTTCCTTTGGCAGATATTTTAGCTAATTTTACCACCTTGGTCAGATGTGTGATTCCTTTTAAAACTTATTCTAATTTTAACATAGTCTCCTGGTTTCACTCTCTACTGTCAGGACCTAACTTTTAATGGTAACAGTTATGTCATTTAGCAATTTCTTAAAAGGACAAAGTAAGGCCGGTCCATGTAATTAATATAATGGGCACAGGATCTGATTTTTAAAGATTTTGTTGCAATTCTCCAACTTTGCCTTCTAACAGATGCACGTGGGAAAAATGATGGTTGAATCAACATGCAGAAAAACCCTGGCATCCCACAGTCATTGCTCATCATGACTATGCAGGGGCTAACTCTGCCAAGACTGCTTTGAGAGGTCTCACCATTGTATGGCTGACTCCTGACAAACCAATCACTAGGGTTAGGACTGTGCCTATGTGCAGAGTGTGAATTCACATTTACCAGATGTGGA
This sequence comes from Mus pahari, assembly GCF_900095145.1. Taxonomy (NCBI): domain Eukaryota; kingdom Metazoa; phylum Chordata; class Mammalia; order Rodentia; family Muridae; genus Mus; species Mus pahari. The sequence continues at coordinate 65,599,106 of NC_034598.1, forward strand.
TGTTAAGTAGGACCAGGAATTGAGGAATCACTATGACGAATGCTCCAAGATAGGCAAATAAGGATTCTTGAGTAGCAGGAAGGACTCACTTGAAGATGAAGAGTGAATGTTTAGCTGTATTTGCGACATTTGTAGTTCAGAGGTGGTCATCCTAGAACTGAAAAGAAGTAGCTTATCCACCTTCCTCAAATGACAGATTAGGAGAAATGACCATTGTAATAAACTTCATAATGAACAACATAGTAATTCTAACTTCTATACCAGATAAAGGGTATACATGTGTGTGTGTACATATATGTATACATATATGTACACACACACACACACACACACACACACACACACCAGATCAAATATTTCAATGCATGGAAAACTTTGAAATAATCCAGTTTTTAATTTTTTCATGACTTCCCTTTTCTTCTATTTTGTTTCATCACATCAGAAAAGATCCAAGTGTTTGATCAGAGCATCTTTTTAAAAACGACAATACATTTCTTAGACTATGGAGTCACATGTTATCAAATTAAGAGAGAACGGAGAATGTGAAAATTATAACTCAGCCATCCATCTGATCAAACGCTGGATGATCTCCTGCTTTTACTGTCTGCCTCTGGACTGATGGTGAGGCCCTAGGCAGCTTTGCTCTGGCACTTCTCTAAGTTCAGCTCTCCATAAAATATTTCCCTGCGAATATTTCAAGAAATATAATGCAGAATTAGAAGCCTCAGCATAGTGATCAGCACTCACTGCCAAAGCCACTTGGCCCAACTGCAGAACCACTCAGTGCCATTTCAGCCATTGCTTTCCTTTGCCGCTCATACAGTTAGAGGTAGTATTAGCCTTCTTGTCTAAACCATATGGAATCTAAAGCTCTGAGGGGTCGTTAAGGTGAAATAAACTCTTCTGTATATGATCTTCATACGCCTAGGCCCCAAGGAATAACTTTTAAAGACGAATGTTGGTAATTATTCAAAAACTAAAATGCATTCAAGATGAACTCGCCTAAGAGATATTTCATTGAGTAAATTGTAGCTCATGCAAAGAAGTATTTCATGCAGTTGGCCGGCAGTTGTTACCTTCTGATGATGTCTCTAGAGACATATTCAATCCGCTGTAGAACTGATAAGTGATTCATTTGTCCACATTGTTCAGAAAAAAATGAGTCAAAATACACACAGAATAATACAGATATCAACTTACACTTATAAGCATTAATGGCTTTTGACTCAAAGCCTAACTAAATTATGCTACATTTGTAGCCTGTCTTCTAGTCATCCCCAAGTTGGTAAATGGAGCTCATATTAAAATGACGATCACTATATTTGGAAGACATGGTGGTTTTACACCATGGGTTTGGGCTGCTAAAACTTCTGCACCAGTGATTGTCACTACCTCTATTCCAGCCTTTCCTATTAGCAATCAAACACAACAGGGCGGCTGCTGCTAAGATTATATATATCTCATGATACCAAGAGATGAGGCAAATGCAATAATAAATTACTTTTAAAGTAAAGTAGATTCAGGAATTATTGATCCCTCCATTCTCATATTGTCTAGCATCACTGATCTTTTGGCACGTGGCCTAGCCTATTTCCTAAAATGATTTAGGCTCTGGGTTGCATTGAGTAACACAGTGATGGTAATCAATGCTACTTTAAGATATGAATCAGAGGCTCCTTTGGAGTAACAATTGTTAATGTAGAAGGATGCACAGCTGGGCAAGGAGCTTAACAATTTTATCCCTGGAGCTGGCTCTACAGCTCTTGCCAGTGCTGTGGAAGCTAGTCATCAGGGAGGAGGTTTCTTAGTTTTTAACCAACTGGATTCTTTTTTTATGTGGCCAAAGTGTGTGTAGTTTTCAGCAATAGAGTGTTACCATCAAGTTCTGGTGGGAAATCTAGAGCACCGGTTACAAGCCTGGATTATTTTGAAGGACTTCAGGATACCTTGATCAACAACCAGAGGGGAGGAGGTCTCTATAACTGGTACTGGAAACTCCTGGTTTCCTGGAGGAGCACTATCTCCATGTAGAAAAACTTCAATTATGCATATATATATATATATATATATATATATATATATATATATATTGTGTGTGTGTGTGTGTACTTTAGAAAGTAGCAGGTTTTCATAAGGCTTTTCAAACATCCTTAGTGCTAGTAGATTGCTTCTAGGAAAGGGACAGTCAGTTATTTTAAGGGGTGGCCCCTGGTAGGTTGTCCGTGCCCCAGCTGATGGCTTCATACCCACGAGTATAAGGGCAGCACAAATTGAACCCAGTAGCTTATAAATAAAAATAAATAAGGCACAAATTTGAAAGGAGGTAGTGGGTATATCTGGAAGAAGTTAGAGGGAGTTGAAGAGTGTATATGATCAAAATACAATGTATCAAATTCATAAAGAATTAATAAAATATTATATTAAAATAATGTGAAAAGATGTTGTACTGGCTAGCTTTGTGTCAACTTGACACAGCTGGAGTTATCACAGAGAAAGGAGCTTTAGTTGGGGAAATGCCCCCATGAGATCCAGCTGTGGGGCATTTCCTCAATAAGTGATCAAGGGGGAGAGGCCCCTTGTGGGTGGGACCATCTCTGGGCTGGTAGTCTTGGATTCTATAAGAGAGCAGGCTGAGCAAGGCAGGGGAGGCAAGCCAGTAAAGAACATCCCTCTATGGCTTCTGCATCAGCTCCTGCTTTCTGACCTGCTTGAGTTCCAGTTCTGCATCCTTTGGTGATCAACAGCAGTATGGAAACGTAAGCCGAATAAACCCTTTCCTCCCCAACTTGCTTCTTGGTCATGATGTTTGTGTAGGAATAGAAACCCTGACTAAGACAGATGTGTATGTTATTCTTATAAAGTAAAATTACTAGACAACATGGAAGCTTGAGAAATATCACTTTAACTTGAAAAGTTATTAGTCATTATTTCTGGGTAATGAGATTGTTTGATGTAACAAATAAAATTAAAGGCCTTAGAGGATATAAATGTTCTTAAATGGGAGATTGTAATACAAGTAAACTTTATAATTTTCTGACTGATGTCACAGAGAGAAATAAAAAAGAAAGATTCACAAACAGAAAATATAACATAATACTATGGAATTATTTTAAATGACATCAAGTGTTAAAATGTTATTATCATTTATAAATGACAAAGTTCCTCTTCTCTAACATGACAATTGAGTTGGTATTTTATGTGTAACAGGAAATAGAACTATGACAAACACGGAATATGTCTTAGAGTATTATTGCTGTGAAGAGACCCCATGACCAAGGCAACTCTTCAAAAGCAAACATTTGGGGGGGGGCTGGCTTACAGTTTCAGAGGTTCAGTCCATTATCATCATGGTGGGATATGTGGCATCGTACAGACTTGGTGCTGAGAGCCAGGAGTTCTACATCTTGATCCAAAGGCAGGTAGAAGAGACTGTCTTCTGCAGATAGCCAGGAAAGGGTCTCTTCCATTTAGGCAAAGTTTGAGCACTAGGAGACTTTGAAGCCCACATCTACTCCAACAAAGTCACACCTCCTAATTGAACCAGTCCCCATGGTCCAAGCATTCACACATGTGAGACTATGGGGGCCAAACCTATTCAAACCAGCATTGAATATTAGAACCATTTGGGGGGCATTCTTTCTTTCTTTCTTTCTTTCTTTCTTTCTTTCTTTCTTTCTTTCTTTCTTTCTTTCTTTCTTTCTTTCTTTCTTTCTTTCTTTCTTTCTTA
>NC_034598.1:65603917-65616512 GCF_900095145.1 Mus pahari
TGTTCAACATCCTTAGTCATCAGGGAAATGCAAATCAAAACAACCCTGAGATTCCCTCTCACACCAGTCAGAATGGCTATGATTAAAAATTCAGGTGACAGCAGATGCTGGCGAGGTTGTGGAGAAAGAGGAACACTCCTCCATTGCTGGTGGGATTGCAAGCATTAGTCCTTTAGATTTATGAAATATTCACAATGTATTATTATTCCCTGGCACAAAATGGTTTAAACAAAAAGTGTTTTTGTAGGTATAATCCCTTTTAATACTTGTTATATTAAATATAGAGAAGTTTTAAAAGTTTTCCATCTATTACAAAAGAGAAATAATTTCAAGGGAGCAAATTATTTGCTCAGGCTGAATTTCATGGTAAAATAAAGAAAAGGACAGTGGTGGTCAGGGTACATTTGCATTTCTGACCTTCCTGCCCCAGCCTTTCCAGTGCATATGCCAGCACATAGTGCTAGTGCTCCAGTATCTTACCCACCCATGCTATCTTTACTGATGATATAGTTATGCTTCTAAATCACACTTTATATATTATCCAAAGGGTTTTGAATAGTTAAATGAATAGCAAATGGAATTGTTAAAATATTTACCAGTAAGCATAATGTGATCAGTATTCAGAATAGTTGCCAGTAATTCACTTAGCTGTCCCAGAAGCAAGTGGTGTGACCATACACATGTGTGTCAGCTGTGTATCTACTCTACCACACAAAACCCTGCTTGCCATATTTTAAGGCAGCTGTTCTCAATTTGTGGATCACGACCCTTTGGAGGGGTCCAATGACCCTTTCACAGGGATCTCCTACAAGTCAGATACTTAATTATGATTTATAACAGTAGCAAAATTACAGTTGTGGAGTAGCAATACAATAATTTTAGGGTTGGGGAATCACTAAAACTTGAGGTACTATATTAAAGGGTCACGGCATTGGTTGAGGAAGGTTGAGAACCACTGCTATAAGGAATCCAGGAGAGCATGCTTTTGGTGCACACTTCTGATCCATCCAGAGAGATTCGGGTGTAGTCCATATGTGCTGCAGGGCTCAGATGATGTTGCCTTCTCTTTTTCTATCTTAGGGAATTCTTCCTTTGCCTTGGCTCCATTTTTAGGAAGGCTGCCTCCGTATGGTACAAGATAATTTCCATCTAGTGGCTGCAGATGTTTATCCTATTCCCTTAACAGAATTAATGTATCTATTGCTTTAGGAGAAGCCTTGAGGAGAACTCTGCCTATGATTGGCAGCCATGCTGTAGCCATGTCTGACGCTCATCCTTGAGGTCAGATGTAATGCTATCAGTGCTGGGGATAGTAGTGAGCCCCATCCAAACTATTAGACTAGGAGAAGAGATCCTGGACAGCAAGCCAGGGCTTGAAGCTAAAGGAACCGGGAAAGGGTACCCAGTGGGAAGCGATCAGCATCTGCTCTGCGTTATTCCTCTTCCCTCCGAACTCTCATAAAAATTTAGACTTTAAGTCTTGTCTAAATGTTAGCATACCTGTATTTTATTTAGAAAGTTTAAAAGATAAGGCAGCGCATAAAGACTAGAATTATCGGCTTTTCCCCTTATTTATTATTGTATTGAAGGATAGCTGGTAGAGTGTTTACCTAAATGTCTTCTTTTGTCTTTCTAACTGGGGTAAGTCAAGCCTCTACCTTCTGTTCTCGTCAAAGTCAAATGCAATGGAAGGTTTCCAGAGGAATATCAGAATTGGCCAGGGCAGAACAGTTTCAGTTTTTGGTGTCACCTTCTTTTTAAAATTTTTCTGTCTGTCTCTCTCTGTGTTTGTGTCTGTCTGTCTGTCTGTCTGTCTGTCTGCCTGCCTGCCTGTGTGCATGTGTGTGTGTGTGTGTGTGTGTGTGTGTGTGTGTTTGTGTGTGTTTGCATTCACTCACATGTCATAGCACACATATGGAGATCAGGGGACATCTTGTGGAAATGAGTTCTCTCCTTCTTCCATGTGACTCTGAGGATCAAACTCAATTCATCAGTTGGCAGCAGGTGCTTTGCCCTGCCGAGCCATCCCACTAATCCTTACTGTTCTTTTAGGATTACAGTTTTCAAAGACTTTTGAATACCTGGAGAGTCTTTGCTTTGTGTACGCATGAGATATTTTGTTAAGATTTCATCTACCATTTTGTCTTCGCAATCAGTAGATCTGTCTGTATCTAATGCTCCATTAGAAAACGAAGGAGAATTTTGTTCCTTTGTTGTGTTTTAATTTCTGTTTTAAAATTCTCACTAATGTAAAACATAATTATCTTACAGTTTATAGCAAAAAAATAAATCTTATACATGAAAGTCTTGATAGTCAATTTCTGTGTAGTGATGTTTTTGTTTGGGTGGACTCTGGTTCCTGGGAGTTTTGTTCTTTCATGTGTTCTGAATGCTTGGACCATGATGCCATGGTTACTGTGACATCGGATGTGGGAATCTTGCCAGGGAGCCATGTTCCACTCAAGATTTGCATTTGCTTAAGTTAGGCACCTTTTTGTTTATGTTTGTGTTTTGTTTTGTTTGTGCAGACAGAACAGTGTTGAGACACGTAATTCTAGAAATTGTTCTTTGGGAACCAGGAAAAGGTTCTTTGTGTATATGCCTTTTACCAGGCAGGGGGCACTGTGTTTGGCTGTTTTAGAGGCTCTGATGATTAAAACAAGAATGTGAGCATCAATCGTGATATTTCTTAACATGTGAACATAAAGATTTTTATCTAATTCATGTAAAAGTCGGAAAGGAGTTTGCTAATATTTTTGGGTCTTTTTCACCTTATATTTCAACAGGTGTGTGTGTGTGTGTGTGTGTGTGTGTGTGTGTGTGTATGTTTAGGACCAAACTGTAGTCTTCATGATACCCAATTAGGTCTTTATTGAATATAGTGCCCTTTAATCTTAAATTGCATAGCATTTTACTCAAAAAATTAGCTTATATTTGATTACAAATTTCAAGGATGAAGAACCAACTTAAAAATGTTTTTCAACTTTAGAAAGTTATGTTGTTCTTTGATATATATGATATATATGATGAATAATGATTACTGTCACCACCCCCTCCTTAGCTCCCTCTACCCTGTCTACCCATGCCATTTCCCACAAATCTTTCTCACATTCCTGTCTATGTGTTTTGTTTTGTGACCTCCAGCATTCTCCCAGGGCTCTCTGTGTGGGGATTTGCCACTATCCATGGAGCCTGTGGGTCCAGTAGTGGGCATGTAACTTCTTCATCTTCCTGAATCTGTCAGTAGTTCAGCAGGGAGGGGTGGAGCTCATAAGCCCTTCTCACCTTCTCATCTATGACTGACCACTGATAGGGTCAGTTTTAAAATTCCTACCTATCAACTTTTCAATCTTCTCTATGTGAAATGAGGAATTGTAATTCATTCATTCAGCTAAAGACTTTTCTATTTTTTCTTTTTTCTTTTTGCTATAAAATACAATTTATTCAAGGCATTGGGAGGGGAATTAAGAGGGTAGTAGAGGCAGAGAAAGGCAGAGAGAGGGGGAGAGAGTAGAGAAGTAGAGGGTGGCCATGACCACATGGAGAGAGTAGGGAAGGGAGTAGGGAAGGGAGAGGGGAAGGAACATTTCCAAGAGGGCAAGAGAGAAACAAGAGAACAAGCTAAAGACTTTTAATGAGTCTCAGAATTGCTCAGTTTGCCCAAACAAAGCAAAATAAAAACAAAACAAAACAAAAACGAAATGATAAAAGCCCCGTCTCCTTGGAGCTTAATTCTAGTGGTGATGTGGATGATACATAATAAGTGGATGAAGATGTTTTGTTGATTTATAAGATACAGTTTCTTCACAATTTACCATCTTTAAAGTCACGATGCCTCTTACAACTGGTGATGCATCACAGTTTAATTGGCTGTGTCTTTTTCAGTAGGGTGCTTTTAAAATGACGAGCCTTAAAATTAATGACACTTTGCGTTAAATGAACTACTGTATTTTGTCAAGTCGTGATAAATGCTAAGGTAAAAAATAAATCGGAGAAGGGGGATGGGGCTTTCTAGAGGTGCCTTGCATTTTAAGTGGGATACCCAAGAGCTGCTTTTCTGAAGAGGTGGCTCTTACGCAGAGAGAAAGGCTACAAGGGAGGGAGAGGGAGGGTGTGGTGTTGCACAGGATGTACGCCTCTTAACATGACTGATTACGAATCCTACTGATAATGTACTGATAATAACCTTACAGAATATCCGGTAGCCATGGGAGAGAGCAGTCCGGATGAACACCTTGGAGAACAGTTCCGCAGGAGAAGGTCCTCTGTGTATAAACACATTAGTCTGGACTGTAGAGAGCATGGTCAAGGCAGACTGAGTATGGAGAAGGATAGCAATTGAGGTCAGAGACATAAATTGTGGCCATCTTTTAGAGGGTCCTGTGGCCACTGAAGGGCCTCAACTTTCGTTCTATAAATGGAAGCATATTAAAGATTGGGAAAGGCAAATGGACTGCACATTTCCCACAGGACCCCAGTGCTGAGTACACCATTGCAAAGGGATGATAAAACGGGAGAAAGAGAGTGAACTCGCAGACTGCCGGGAGTGTTCATTGAATGTAAGATGAAAGTACCTTGGCAGCATCCACACCAGAGTAAGCTGAGGACGGCCTAGTGTGGAGTAGGCGACTGGGAACCGGTGCGGATAGCAGCTGACATGGGCCAGCACTGGTGAGCCAGTTCTGATAGTAACTGACAGAGGCTGATGCTGATGCTAGCCAGCAACTAGAGAATGGAAAGGGAGGGAAAAAAATCACACACACACACCACACACACACACACACACACACACACACACACACACACTGAGTGGATGAAGCCAGACAAGCTCCAACAACTTCACACATACACATATTTACATACATACATACATTTATACAGCCAGTCATATAACATAGATGGAGCAAAGCTCCAATGTTTTTTATATATATAAAATGTTTTATATATATATATATATATATATATATATATATATATATATTCATTCATATATACATCATATGAATCATACACACACACACATATACACACACACACATATATACACATGGACACATACACATATACACAGATATGCACTTTGGGTGGATGAAGCATACTCCAATCAATGAGTTGACTCCAACAACTTTATTTTTTCCTTAGCCTTTTTTATACCATATAACACAGAGTTCTTTATGTAAGAAAATGATTACCTCATAGCCTCAGTTGTATATTCTCTAAAAACAATCACCACAAAAACATATTCTTCAAAAACACATTAAAACCATTACCCGAAAGGAAGTTCCAACAGGATTATCCATTATTTATTCTTCTTTTGAAACTCATACCCAACTAAACATTTCCCAACTATCTTCCTCTCCACAAGTTCAATGTAACCCCAAAGCAATAATTCTTTTGTCATTGATTAACAAAGTTTAAGCAAGTCACTCTGTATTACCAAGATTTTTCCCATGTTTAGCTGATGGCAATTTGTATTTATAGAAGCAGATCATCATCTAGATTATGTCTTATTTTTAAAATCTTGTTCAGCTAAACTAACCATCTATTCTCTACTCTTACAACAGAATTATTTACTCTTTATCCATAATCCTGTCTTTTGATGGTGAACACCAAAACCTGTGGCCACATCCCTAGACCACAAGATCCAGGAAGTCAGACCCAACCTAGAATAATGTTTTCTTTGATCATTTTTTGGTCCCAAGGCTATTTTTCTTCCTAGGACAGTTAGGTGCCTGTACAAAAGAAAGCTCCCTGTATTCCTCTTCAGACCTATGCAGCCCTTCCTATTCTACAAGGAGGGGACACATTCTGTTCTTGATTCTAACTTTATTATATCTTTCTGTCAAAACAAGCCATCTTTGTAAACTTCCTGTCAACTACCTTAATTTTCCAAAATTATTGAAATCAAATCAGGAATTCCATAAGACCGTTAATCCGTCTAAAGGAAATTATTTTATGAAAGTTTGTCTTGATATCGTTCTGCAGGAAACTTGCCCAACAGACCCGGCTATCACCCAGGGAGTAATTACACCAGGCAGTGAGTGTCTCCCCATGCCCCTTTCCCAGTTTCCCTCCCTCTGTCCCTCTGTCTCTCTGTCCCTTCGTCTCTTCGTCCCTCCGTCCCTCCCTCCTTCCCTCCCGGAAGCACCCTATGAGGTCCTCCTTCCCCCTGCTTCTATGAGGGTGTTCCTCCACTGACCTACCCACTCTCACCTCCCCACCCTCAATTTCCCTACACTGGGGCATTGAGCCCTCATAGGACCAAGGACCTCTCCTCCCATCGATGCATGACAAGGCCATCCTCTGCTACATATGCAGCTGGAGCCATGTGTACTCCTTTGTTGATGGCTTAGTCCCTGGGGGTCTGGTTGGTTGATATTGTTGTTCTTCTTATGGGGTTGCAAACCTCTGCAACTCCTTCAGTCCCTTCTCTAACTCCTCTATTAGGAACGCTGCACTCAGTTCAATGGTTGACTGCTAACATCTACCTCTGTATTTGTAAGGCTCTTGGCAGGGTCTCTCAGGAGACAGCCATATCAGGCTCCTTTCAACATGCACTTCTTGGCATCCACAATAGTGTTTGGCTTTGGTAACTGTATATGGGATGAATCCCCAGGTGGGGCAGTCTCTGGATGGCTTTTCCTTCAGTCTCTGCTCAACACTTTATCTCCATATTTGCTCCTGTGAGTATTTTGTTCTCCTTCTAAGAAGGACCGAAGCACCCATACTTTTGTCTTCCTTTTTCTTGAGCTTCATGTGGTCTGTGAATTGTATCTTGGTTATTTGGAGCTTCTGGGCTAATATCCACTATAAGTGAGTGCATACCATGTGTGTTCTTTTCTGATTGGGTTACCTCACTCAGGATGTTATTTTCTAGTTCTATCTATTTGCCTAAGAACTTCATGAATTCATCATGCTTCATGAATTTTATTTCATTTTATCTTTTGCCCTGACCTAAGGGTTAATCAGTGGGGACCCAGGGCAGGGGAGAGAGAGTGTGGAAGGGACAACAAACATGAAGAATGAGAGCAAGACAATTGGACTGATCAAGCTCTGAAAAACTTTATTCAGGAGTTGCAATGGAAGCATAAGCAAGAGGAGGCTTCAAGGGAGGGGGAAAGAGCCTGGGGGCTCTCTAAAGGTCAGGTGGCAATCTTCAGCTCCTGAAACCAACAGTCACAGTGTCTTCTTTTCCCACAAGCATTCTTACTGCTATGACCACGAATGTTCTCTCAGGATTGTTTATGTAAGCTAGAAATTTTCCACAAGGCCATGGCTGAGGCCCTGGATCCCGACAATCTTTTTGCCTCATTTTTATTTGGGGGCCTGGATTTTGAGCTACCTTTTTGATTCCCAGGACCAGGATCCCGTTTGACCTCTGTCCACACCTTTCTACTCTGCCATTTCAGTGTTCGAAATTTCCATTTGCAACATCAGCTAAAAATGTTTGTGGCAAGAACTGTCACACCTTAATTTTCTCTATTTATCCACGTGGTGTCAAGACCGCCGCTGGGATTTCTAATCAATTTAAATTTTGTGCTTATGAACCAGAGGGAAATAGAAGGCAGAAAAATGTCACCTGCATACTTGGTGGATAGCAGGCTTCCCTTTCTATACCAATGATGTGTTCCAGTTTGGGTCCATTGCAGTATTTGCCTCTGAAAGAATAGTAATTATCAGGATCTGTTTTGGGCATCTCAGCTTTATTTTTCCCTTTTGATCTAAGATTCCTTAAAATTTAGTAGGACCATAGTATAACATGTGTGAGGAGTGTCTTTTAAAGATATTATTTCATTCAACCTAGTGAATAATCCACTGAAGTTCTCATATAATAATGAACTACTGCAACCGGACAGAGAGCATCCAGGAGTGAGTTAAGTTGTAAAGGGGCTTATCTTCTCTGAAGTTCTCTTTGTAACATTTCAAAATGGCGTGCTTACCTTCCCAGACAATTATTACATAGAACATTCACAGGAAATTACGGCCCATATAACATCATACATAACAGCTTTCTTCTTTCTCCTAAACACCTAGTTTATATTTTTTTCCTTGAGAGCTTTTGAAAACCAAGTCAGCTGTGTACGCAGGATCACATGTTGAATCTTGATGAAGAGTCTTGCTTTTGTGTAGATCTGGAAGGTAAAGAAATCCTGATCACAAATTTAAGATGAGCCCTTTGATCTGCGTGATTCTGGGACACATGGCAACACTGGGCTCTTCCAGGGGTGCTTGGTGCATGAACACATCGAGGGACATTTGAGGAAACTGTGTCTAAGCTCCTGTGCACAGCACTTAGACAAACAGCAAGTGGTACAGGCTCTGTGGGTTGCCTAGAATAGCATTTCTAAGAATATAGTTTTATATATAGGAATAGTCATCTCATATATGTCGTTGTATTTCTATACTTACATATAGAAAAAAATAAGTGTTCTGGTGTGAGTCTTTATCATCAAAATATATTGTCTCATTTTAAATATTGGACAAGACTAGTGCCAGCCCACCAGGAAGGCCTGTAGCCTAGCCATCTGTCACAGATGGACAGAAGTGACACCAACCGAAACAGAAATGATTTCACTGAAGGGAGTTTTCCTTCGGATATTCTCATCATAATTTGTGAGTTTTGCTTCAATGAACAATAAAAACAAACAAAAAAAAAGCCATTTTGTATGTTAACTCCTGTTTAATTGTGTCTCCATGAGTCTGCCATGAAAAAACATTTTCAAAGGTAGTTATTGGTTTCCAATGTTCTTTGGATGATATTATTTAAACTCAATAGGATTAGAACATTCATACAAGTACATCAAGAATTGATACCAACAAATTATGTTTTAAAATCTTTTTATGTGTCTGAACATTTGGCCTCCATGTGTGTCTGCAACCCTCATGCAATGCCTGTGGGGGCTAGATGGGGGTGATGGATCCCCAAGACTGAAGGTACCAATGATTGGGAGCTGCCTAGTGGGTGTGGGAACCAAACGTGGGTCCTTAGCCAGTGCTCTCAACTACTCAGCCACCTCTCAGCTCCCTCAACAAATTATTTTAATACCAACTTTAACAAATAAAATATTTTAATACCTATAGACGTATCAAATATTTTATGAACTTTGAAATAGTGTCCATTCAGAAGATAGGTATAGCAGCAGAACAAACAGTAAAGAATAATAACTATTTGTTTATTTGTTTATTATGGTGGCTTAGAGAGTGGTTTAAGGTTTAAGACATTCTCTGGAATAATTTCTTGGTTAAGGAATGATACAAATGCAAGTACAATTTTTTAAGTATTATCTTCATGTCCCCTTTTCAAACATTGTAAGAAGTTAAAACAAAAGTCTTATATATTTTCATTGTCTGACCAGTTTCATCAATGGGTTTTAGATGCTTTTATCCCTAACGTCCTGTTCTTCTGATAAAATCTCTCTTCCCAACAGGTTCCTCTCTTATTTTCAAGCCTTCTCTTTGTATCTCTGTGTGAACCACTGAGTTTAATTAGTTTCTTCCCTAGTGTTGGTAGGAGACTGTTTACTAGAACACAGGAAACTTATCAGTGGCCACACCATTGAAAATAAAAATAGAACCCCTTGCTCCAGCAGTCATCAGCTGCCAGTAGTCCCTCGGAAGAGAGGTCCTCGTGGATAAACACCGACAGGTCCAGTCAGATGTACACATTGGGCAGATGTCCTGGCTTACAGTGAGTTTATGGGTGTAATAGGTGTAACATGCACAGAAGATAACGCTTGGCTGCATACATCTCCGCTGCCTAGTACTTACTCTCTTTCCACCTCTCCTGTAGTGTTCTCTGAGCCTTGGGTGGTGTGATAGAGCTGTTTCAGTTAGCAAATCACTATCACTTAGTGTCTGTATGGGACCAGTTATAGGTTTCGGCATTAACCTCTGTCTGCTGGCAGAGGATGCTGCTCTGATGAAGAATGGGTGTGTACCTTAAGTATCACAAGGCAGTTTCACAAGATGACCATCTAGATTCCCCACTAGAGCCTATAACCTCAGCAAGAATCACAGAACCAGGCATGACTCCCTGCCAGTGCACGCTTCAAATCTATTCGGAGAGTAATTGGTCACTCCCGAAACAGTCATGCCATTATCGTGCTAAGGGATGGTTCTCAACCTTCCTAATATCGTGACCCTTTAATACAGTTCCGCATGTTGTGGTGACCCACAACTATAAAATTATGTCATTGCTACTTCACAACTGTAAATTTGCTATACTTATGAGGAATACCCATGGGAGGAGATACAGAGACAAAGTTTGGAGTAGAAACTGAAGGAAAGGCCATCCAGTGACTGTCCCACCTGGGTCATCCCATATACAGTTACCAAACCCAGACACTATTGTGGATGCCAACAAGTGCTTGCTGACAGGAGCCAGATAAAGCTGTAGCCTGAGAGGCTCTGACAGTGCCTGACAAATACAGAAGTGGAGGCTCACAACCATCCATTAGACTGAGCACAAGGTCCTGATGGGAGGAGCTAGAGAAAGGACTCACAGAGCTGAAGGGGTTTGCAGCCCCATAGGAGGAACAAAAATATGAACTAACCAGACCTCCCGCAGAGCTCCCAGGGATGAAACCACCAAACAAAGGAAACACATGGAGGCACTCAAGGCTCCAGCCGCCTATGTAGCAGAGGATGGCCTTCATCAATGGGAGGAGAGGCCCTTGGCCTTGTGAAGGCTCGATGCCCCTGGGTAGGGGAATGCCAGAACAGGGGAGCAGGGGTGGGTGCATTAGTGAGCAGGGGGAGGGGAGATAGGAGAGGGGATTTTTGGAGGGGAAATGAGGAAAGGGGATAAAATTTGAAATGTAAATAAAGAAAATACTTAATAGAAAAATGAAAAAAAGAAATATCTGGTATACAGTCTATTAAGTGCGAGACCCTGTGTGGCTTGTGACCCACAGGTTGAGAAACACTGTGCTGGAGCATCCTGCATCCTTTGCACAGCTCCTTGAGACTGGTGATGACTTCTTTCTCCCAGCATCCTGCAGGGGGATTTTGACTAGGGCAGAAGCCCTCCAGCTCAGCTTAAGCTTTCTCTATGTCCTATGACCACAGTGTATAGTGTTTTCAGTAATAAGCCCTTACCACCAGGCTTTGCAGGTCAGGCAAGTGTACTGGCAACAGTTTGCATTGATTTGGAAAACTACAGGGCCTCTTCTGTGCCCAGCTCATCGGAGGGTGTCACATACCTGGCACTGGGACTTTCTTTTAACTACCAATAACTATTGGTAACTATTATAACTATTAATAGTGTTTCTGTTAGAAACATTATTAATGCCTGGAAAGTACTTCTCTGTTCAAACTCTCTTAGTTTTTACTACACATAAAATAGTTTTGTTATCGCCATATCCTTGCCAGCATTTGTAGTCATTTCTTTTTCTTGCTAATAGCCATTTTTACATTTTGTAAGATGAAATATCATGATAGTCTAATTTAAGTCTCTTTGATAGCTAATGATGTTTTACACTTAAGACACTTTTTATTAATTTTTGAGAATTTCATATAGGGTACAATAAAATAGCATCATATCTAATCCCATCTCTCCCATCCAAGTCCTCCATAGGCTCCCAATATTCTTCCTCTCAACTTTATGCCTTTAAAAATATGTAATACCTTGAGTCCAGATAGTGCCGCCTAATATTCATGGGTATCGAGTTATCCACTGAAGCAAGGGAATCCTGAACGTGAACAGATCCTCAAAACAGGATGATTCTCCCTTCCTAGCAACTGTCTTCCACCCATAGCTTCTCAGCAAAGGAATGGGATCTGGAGAGCACCCGTCTCATCTATGCCAAAATTTGGCTGGTTTAATATTGTATAGGTCTTGTGAAGGTACCCGGCACAGCTATGAATCCATAATTTTTGAGAACATGTCTTGTCTAGAAGATGGTTTTGACGGCACTCTTCGTCAGCCCTGACTCAAAGTACAACTCTAAAAATTAGTTAGAATGGAATTACTGGCATGGAGGGACAAGGTTGCTCCCAGAAGATGCTGATAAAATTACAGTACAAGATATGGGGTCCTTTACTGTCAGCTGTGGGTCTCAGAGACTCCATGCACCATTGAAACAATACAGGCCACTGATATTGCTCTTGGTTCCCCATCATAACTGCACAGTAAGACTCCAGTTTTGAAGAAATCACACATTTTGGGGGCAGGATGTATAGACACCGATCTCAAACCAAGTAGAAAGCAGCCCCTTCTGGCTAGATTTTATAGTACCCAGAAGTGCCAAGCAGACTGCAAGAGGAGAAAAGGCATCTATGGTCTTAGCTGCTGTGGGACTTTTCATGCTACAGTGCTGACCTTCCAAGAACACTGTGCTTCCAGAGCAATAGTGGCTCCCTTTGATTGATGGTATCATTTAATTGCAGTGTTCATTTATTTTGTAGGGGAGTGTGGAAGTCTGGTTAATCTGTCTAGTGGAGAGATTGCAGTATTGAAATCACTGAATATTACTGTGTTAGCATTAATCTGTGTCTTTATATTTTAGGTTTTTTTTTTTTTTTTTTTTTTTTTTTTTTTTTTTGGCTTGGTGAACCTGTCCTTGGTGTGAATACATTTAGAATTGTAATTCCCTCT
>NC_034598.1:65616606-65618950 GCF_900095145.1 Mus pahari
TCTAGTGGAGAGATTGCAGTATTGAAATCACTGAATTTTACTTTTTTAGCATTAAAATGTGTCTTTATTTTTTTTGTTTTTTTTTTTTTTTTTTTTTTTTTTTTTTTTTTTAGCTGGGTGAACCTGTGTTTGGTGTGAATACATTTAGAATTGTAATTCCCTCTTGATGGGTTGTTTCTTTAATCAGTATGTAATGACTCTTTTTTTCTCTTCTGACTAGATTCAGTTTGTAGTCTATTTTTTTCCCCAGATTGTAGAATAGCAATGTATATTTACTTCTTTTTTATCCCACTTGCTTAGAAGATTATGTTTCATTATTTCACACTAAGATAACTTCTGTCTTTGATGACAAGAGATAATTCTTGGATACAACAAAGGAATTATATCCTTTCTAATTCAATCCATTTGTCTGAGTCTTTTGGTACAGGGATTTTTGAGATCATCCACATTCAGTTCAGAGTTATTGAAATATGTTGGTGTTTATTGATTTCTATAATTTCATAGATCTCTCTCTCTCTCTGTCTTTCTCTTTCTCTGTGTCTGTGTGTCTGTGTGTCTGTGTGTATGTTTAGCACTCCTTTGTTTCACAACTGTCTAAGTCATATGTATGTTTTTACCTGTACTCTTTTGGGTGTGTTTATCTTTCTCTTTTGTCAAAAGTATTCCTTCCAGTGTCCTCTATGGGTTGGCTTGGTGGTCATAAATTCTCTTAGCCTGCTTTGTCCTAGGAAGTTCTTTGTCCTTCAATTATGATTGATACTCTTGACTGGTATATCATCCTGGGTTGTCTGTTTTAATTGCTCAGAATTTAAAATACATCTTTCTAAGTCCTCTGGCTTTTAAGGCTTTCACTGGAGTCAGGGATGTCTCTGATGGGCTTGCTTCATTGTGTCAGGTAAAAGTGTCCGTCTCTTGTAGTTTTCAAAATGAAATATGCTTTCTTTGTTTTGTTTATTTGGTGTTTTAGCTATGATCTGACTTGGAAAGTTTCTTTTCTTGTCCTATTGGGTGTTCCATGAGCCTCTTGAATCTACTTGGGCATCTCTTTTCCTGTTCTTAGTAAATTTTGTGTCTTTTTTTTTTTTTTTTTGAAAATATTTTCTATTCCTTTGGCATGAAATCTTTCTTCTATTTCCATAATTAATCAATTTAGCCTCTGTACAGGGTCCTAGAGATTTTGAATGTTCCATTCATATGTTTTTTTTTTTTAAAATATCATTGGCATTGACTAAAGGATCCAAGTCTTCTACCTTGCCTTCAAGCCCTGAAATTCTATCCTCTGCATGGTAGAACTATATTGGTGAGGCTTCCGTTGACCTTTTAATTTGACCTATTGTAGTTTTCACTTGCCATCACTATGCCTTGTTTTTTCCTTCTGTACTTTGATGTCTTTATTGAATTATTCTATTTTCATATCTTGAATTGACCTCCTTAATTCATGCAGCTGTTGGTGTTCCCTTAGAATATATTTATGCCATCGTTGATTTGTTTGAAGGTATCTATTATTGTTCTTTTGAACTCGAGTTCTGGGATTTTATCTAGATCGTTTTCATTGGGGGCTGTTACTGTGGACTGAATTAACTTTCGGAGGAGACAAGTTGCCATGGCTTGTCAGGCTCGTTGGTTTTGTGCTAGGATTTGCCTCTCTAGGTTGAGATTGTTGGATAAGATTTTTGTTGTTGTCTTTTAATTCAATTCACTTTTCTACTTTTAGTAGAGGTGTTGGTAGTTCTCAGAAGGGACTCCATTGTAGTAGGGTTCAAGTGGCATTTCCTTCTCTTCAGCTGTCGTTCAGAACACTAGGCCATAGCCTGGTCCTCTCCTGCAGGTCACATACTGTCTGAAACCATGGGTACCACCCAGCAGTCTCTCCTGCAGGTCACATAATGTCTGAAACCATGGGTACCACCCAGCTGTAAACCCACCATTAAAAGGATATGTGGTGACTACAAATCGTCATTTTTCAAGTATTAGCTGTCCGGGGCCCTGAAAGGATACTGCTAGTATTGTGTATACCAATGTATCGGTTACTGTGGGTATGGGTAGAAAAAATAAGAAGAAAGAATCCACACTGAGATTAGTGGTTATAATTAGGGTGCTGGTAGGAAGTAAAGGAAAGTTCTATACATGAAGGATGAACATAGAAGAGAGGAAAAGATGGGGGTGAGGTGTGGGAGTTTTGGCTAAAGATAGATTGAAAAACCTGATAAACAGCTTCAATGAAGTAGCTGGATATAAAATTAACTCAAACAAATCAATGGCCTTTCTCTACACAAAGGATAAACAGGATGAGAAAGAAATTAGGGAAACAACACCCTTCACAATAGTCACAAATAATATAAAA
>NC_034598.1:65622385-65648006 GCF_900095145.1 Mus pahari
AGGATAGAACACAGGGACCCCAATGGAGGAGCTAGAGAAATTACCCAAGGAACTGAAGGGGTCTGCAACCCTATAGGTGAAACAACAATATGAACTAATCAGTACCCCCAGAGCTCATGTCTCTAGCTGCATATATAGCAGAAGATGGCCTAGTCAGCCATCGTTGGGAAGAGAGGCCCCTTGCTCTTGCAAACTTTATATGCCCCATACAGGGGAACACCAGGGCCAAGAAGTGGGAGTGGGTGGGGGACATTCGGGATAGCATTTGAAATGTAAATGAAGAAAATATCTAATAAAATAAGTTAAAAAATGCTAAATTTTTAAAAAAGAAAAAAAAAGATGCTAAGATACAAAGGGGGAAAAGGCAGGCTCAGATAGCGAGGGATCAGGTGGTCTGCTATGTTGAACATGGGTAGTTTGCAGTAAGAAATAGCTGTACAGTGTAATAAGAGCTGGATGGTGCCTGGGTGTGAAGCTGGACTCTAGGCAGACTCCCCAGCCTCAGAAAGAGACCGGAGATGGGGTCCAATGTCTTGATTAGAAGTGGGAGGTAAAACTAATAATTTATAATATTTCTGCATAATATGGTTAATTGTCTAAAAGAACTCAAACCTAATTGCTAGTTTAAAAAATTCCCCCAATTACTTTTTGAATTTTATTGTACTGTATAAGCTGTTGGGCCAAATGTTCCATCAACATCTTTTAACCTGTGTATCTTCTAGGATATTAAGTCTTTAAATTTCAACGTTACGTTTTAAATGTTAGAAGTCTAACAAATAATTGGGCTAATGAGAAAGATTACATGTCGTTGCACACAGAGGCTTGGTCTATATTAATTGAAAGGACCACAGAAAGGGGCAAATTAGAGCAGGTTTTTCAAATCAACAAAAAACCTTGTAAG
This sequence comes from Mus pahari, assembly GCF_900095145.1. NCBI lineage: Eukaryota > Metazoa > Chordata > Mammalia > Rodentia > Muridae > Mus > Mus pahari. The sequence continues at coordinate 65,623,287 of NC_034598.1, forward strand.
AATACATTGTATTTACTTCTGGGAAGCGTTGGAGTGCAGGCCTTGGAAAACAGGCTGCTCGCCTCTCTAATTCTTCAATACCAGCCTTGGTTAGCTTTTCCCAGCTGTCCTGGACTAACAACCTGCTGAGGTCTCAGGTGGGGAGGCCACAGTTGGCCAGCTGTTCTCAATAATCTGCAGAATTCATTATCTATCTGTGAACAATGCTAAGGCCCTGTGGAGCCTTCCTTTCGAAGAAACGCACAAAGCTGGAAGCTCATAAGCAATCTCGCAGGTCATTAGTCCCACATGGAAGATAGAGGGCTCCTTCTATTCTTCCCTTCCGTTTTTCTTTCTTTCTCCCTTCCTTTTGTATACAGAAGAAATTACCCTTAAGGTTCTTTGAGGATCAGTCCCCATCTGCACTAAAACACACACACTGAAAAGGATTTTCAAGAGAACTTATTGAGGAAGCAAGTAAATTGAATTCTCGCTAGGTCTTAAAGGTTTATTATTTAAAGAGTAGTCGGGATGTTGGGTGGATACTATCTTATATTGTTTCTTCTAAAGGTGTTGCAGTCAAAATTGTAACTGCTTGTTTTGTAGGTAATGGGGTCAAGCTCACAGTATGAATGTACGTGTGTGTGCAGATGTATTCACACACATACAGCTTATCTATTAGAGTTGGGATAATGACGTTATATTACCTCAGCTATAAGACAACAGGGCTGGGATTTGTGTACGGCTCAGTGGTGGAGCACTTTCCTAGAATGTAACAGGCTCTGGGGGAGGGGCCTACTGCCCAGCATGAAGAGGAAAAAGAAGTGTGTGTGTATATGTGTGTTTGTGTGTGTGCGTGCATGTGTGTGTATAAAATTAATATATGTTTATGTACATATGTCTATATTATACAGAAAAAGAAATATCAACAGGCATGTTTTCACGCCTGAAGTGTAGAGACTGTTGTCTACACGTGCATGTGCACTTGTATGTGGAGCTCAGTATGCCATCTTTTCTTTCCTGGTACCAGACGGGAAGGGATGCTTTTGATGGCCAAGTTTGAGTCACTGTAAAAAGCCAAGGCAGGCAGTCACTGCGAGAAGACATAGCTAGGTGCCAACCTTATATTTACTCAAAGTGTTGTGATAGGACCAGAATGTGGAGAAAAACTTAGTGACTATAGGAGTAGGTCAACACAGACTGGAAATATGAGAGGGCTGTGTAAATGTAGTTTAAATGAATAAAATGTAAATGTATAAAAACATAAAATTGATAACAGGTAGGGATTTCATTTCTCTTTCTTTCTTTCTTTCTTTCTTTCTTTTTCTCTCTCTCTTCCTTCCTTCCTTCCCTCTTTTCTTTCTTTCTCTCTTCTTTCTTTCTTTCTTTCTCTCTCTTTCTTTTCTTTCTTTCTTTCTTTCTTCCTCCTCCTCCTTCTTCTTCTTCTTCTTCCTCTCTCTCTCTCTCTCTCTCTCTCTCTCTCTCTCTCTCTCTCTCTCTCTCTCTTCTCAACTTATCAGTCCTCCTGCCTCATCCACCCTGTTTAGATTATGGGAAGGTTCTACCATACTAGGCAAGAAGTTTTATTGTGGTTTTGTAGAAATTGAAAGTATTGTTATCGATTGGGTACTGTTTTGGGAAATATCTACCAATTTTATTAGAAATGTTTTTTTGTTGTTGTTGTTGTAGGGCAAGTGGACTGTGCTACCAGGCAAGCATAAGAACTGGTAAGGTGAGCGCACTCAAACCCTGGGAATCTCAGAGATCTGAGACAGGAGGAGGGGAGCTGCCACCTCCCTGCTCCGTGTGCCTGCTCTGGAACACATAACCATAACACCCAACTGAGGTGACCAGTCAGTCACATAACGCAGCAGCACCTGGAGTCCTTCCCCATGCAAATAGAGCATCACCAACATCTTAATCTCACCCAATAGAAAACATTTACCATATTTCGATCTTCCTTCTTCTTGAATTTCCTGTGTTTTGTAAATTATATCTTGGGTAGTCTAAGTTTCTGGGCTACTATCCACTTATCAGTGAGTGCATATCAAGTGAGTTCTTTTGTGATTGGGTTACCTCACTCAGGATAATATCCTCCAGATGCATCCATTGGCCTAAGAATTTCATAAATTCATTGTTTTTAATTGCTGAGTAGTACTCCATTGTGTAAATGTACCACATTTTCTGTATCCATGCCTCTGTTGAGGGACATCTGGGTTCTTTCCAGCTTCTGGCTATTATAAATAAGGCAGCTATGAACATAGTGGAGCATGTCTCCTTATTATAAGTTGGAGCATCTTCTGGGTATATGCCCAGAAGAGGTATTGCTGAATCTTCTGGTAGTACTATGTCCGATTTTCTGAGGAACCGCCAGACTGATTTCCAGAGTAGTTGTACAAGCTTGCAATCCCACCAACAATGGAGGAGTGTTCTTCTTCCTCCATATCCTTGCCAGCATCTGCTGTCCCCTGAATTTTTGATCTTAGCCATTCTGTCTGGTGTGAGGTGGAATCTCAGGGTTGTTTTGATTTGTATTTCCCTGCTGATTAAGGATGTTGAACATTTTTTTTTCAGGTGCTTCTCAGCCATTCGGTATTCCTCAGTTTAGAATTCTTTATTTAGCTCTGTACCCCATTTTTTAATAGGGTCACTTGACTTTCTGGAGTCCATCTTCTTGAGATATATATATATATATATATATATATATATATATATATATATGATATTAGTCCCCTATCTGATTTAGGATTCATAAAGATCCTTTCCCAATCTGTTGGTGGAGTTACAGAGACAAAGTTTGGAGCTGAGACAGAAGAAAGGACCATCCAGAGACTGCCCCACCCAGGGATCCATCCCATAACAACCACCAAACCCAGACACTATTGCATATGCCAGCAAGATATTGCTGACAGGACCCTGATATAGCTATCTCTGGTTAGGCTATGCCAATGTCTGGCAAATACAGAAATGGATGCTCACAGTCATCTAGTGGATGGAACACAGGGTCCCTAAAGAAGGCTCTAGAGAAAATAACCAAGGAGCTAAGGGGTCGGCAACCCTATAGGAGGATTAACAATGTGAACTAACCAGTACCCCACAGAATTGTGTCTCTAGTTGCATATGTAGCAGAGAATGGCCTAGTCGGTTGTCAATGGGAGGAGAGGCCCTTGGTCTTGCAAAGATCATATGCCCCAGTACAGGGGAANACCAGGGCCAGGAGGCAGGAGTGGGTGGTTTGGGGAGCAGGGCAGGGGGAGGGTATAGGAGACTTTGGGGATAACATTAACATTTGAAATGTAAATGAAGAAAATATCTAATAAAAATGTTTTTTTTTTTTTTTTTTTTTTTAAAGAAAACACTTACCACCTAAATCCCATCCCACTCCCCAAGTATCATACAGTCATGGTCTGTGGAATAAGGCACACAGGTTATTTCACCGAGGATCATCTGAGAGTGGCTGGCTTTACTGAGCTGTAACACACGGGGAAAGAGTCTCTACCTCAAGCATTTATCATCGGCTCTTGGACCTGCCTGCTAAGCCAGGCTCTCATTACCTGCAGAGGCTCTCCTCAGAGCTGTTGACATATCACCTCTGCTGACACTGACATTGCTGATGTACCTGTTGCAGGACTTTGGACCCCTGCTACCTGCCCCAAGCAGGCAGCCCAGATTTCTTTATTAACCCCTTTAAGAGCTCTGACACTCCTGGCCTTCCTGGCTGTGGAAGCTATCCATCCCAGGCTCTGTTTCACGCTCTCAGTCTGCCATATATAGAGACATCTGATGCCCCAGGGTAAAGGGGGCAGACTATGGACTCCCCATCCTGGACGTTGGTCTCCCTAAGCCAGTGTATTAGCCGTGTCTTCGCACCGCTGGTAGAGAAGCAGAATGCAGAATACAGAATACAGAACCACATTTTGTTATATCATATTCTATACATAGAGTATTTTGATTTCCACATGTATGTAGTATACAGGACATAAAGGTCTTTGTGCTCACAGACATGTACTACGGAGACTGAAATGTTAGCTGCACAAGTTTGTTCCTTCCAGGGAAGGAATACAAAACCTAGTTTCCCCCCAGAAGGCAAGAGTGGGTGTGCCTTCTAACCTGGTTCCCTTTGTACAACCTGTGTGGCCAGGCTGAGCAATGGGCCCCCCTTCCAGGCTCTTCTCATAAATTTGCTTTTTATGTCAGCCAAACCTGCCTTTATGGAAGGTGTACTTTCCATGTCCTTTCTAAGAGTTTTGATGCAGTCGAGTCTGATCCGTATTTAATTTACTTGGTTTCTCCAAGAGATTGAGGTATGTATATGCATGCAGGATTGAGAGGATCACCTGAAGATGCATGCGGGATTGAGAGGATCACCTGAAGAGCAGTCTCCATCATCTTGTGTTGTGTTTAAGTCCATCTAAAAGCAACCGCTCAGACACCCATGGCCCGACTCCCAAGGTCTGAACCAACGTTGACTCCTGAGTCCTGCCTTGCTGTGAAGGTTGCAGAGATCTTCTCAATGTCCCATAAAAGGATAGAAAAAGACTGTAGTGAAAAGCCCATCTAATATGGAATCAACTGTTTCTGAGAGCTGTTACTGGAAGATGAGTCATGTTTAGAAATGTTGTGTATAAAGACTAAGTTCACTATAAAATGATGAGCTCCTATTTTATAGAATTAAAGTAGAAAATGAAGAAACTGAAATATAAAGTCAGTCAAATCAAGGTCGCCGGCTCGTATAGGCTCCTCACTTAGAAGTCAAATCAAGGTCGCCGGCTCGTATAGGCTCCTCATTTAGAAGGTTCCTTTGTTCTCCTCATGCGTAACATGACTTTCATGAGAATTGTCTGTTCTACCTGGTCATGAATTCCTACCTAAATACAATAGAGCAAAACTTTTCTTTATAATTTGGCTGGAAAAGTTAATTCCTGACAACTATATGTACCTTTACATATTATAGTATATGAAAAGCAAATGCAGGTTTGGGTGAAAAGACCCTACAGAGACAGACATACTAAGTGTTAGGTGTAAGCAGTCTGGGCCCTGATTTAGATAACTAGAGCTATAAGAACATTTTCTAGGTAACATGGAAAATTAAATGTGGATTATAATGTAGGAACTATTAAAATGTACATTAAATGTTTGGCTTGGGAGATGGCTCAGAAGGCAAATGCCTAACAGTCCAAGGTTTTGATCTGCATTCAGGTCCTTCCAGTAAAATGTTGGGTGTGGTAGCATGTGCCTATAATCCTAGCGCGCACACAGTCAAACATACAGCTTTGTTAAATTGGTGGGTCACAAAACAAAGTAAAAAGATGTGAATGGAAGACAGGATACACATGAAGGATGAGTTGACTGAAAATGGGTATGAACGCGATGAAAAAAGGTAGGGAATTAACATAAAGGTAATGTAGTATATGTGTGTATATGTGGCATGTTTGTGTGTGTGTGTGTGTGTGTGTGTGTGTGTGTGTGTATCAAATTGTTAAAGAAAAAAAGTTCAACAAAAGTTAGAAATTTTTCATATTGGTTAGTGATAAGTGTTAAAATATTTCTGGGAGAAATAGTGTGGTGCTTGGAATTGGTTTCAAAATACTTCAGAAAAATCACAGCTATACCAATCCCTCCAAGGCTCGGGAAACATCACAGGAGGGGTGGGAGGACATGAGGCTGGAGGGAAGGGGTGTGCAGTGAGACTCTGATCTGCAGGCATCCCAGGGCCATTTGTGCTGTTGACTCATAGCATCGGCAGCTATCTTGAGAAAACCTGCCCAAGATTGGCCCTGTCACAGCAAGCATAGGCCTGCGTGGGTCTGCATCGGGTCCTCTTCCATACTAACGTGTGACCGAGTGGGCCTCTGCTCTTGCATACAAACGTGTGTGAATGAGTGGGCCTCTGTTTCTTGTGCCTTCTCTTGGACTCTTTTTCCTTCTGTTTGTTTTGTTCAATTCCAATGTGATAGTTTTTGTTTTTATCTTATATTTTGTTTTATTAGTATTCCTTAGAATCCTGCTTGTCTGCCCTTTCTTTCTAATGAGAGAGAAAGGAGTGGAACCAGACAGGAGAGAAGCTGGGGAGGAACTGGGAGGATTAGTGTGAGGGGAGACCTTAAACAGGACATACTATGTGAGAAAAAAAATTCTATTTCTAATAAAAGAAAATATATAAGATGGAAAGATACACCCAAAAAGTTGGGTGAGAGGGGAAGAGGTATGGATCTGGGGATAGTTAGGGGAAGGAGGGAGACTGTGATCCAAGCATATCATCTGCAATTCCCAAAGAACTATAAAAATGTATATTAAAAAAAAGATTGGCCCTGTCAACATCTTGTCGTGGATGGAGAGGAACTTGTGAAACGCCACCACTGTGAAGGGTTTACAGGCATCTAAGGATCAATGGATGAATGGATGAGGAATGGCATTTTCTTGAATGGTACAGCCACTGGTAAGGGTGCCCATAGTCCTGGAGAGAACCCTAATGGAACTCACTGGGTCATGATAAAGAAAAGACATAGAGGAATGGATCAACTTGGGAAGAGGAAGGGGATCCACAGGAACAGTATACATACGGTCAAAAGACTCTGTAGACATGAATAAAGCGTCATATGGAAACCCATTTTATGTAATTAATGTATAGTAATTAAAAAGACAAAATGAAATGAAGATCCAAGCAGAAGCCTCATCCAAGAATATAGTAGAAATGGTACAGAAACAAAAGATAAATAAAATAAAAATAAAAAGAGGAGATTTCAGAAACTAGCCAGCATAAAGACAGATGTTTGTTACAGCTGGGAATGAATGTTTATAACGTCATGCAAGGAAAATGTGGAGAAAAAAATCAAGCACTTAAACCATAATACACTCAATCAAGAGATTATTCTTATGAGTAGTCATCATGAAAGGTTTCATGTTCATTTCTTTACTGCCTACGATAGGGCTGAAACACAACTTTTGGAATTATGCTTCCAACTGTGGGATTCTCAGAATGTGAGCTTCATAGCTTATATCATATTTTATGTTTCAGAGATAGGATAAGAAGTGTGTTTTTTTGCTTGTTTTTTATAAACAAAATATGGTGTGTACAAAGTCAGTAGAACATTTTTTTTCTTTTAGTTAGAGTTCTTTGGAAGAGTTGTAGGTCATATACTAGAGAAACCGCTGTTAACACTCAGTTCAAATACCCAGAGGTAAAACCCACTTCAATAGTCAAGTTCATGAGTTTGGGCTAAGGCAGAGGTGAGATGGAACTGAGAAATCCTGCTGAGCTTGAGAGGCCCAAGGACAGGCAGATGAGTGTTTCTAGATAAATACTACTCATACCAGCAGAAGGTTTGTCCTGGGTGGGCTGGTGGGTGGTCAGAGAAAAGAGGACGTGCTAATGAAGACCTCAGTTTGCAGCTTTGCTCCAGTACAGCCATTTGTTTCAGTCATTAACTCAGCCCTAACGTAATGTTCATCTTTCCATTTTTAGATACACCCCGAAGCAGTACAGACTGACTGCTCAGGACAGTTTTCAAAAGAATATGCCAAAGGTTCTCAAAACCTGAATAAGTTTAAAACAAACAAACAAACAAACAAAAAAACCCCAAATCTAAAACCAAAACAAACAAACAAACAAAACCCCCTGACCTGTAGAATGCTATTTAACTAGATAGCATCTTCTTCTTCTTCTTCTTCTTCTTCTTCTTCTTCTTCTTCTTCTTCTTCTTCTTCTTCTTCTTCTTCTTCTTCTTCTTCTTCTTCTTCTTCTATAGGAATAGGCTTGTTTATACAATGTGAAAACACTTGTTAAAAACTCAACTCAACTTGTGGTCATAGCTTATAATCACTAGTATTTTTAATTAATGATTTAAAGATGACATGATAAATAACAATTAAATTCTAATAAGTCAGAGAGAGTATAAGGAAGATGTGTGTATATATATGTGTGTGTGTGTGTATGTGTGCAGAAGAATCTCTGAGTGGTCAGGAAGTTCTCTCTCCCTCCTAACTTCTGCCCTGTTTTACTCTGTCTTGGGTACAACAGCTGACTGTCATTGCAGCCATCCTGACACATGGAAAAGGCTGCCTATTCACTCATTCAATACCATCTTCCTTGCTGTATCCCACAGCATGTGGCCACCTTACCTGACTCTGGGAAACATGGTCACTGTCACACTGTCAGTGCAGTCGCTTCTGTCTTTCCCTGATGATCTCTCATCACTTAGCTAAAAATGAAGCTGTTCCTGACAAACATAGAAGCCATTATGTAACGTATATCCTTGCTCATCCACAAAGGAGATGGGCAAGACCCCACAGAGCTGTGGATGGCCATGGTTGCAAAGGAGACCTTGATATTGTAGGGTCCCTTCTCTGTCTGCTACTGATACTACCCCACTGAAAGGAGAAAGGAACATATTTGCAAATGTTTCCCCTCTTCTTTATGATTCTTATAGTCATGCAGTACACCTGACCTTTGACACCATGACTGCTGGATGTGAATAATCTGCATCAAGGGTACGATGATCACAGCTCGTGGGCCAGCAGAATATGAATCTAGAAGAGGAAAAGTTAAGCATTAATGGATTTGCTTTAGGCATTTCACAATCTACAGGTCCTGATTAGACTGAAAGGGGATTATCATGGGTGAACTGGAAACATAAATAAATAATATATTTTAGAGTTCACATATATTTCTTCTAAATAAATCAGCATGCACTGATTCCAAAAAGAAAGAAAGAAAATAGGAGACATTCTTTATAATAATTTATTTTTTTGCACTCCATATTTTATCTCCCCTAGCCCTATCCACCCTCCGACTGTTCCACATACCATACCTCCTCCCCACCCCATTTCCACATGGATGGCCCCCCCCCACCTCACCTCTAAACTACCTGGGGCCTCCTGTCTCCTGAGGGTTAGGTGCATCATCTCTGAATGAACACAGACCTGGAAGTCCTCTACTGTATGTGTGTTGGGGGCCTCATATTAGCTGGTGTATGCTGCCTAGTTGGTGTTCCAGTATCTGAGAGATCTTGGGGGGTCTAGATTAATTGAGAGTGCTGGTCCTCCTACAGGATCGCCCTTCTCCTCAGCTTCTTTCAGCCTTTCCTAATTCAACAACAGGGGTCAGCTGCTTCTGTCCATTGGTTGGATGCAAATATCTGCATCTGATTCTTTCAGCTGCTTGTTGGGTCTTTCAGGGGCAGTCATGATAGGTCCCTTTTTGTGAGCACTCCATAGCCTCGGTAATAGAGTCAGGCCTTGGGACCTCCCCTTGAGCTGGATCCCACTTTGGGCCTGTTGCTGGACCTTCTTTTCCTCAGGCTCCTCTCCATTTCCATCCCTGTAATTCTTTCAGATAAGAACAATTATGGGTCAGAGTTGTGACTGTAGGATGGCAATCCCATCCCTCACTTGATGTCCTGTCTTCCTGCTGGAGGTGGGTTCTATAAGTTCCCTCTCCCAACAGTCAGGCATTTCATCTAAGGTCCCTCCCTTTGAGTCCTGAGAGTCTCTCTTCTCCCTGGTCTCTGGTGCATTCTGCAGGGTCCCTCCAACCTCCTACCTCCTGAGATTGCCTGTTTCCCTTTTTTCTCCTGGCCCTCAGGGCTTCAGTTCTTTTCCCTCACCCAATACCAGATCAGGTCCCTCCCCCCCCCGCGCACTACCACACCCCCCATATACTTTCCCTCCCAGGTTTCTCCCTCCTTCCCCACTTTTGATAATTTTCTTCTCTCTTCCAAGTGGGACTGAGGCATCTTCACTTGGGCATTTCAGCTTGTTGTGCTTTTTGAATTCTGTGGACTATATCTTGGGTATTCTGTATTTTTTTGTGTGTGGGAGGGCTAATGTCCACTTATTAGTGAGTACATACCATGCATGTCCTTTTGAGTCTGAGTTACCTCACTCAGGATGATATTTTCTAGTTCCATCCATTTGCCTGCAAAACTTAGGATGTCCTCGTTCTTAATAGCTGAGTAGTATTCCATTGTGTAAATGAGCCACATTTGTCTGTCATGGGACATCTGGGTTGTTTCCAGCTTCTGGCTATCACAAATAAGGACACTATGAACATAGTGGAACACATATCCCTGTGGCATGGTGGGGCATCTTTTGGGTATATCCCTAAAGTGGTATTGCTGGGTCTTCAGGTAGATTCCAATTTTCTGAGGAACCTCCAAATTGATTTCCAGAGTGCTTGTACAAGCTTGCAATCCCACCAGCAATGGAGGAGAGTTCCTCTTTCTCCACATCCTCTCCAACTTGTGTTGTCACCTGAGGATTTGATCTCAGCCATTCTGATTGGTGTATGGTGGAATCTCAGGTTCGGTTCGTTTTGATTTGCTTTTCTCTGATTACCAAGGACTTTAAACATTTCTTTAGGTGCTTCTCAGCTATTTGAGATTCCTCATTTGTGAATTCCCGGTTTAGTTCTATACCCCATTTTTTGATTGGGTTGTTTGTTTTTTTGGTGATTAACTTTTTGAATTCTTTATATATTTTAGATATTGGCCCTCTATTGGATGTGGGGTTAGGGAAGATTTTTTTTCCCCTAATCTGTAGATTGCTGACTTGTCTTATTGACTATGCCCTTTGCCTTACAGAGACTTTCCAGTTTCATGAGGTCTTTTTTTTTTTTTAAAAAAAAGTATGTATATTGTTTTATTTGTTATTGTTTGAGAGTCTTGTACATGCACACAATGTTTTAAACAACGATTCTCTATCTCTCCCTTTTCACTCCTTCCTTCTAATCTCCCCCCTCCCCCCCCCACACACACTTCATGCCCTTAAGAAAGAAAATGCACCAAATCCCCTTCCTGTTACCTGGATGTCGATAGTGGATAGTGTAGGACCACCAACTGGAATGTGGAAAACCACCCAGAGGCTAAATCCCTGATGGTAACTGACTTTCCCTTCCCGGGCAGCCAACTGAGGAAAAGCTTTCTTAAAACAGTGTCATGCCTTGCCTTTTGGAAACACAAAGCCAAAACCTCTTGGAGGTTTTCTTGGTGATTGATGATGCGGCTTAGCAAACTGTAAAATGGTATTTGAAAGCTAGTATGCGCAGGGATCTTAAAGCAAGCGTCCCCTAAACAATGTGGCTATGAATGAAACTTAAGCTGATATAAGGTACATCGCAGGAAAACAGAAATTCGCCTAACAAGGAGCAGGGATGGAATCTGAAACCAGCATGGGACTGCTGATGTCAAACCTGGATAAAGAAGCTCAGAGGGTTCATTTATCACACGGGCTGTAATGAGCTCTCTCTTGCAGCAACAGTAGAGTTCTTTGAAGTATCCAGAACCCTCAGAAGCAACATTCAGGGAGACGTGCAGACATTTGCAATAATCAATAGGAGCCCTGGCAAAAGCATTAATTAAAGCTGCTGCAGTTTCTTGCAATCCAATGAGGTTTGGATTTCAGATAATTGCGGTACAGTAAATGGAGAAAAGAAACCAGAGCTATTTGTCTCATATGCAAGCCAATTTTCCGGGCACAATCAAATTTTACTTCTTATATTCTCTAACAGCTGCTTTAAACCCATCGAGGATTCAGAAGTCATGATACAATATTGGTAAGAAAATTAAAGTGGTGGCAAATCACAACTTGCTTTTTGAGCATCACAGGGGGAGGTCAGTTAATATTAAATATCTGTAGCCTACGCACACTCACATTCACATTTCCTAGGAGAGTCTAAGCGAAATACAACCTTCAGGGATAACACTTATAGCTTTTGCATAACAATAACCAAGATGCTGATATCGGCTAATGAAATTCTGAGGCTGAAGTAGAGCCCCCAAGGCTCACAGCGAAGGTCTCTTATGAAACCAGAGATACACTCCTTGTTTAAAAAGCAAACAGTCAATCCTATTTACTCATTCAACATATATATATATATATATATATATATATATATATATATATATATATAGTGAACACCTTCTTTATGTCAATGTTGCTTAGACCCTGGAGAGGTCCTAGCGAGAAACCACAAACTATCTTTACCTCACGGAGTTTAAAGACTAGGGGAAACAGGGCTTAATGAGACATCCACATAACTAAATGGATATTTGCAAACTATGAAAATAGCTTTGGAGCAAAGGAGGCCAGCGCTGGGAAAGCAGCGGAAATTTCAGAGGAAATACCTAGACCACGAAAAGAGTTAAGAAGATTTGAGGCTTTGCTAGGAACTATGGAAGAAGAAGAATACAATAGGGAAAATACACTTGATGAGTCTTGGCTGAAAGACTTAAGAGACTAAGCCCAAACATTTAGAGGGCAGAGAGAAAGGAGTGAGCTGTGAATTGCGACAAAGCTGGCTAGACAGAAGCTAGATCAGTGGTTCTCAACCTGTGGGGCTCGACCCCATTAGGCTGAATGATCTTTTCACAGGCATTGTATATCGGATATCCTGCACATCAGATATTTACATTATGATTCAAAACAGTAACAGTAACACTTGCAGTTATGAAACAGTAGCAAAAATAATTTTCTTACTGGGGGTCCACACATCATGAAGGACTGTATCAAAGGGTAGCAACATAGGATGCTAGAGAACCACTGTACTAAACCATTTAAGGCCATAGGGGAAAAAAAATTATTTTTCTGTAAGTAATGGGGAACCACTGACATTCAGGCAGAGGTATATATATCACAAACCTTGTGAAATGACACTTCTGGGTAGCATGAAGACATACTCTGAGAGAAGACAAACCTTCTGTGGTCAGAGTCACAGGAAAGAGAATGGCAATTTGGACAAGTGGGGAGGTTGGGTTTCCTGTCTCCCAAAAGGTTCTGATCTTGCTCTCTTTACAAATTGGGCAGACAGAGGGAGAGAGAAGATTAAACAAAGAGAACTTTATTAACATAGGATTGACAATTCAATGGGAAAGTACCAAAGTAGCACATGGAATGACAGTCTAATGGAACAACAAGAGATTTGAACTCTTGGTAGAGCGGGATGCTAGCCAAGAGCTGTAAGACACATGTTATGAGTGTTTTATCTTAAAAAAGTATTAGAGCTCCCAAAAGTCTGTGGGGCTAGAGTTGCAGGTATTGGGTGGGTCTTGGAAGGCAAGAATCATTAGCAGGTCAGACCGCCAGCAAGAGTGAATTCTGGTTTCTGTCAGAGCAGAGTCTCAAGCTGGTGCAGGATGAGTCCTGTGCCTGCAGCTGCAGGTCGAGTCCTGGAGGCAGAGTGAGTTCCCTGCCTGACACAGAACCTTCAGGGGTGACAAATCGCCAATGAGACCCCTGCCAGTTTCAAGGGCAGTCTTCTTTGCCTTTATAGATCCTGGAAGTCTGATGAACAGAAGCTTGCGTTCATTAGAGATAGAGCCATGCAGGCCCTGATTGGCTGCTGTGTGAGTGTGCGCGTGCGCATGCGCACACATGTTCTAATGAAGTGTTAACCAAAGACCACTCCACAGGGACACATCTGGTGAAGAGAACCTACCAAAAGCATTCACAATCCTGTCCGTGTTCTCCTTTGAATCCCACACGGGTGGCAGAGGAGGTTCTCAGCTGTTAAAGGGTGCTATGGGACACTGTGCTCAGGTGCTTGCTCATTTCTGATTGTTTGCAACGATCTTCGCTTGCCTATGTCTGGCTCCCATTGCACTCGGGTTTTTCAAGTCAGTTTCCATCCAGCAGGTTTTTTTTTTTTTTTTTTTTTTTTTTTTTTTTTTTTTTTTTTTTTTTTTTAATGTTTCCTTCCAGTCTCTTTCTTGGCTGCCTCTTCTATAAAAGCTGGGGCTCCCTTACCCCTATCACACATATTATAAAAAGAATACTCGGTGCATCTGTGATTTGTAGAGAGATATCTAAGAGGTACAATATGAAGAATTATTAAAGTTTTAGACACAATAAGAGAGGTAATCCCACAATATGATGAATGAGCTTTGTTTTTCTTTTCTTTTTCTTTTTTTCGGAGGTGAATCCTGATGAAGAAATTAGCTTACCAGAACTTCTGAAGATTTATATTGAGTTTTGGGTAATTTGAGCCTTACAAATAGAGACTTCACTCTGTTTAAAGTCTACATCTAAGATATAAGGTGTGGAAAAGAAATGCAAGTTTTGTACTTGAAAGTGGGCGTGTCCATAAAGTCACCAACCAGAAGAGAAAGCAAAAAAAAAAAAAAAAAAGGAAGCTAAGCCTGAGCCTAGAAGAGCTATAATGTTTAATAGCATGGGTTCTTAGGTGTAGACCCTGGGGCCAACAGTGTGATAACCATCTGGGAATCTGACAGAGTGCAAAAGAATCCTCACTACATAGAAACCTCTGAGCTGGGGCTCAGCATCATGCCCAGTGATCATCCCTTAGATGTTTCTGAGGCACACTCAGAGTTGGAGCCACTGGTAAAGGAGGGAACAGGAGCAGGAAGAGTCTTGAAGAGTTGTTGGGACTGAGCTGCCTGGCTAAGGTCAAAAGGAAAGGCAGGCGAATGTGGGCTGTTAGAGTCAGGGAGACTCTGTCGAGGAGGGCATCAGAGGCATCAGAGGGACAGGGGTGATCATTTTTGACTTTGGAGAAATCTGTCTCAATCAAAACCTAGAGATAATGGCAGACTGGAGTGTGTTGAACAGTGGGAGGAGAAGGAAATGAGCACAGAGAACCCTCCCGGTCTGAACAAGCTAAGGAACTGGAGGAGAACGTGGGTTGGGATGCACTGAACACATTGGCATTACGTGCATGTTTAAATGGGGGTTGAAAAGATCAGAGTGAAGTGAATACAGAGGAGGCAGATGGTGCAATAAATCAACAGAGAGGGTATTACTTTACGAAAGGTAAACTCATGCATTACAAGGTCTGAATGCAAACACTGCCTTCAGATTCCCTCCTCTGCTCTCACATCATGCATGAACACAGTATCCCAGTTCATCACTATCTCCCGACTTGCCCCAGTTCCTGCGATGGGCTGTTTGTAAGTTTGTTTCTTAGCAACATGACAGACTACCCTTCTTCAGTACCTTGTCAGCAAGTTTCGCACCCCGTGTGAGAAAGTATCTGAAAGCAACCATTTAGGGACTAAGCATTTATCTTGGCTCATGGTTTCAGAGGACTTTCCTCCAGCCAAATGGGGAAGGCACGAGTCATGGCAGAGATTGTCAGCACCGTCACGGACCTGGAAACAGGGCAAGTGCCAGCTATGAGAAAGTACCAGGGGCTTTGGCACAACCTTTAAAGGCCCACTCACAAGGGCCTACTCCTTCCAGATAGGCTCCACCTCCAACATAGAGCCAGCATCTTGTGGACAAGCATTCAAAAATCAGCCGTGGGAACATTTTAGATTGAGACCATAGCGAGGCCCTTCATTTTTGCTTTCTTGTCATTAGTTCAGTGCTATGTACTTAGAGCTAGCTCCCACTGTATATCTTATTTGACTATCCTTCCTTATCATCAATCACTGTCTGTGCTAGTCTTTATTGTCAAGTTGACACAGCCTGGGAAGAAGGAGCCCCAACTGACTAGCTGCCCAGAACAGATTTGGCCGATAGCCCTGTCTATGAGCCTGTTTTGATTCATGATTGATATGTAAGGACTCAGTTCACTGTGGGGTACCCCATCCCTAGGCAGGCAGATCTGGCCTGTATAACAAAGCTAGTTGATAATGAGTCTGTGCAAATCAGATCAAGCCTTGCTTCCATGCTACTGGCTTGAATTCCTGCTCTGACTTCCCTCAATGATGGATTGTGTAAGTCTAAGATGAAATAGACCCTTCCCTCCCCAGTTTGATTTTTGGATGATGTAGTGGTCTGAATATACTTGGTCCATGGAGTGGCACTATTAGGAAGTGTGACCTTGTTGGAGGAAATGTGTCACTGTGGGAGTGGGCTTTAAGACCCTCCTCCTAGCTGCCTGAGGAGCCAGTCTTCTTTCTAGCAGCCTCCAGATGAAGATGTAGAACTCTCAGCTCCTCCTGCCCCATGCCTGCCTGGGTGCTGCCATGCTCCTGCCTTGATGATTATGAACTGAACCTCTGAATCTGTAAGCCAGCCCCAATTAAATGTTGCCCTTATAAGAGTTGCTTTGGTCATGGTGTCTGTTCATGGTGGTAAAATGACAGAAATCAAACTTTAACATGGCCTAATCTATTATCCTATTTCTTCTTTCTCATAGCACCTTTATGGCTCTGAAATGATCTCATTTGTTTTCTGGTAGTTAAGTTTAGGACAGATGGAAAGACTTTCCCTATTCATAGGGGTATCTCTAACGTTTAGCGTCATGACTGGAGTGTGGTAAGCATTTTACAAATGTCTGTGGAAGAGCAGCACACAAACATGTCTGAAAACATGTATTTTTGTCCATTTTATATAGGGGGTTTAAAGGAATATTGGCAATTAACGGAATATCTCTTAATGGATTCTATTTCCCTCCAACTTAAAATAAAGGAAGGTTGTCCT
This sequence comes from Mus pahari, assembly GCF_900095145.1. Lineage (NCBI taxonomy): Eukaryota > Metazoa > Chordata > Mammalia > Rodentia > Muridae > Mus > Mus pahari. Next base: position 65,639,646 of record NC_034598.1, read on the forward strand.
CTCAGATCAAGGTATGAACTATTGGGGATGTTGAAGATTTGCTGTTGGGTGAAGGTTTCAACTAGTCTCAGAAGGTAGGATGCTGAGCAGATCCTGGAAACCTGGAAGGATTTGAAGATGCCTGTTATGAGACCAGGAGTAATCCACTGTGCTCCATGACTTTCTCCACAGATGTTCAGAAAGAGGCAAGGAGGGCATAGAAAAATAGGGTGATTGTGGACATTGAAATAGATATTTTTCTTGGGGCTGAGAAAAGGTGCACAAAAGACTTTAAAGTACTGATCAAGTATTCTACTGAGGATTCCAGAGCCTGACATGGTTAAAGTGTCACAACAGTTAGAGTTAAACAAGAAAGGTTAAAGGTTACCAAGTTATAACCAAGGAGTGAGTAACTTAATCAAAGATGTTCCATGAGGCAGAGTGTCCATTATGACAAGAGGAATGTGTGGTAGGAGTAGGTGTGGCGGCAGCCACTAGAAATGAAGAGGCCAGTAATTGTTTTTATTTTTAAAAATTGTACTCATTTTGTGGTGTGTGTGTGTGTGTGTGTGTGTGTGTGTGTGTGTATGGTATGTGCAAATATGAATGTGTGCATATGTGTGTAGGTGTGAGTGTGTGTATATGTATGTATGAGTGTGTATATGCTTGTGTGTATATGAGTATGTGTATATGTATGATTGTGTATATGTATGTATGTGTGAGTGTGTGTATATTTGTGTTATTTGTGAGAGTGTATGTGTATGTGTGTATATGTGAGTGTGTATATATGTATGTGTGTGTGAGTGTGTGTATATCTCTCTGTGTGTATATGTATGTATGAGTGTGTATATGCTTGTGTATATATATATGAGTATGTGTAAATGTGTGATTGTGTATATGTATGTATGTGTGAGTGTGTGTGTTTGTGTATTTGTGAGAGTGTGTATGTGTGTATATGTAAGTGTGTGTATGTGTATTTGTGAATGTATATGTACATGTGTTGTGCGTGTGGTCAGTTAATGATAGTGTATTTGTTTTATTCAGATTTTTTTAAAAAATAAGTTTCACTTTGCGGCAAAAGCTAGCCTTAAATTCAGGGAAATTCTGTTTCAGCTCTGAAGAGCCAGGATTACAGTCATGGCCACCATGACTGGTCAGTAAACTGGTGTTTTCTGATGTGTCATGGGCCACCATGACTGATCAGTAAACCGGTGTTTTCTGATGTGTCATGGGCCACCATGACTGGTCAGTAAACCGGTGTTTTCTAATGTGTCATGGCCACCATGACTGGTTAGTAAACCAGTGTTTTCTGATGTGTATTGCAATCCTGTTTCATAATTTAATCCCGACAATTATTTTATAAAGAACAAGAAGTAGTTAGCTTTCAGACCATAAACCATGAGTGTAACTGCATATGTGGTTGGTAACATGTCATTCTGTGCTGGCCTTAGAGTTATAACAGAATTATGAGCAATGTAGTAAAATATTATATTTCTTTTCACTAAGTAAGAATTGATAATAATTTGATTACCAACTGTACTATTCTGGTGTTCCATTATTGAAAAACTTAGCTAGAAGAAATGGGTTTGTATATTGATCCTGCCCTGTGTGTCTCTGGCCATCTCTGTCTTGTATGGCTCTGTCCATCTCTGTCTTGTGTGACTCTGTCCATCTTTGCCTTGTGTGGCTCTGGCCATCTCTGTCTGTCTTGTGTGGCCATGTGTGAGCTCTTGAACACTGCTGATTATCTCTTTTGCATCTGGACAAGGGAAGAAAATTGTCTCACAGCCATATTGGGATGGTGAAATGAGATAGTTGCATAAAAGTGCTCTAAAGCTGCAAACCACCAGGCTAAACTAAGCCTTATAATCAGTAAAATATACATTAAACAAAGTAATGCCTTAACAGTTTGTAAGAATCAACAGGTGTTTAAAAAAATCCTAAGCATTTGAGTAATATTTTTTACAAACACAGCATATAAACACACTTAATTATATATTGCAGTGGACCAAAGATAATTCCTGCCCTGTTTGTAATCTGAAATCAATAAATAACTCATTAGCATTGTCTATGATCCTGATTTTTCTTGATGCTTTCTCCCAGAATTCAATTTCATTTTAGTATAAATTAACTATACCATTAAAAATAGCAATTTTAGGACTATGTCTGCTTTTGTGTGTACAGAGTATTTGTAAGTTCTGTAAGTTTTTAGTTTCTGACCAAAGCCAGCTCAAACTGTGGAAGAATTTATTTCCTATGCTAATAAGTACATTGAGGCTAGGTAGATCACTCAGCCATGAAGTTCTACTTGCTTTACAAGCATTGAGAACCCCCGAACAATCCTTAGCATTCCTTGAAAAGATGGGCAAGGTAGTATGTGCTTATAATCTCACTACTGACATAGAGACAAGGCACCCCTAAATTTCACTGGCCAGCCTGGCTTACGATGAGAGACCCTGTCTCAGAAAACAAGATCTTGATGGAATCTGAGGAGCCATAGCTGAGATTGACCTCTGGTTTCCACTCATGTGGACCTACACACACACACACACACACACACACACACACACACACACACACATGCACATATTCTGTCTCTCTTTCACACACACACATGTATGCCCACATACAAACACACTTACACACACATTCACACACATGGACCTACACACACACACACACACAGATACACACACACACACACACACACACACACAATTTAAAAAGCTGATTAATACAATCAATCTACTAAAAACCACATAAAATATTTAGTAATATTTTCTTCTCTCTTTTCTTCTACTTTATTGTTTCTTTTACCTTTGAAGTTTTAGAAAACATGTGGTAACCCAAATTAGTATTATGTAGTATAAGCAGAAAGAGACAAAGGGAAAGATAAGATTTGTTTATATCAAAAAAATGAGCAGGGCAGTGGTGGTGCACTCCTTTAATCCCAGCACTTGGGAGGCAGAGGCAGGCAAATTACTGAGTTCGAGGCCAGCCTGGTCTACAGAGTGAGTTCCAGGACAGCCAGGGCTATACAGAGAAACCCTGTCTCAAAAACAAACAAACAAACAACCCCCTAAACCCCAAACAAACAAACAAACAAGCAAGCAAAACCAGAGGACAAATCTCACATTTGTAAGCTGATCAATCAGCATATTTGGCAACTACTAGTTACTTATTCAGTCCCTCAAACACTGTTCGGGTGGAGATGCAGGGATGTTCACGAGAAAGGACGTCTGAGCCCTCCTCAGCCTGCAGTGTGTCTTCTGAAGGTTCTTCTGGTGGGTGCCACTCCAGGGCCGTGTGGCTATTTGTTTTCATTACTTACATCTAGTTTACATCAAACTCTCAGGAGAGGAAATTGTGTTCCTTTCCATATTAACTGACTGAAGTCTGGACTCATCTATCCATCAAGGAATGAGCTATTTCACTGATGGCTGCTGAGACAGCCCGAGAAAAAGTCACAGATAATTGTCTGCCATGGAAAATGTCTAAATTAAGCTTGGCAGGATACCAACGAACGTGAACGAATTTTCTGTTTTTTAAAAATTCTTGCTGTGAGAATTCTCAGTGTATGTTTTTTTCCCCCTCTACTTATGTTATGGAAAACACCCCTCAGAAACAATACAAATCATAGACCCATAGGGTGGAGTTGGGGAAGCAGCATATTAAAATGCTGTGTATTCATAGGGGATAAGTCAGGTAGAGTTGGTAACAATGAGGCAGGTTGTTTCCTCCGGATATAAGGTAGGAAATATAATTAAGTAAACTAGGTTAGTTTCCCATTACTGTTGCCTCGTAGTTCCAAGCTCACAATGCGTGTGTTTCTCTTTTATGTCTTTCTATCTTGCACAAGACTGTAGACGCCAAGACCTAAGCTATGTGGTGCACAGAGAAAGCACACTGTGTACATTACCTTCCTATAAAATTTACACTCTCTGAGTGTAATGTTTACCTAGAAGCAAAGGCAAGCCCTTCATCACTTCAGAATGATCAGTGATGGATGACCATAAAATAACTCTACCTTGCTACACCGTGTTCTGGGGCTTATGTAAGGACACGGAAGCTGGAAACCATCTCCTATCTCCCTGCATAGGCAGGCTTGGGTGTGCCAGCGTGCTGTGCTTTTCAGTTAGTGTCAGGCAGGTACTGTTGATCATCAGGGATCAGGAATGGGTGCTTCTGGAGCCCCCCAGGCAAATGGATATTGCCAAAGCCAGAGAGACAGAAATCCCAGACTGTCAGACTCATTCCTTGTCATCATATCACATGCTTTCTTTGACTTTCAGCCATACGGAATGTCTTTTTCTCCCCCATCTTTTTTTTTCAAATGTTTTTAACTGGAATGGAATTATATAATTTCGCCCTCCCTTTCCTCCCTCCAGCATCTCCCAGCTGTCTCTTCCTTCCCAGGATCACCTCCTTTCTCAAGGTTATAGCTTCATTTTCTTTGGTTATATTTGTTACATATATATGTAAATATACAACACACACACACACACACACACACACACACACACACACACACACACACACTGCCAATGCTCTCCAAAGGAACCATAGACTAACAAAGACTCAAGTTCCAGACATGAGAAAACTTTCAAATGGTTGGCTAGGGTATACCAAATGATTTCCACAACAATATAGATTATTGATGTAGCCCTTGGCTTCCTCTTAGGGGTTGAGGGTGGGCCTCTATTGCTGAAGATACCTTACTCTTAGGATACAGGAAAACTCAAGCTGGATCTAACCTAAGACAATCCTATCCAGCTACAGCACCTATGAACCATGACAATGATCAGTATGACAAGCCATGCATAAAGGAGCAGTAAGTGGCATGCCCACATGTCAGGGGCAACCAGCAGCTGTCTAATTGAAATTAAGGCCCACTTAACAGGAGGAAAATCATGCTGAGTATTGAAAATCTATCCACCCTCCTAGAGCTAGTGAGGTCATAGACCTTAATAAAGAATATTTTACCTCTGCTTTGTTAGACTAACATAATTACTTACTACATTCTAAATCCTACCCTTATACCCACAGACAAGTCTAGCTACCACCTCTCATCAAAGAAGCCTCTATTTACCACGAATAGAGACCATCACAGAAAACCATACATGGATGCAATGCATCGATCAACTGATGGCGGGGAGCCTAGCCCCGGTGGGTATATCCACGTGCAAGTTCATTTGTTCCAATTTCATTTGGCTATTGGGAAGCTGTAAGAATGTTGGCGGTTGTGGTGGGGCACAGTTATCAATTGTTGTCGTTGAACTCATCTTCAAGGCAGTATCTTTTCGGAAGGAGGCAGGAAGGAAATAGGAGAGGGGACTCTCACTTCGTGTAGAGGTCAGAGGCCCTTCTCAATCCAACCCTCTCTTCTCGCCATTTCTGTTTTTCTTCCTCTTCCTCTTTTTACTTGGATGACTTCTCAGCAGGCTGTTCTCAGTTTAGCATGAATCCTTCCCCCCACCCCCTTCCATCTCTGTTGGATGTTTGTTTTCTAGATCGCTACTGTCCCATCCATCACTATATGTTTTAATAACCTGGTTCCTTCACTAAAAGGAGCCACATCTGTCTAGAATTCCTGGTGCCAGGCAGACCTCCTGGATCATAATAATCATGTAAAGATGCTTTAAATCAGATGAATGAATGATGAATGAATTCAGCGATATTTATGCTTTGCCTGTGCATTCAGAGAATAGTTCCATCCAGTTTTGAATTCATATATGTATAAAACATCTGAGTCAAAATGCCAAGGGAGGGTATGTGGCTTTTATTTGAGGGTTGAGTATTGACTGTGAGGCCTTCAAATGTGACTGTAAAGATTATTCTTTGTAGACTGATTAAAAATATCAACATGTATGACTTGAGCTCAGTTATTAGTTATAAAAGGAAGAGACGGCACATATATGATGGTGCCCGTTAATAATCATGCAGTTTCATACCAAGTAATTTGGACCACAAGCAAAAGTTTGGAACTGAGAACAATACCATGTGTGTATGTGTGTGTGTGTGTGTGTGTGTGTGTGTGTGTGTGTGCATGCATGCATGTGCCCATGCATGCTAAGTCTTAAATAACTAGTTGGACACAGGTTTAAAGATGGTGTAGTAGTTATCTTGACTGCTTCTGCACAGTGAACATTTGAAAACAATATTCTGGAAGTATCACCCAAAGAAGAATAATTTTTTTCTGAGTACCAAATTCAGATTTAGTATAATTAAGGTGGTTGAAAATTAGTGATGGTAAAGCCAGTTTGTCGTGTACATACAAGTTGAAGAAAGGGTAATTTTCATCTGCCCCCAGAGCTTCTATAGTTTGGAGACTCATGTGTATTATCTCCATTAGCTGAGTTGTTCCTTAATACACCCTGACTTTCAGCTATTGGATGGAACACAGGGCCCCCAATGGAGAAGCTAGAGAAAGTACCCAAGGAGCTGAAGGGGTCTGCAACCCTATAGGTGGAACAACAATATGAACTAACCAGTACTCCCAGAGCTCATGTCTCTAGCTGCATATGTAGCAGAAGATGGCGTATTCAGCCATCATTGGGAAGAGAGGCCCCTTGGTCTTGCAAACTTTTTATGCCCCATAGAGGGGAACGCCAGGGCCAAGACGTGGGAGTGGGTGGGCAGGGGAGCAGGGCGGGGGGAGGGTATAGGGGACATTTGGGACAGCATTTGAAATGTAAATGAAGAAAATATCTAATAAAATAATTAAAATAATACACCCTGACTTTGTTGTCTTCACCTCTGCGAATTCCATCCCCTCTCTTCTGTCCCAAGGCCATGATCTACTGGGCCATTCTCTCCTTGGCTCTTGTTATACTCTAGTCTCTTTCGCCACAGCAAATCTACTTCGCGTACTGAAACAATCATTTGAACCCGGGGTTGGCCAACTCTTTCTCTAAAGGGCTAGATATATGGGAAAGATTTTAGACTTACAGACCACCTGATGTATGTTACAGATATTTTATAGGACATAGACTGCTATAGACAATACACAAATGAATGAATGTGACTACGTTTCAACAAAACATTTTTATGGGCAATGAACTTCATATAATGTTAAAATGTTCATGTGTTCTGAAACATCAATCTCTGTATTATACCTGAGCCATTCAGAAGCAGGAGTGGGCCAAGTTTGGTTTGTAGGCCAGCTTACTAATATATGTTCAAAAGGATGAATTTGACATGACTTCTTCTAGCTATGTATGTTTTATATACCTAGTATGACTCATTAAAGCTTAAACTACATAAAGTTTATCAGTTAGTCAATATCAAATGATCAGTCTTGAAAATAGGATTTATATATTGGCTATGAATTTGAAAGAGACTAAGGAAGAGTGTGTAGAAGAGTGCGGAGTGTCAAAACGGAAGGGTAAAATGATATCATTAGATTATAAAATCTAAAATAAAAGAAATAATTAAAAAAGATGTGGCAATGCATTGCTTGGGTCTTGTATTGCTATTTCCAGCTTAAAATAGTAAGTGCTCTGAGAAGGAAGGTGGAGTCTGTAACTTTTTAAAAATTCATTTTATATTTTTTAATGCTATTGAGCTTTTATTACATGGTTTTGTCTGTCAGAGAAGTGAGCCTTGCCATTGCTGTCTTTACAAAGTATATTAGCAGGTTAGAAACAATAGTTGAATAGAAGCCAGGACTTCTCACAGTACCTTTCCTTCCTGTTCTTAGCATATAGTGAAAAAAAAAAAAAGAGTCTAGTGCTGTTGATGTGCTTCGTTTCCTCATTCCACTTCACCCTCTCATCCCTACCTAGTTTTCGTCTGGATTCTAATTTATTACAAATCTCTGAGTGTGGAAGGCAAAGCTTCTCCTGCCTTAGATATGTTCCATTCTTAGCCTGGAGTGCCCTATGCTCTTCCCAATGACATTCTGATCTTGTCTCTTCTCATAATTCTTTCTTTAAATTTTGCTGCACATTGCATTATCTCTTGTTAGAATCTGAGCTGCTGTCAGCAGTTGGGATAATCTCAGCCTGTGTTTACTGGAAGATTGACTGATACGAAGCTCACACCCAGCACTACCCAGTTCAGATTTACTTCTTGGGGAATTGATTTAACTTGGGTGAAACAGGGCACAGAGAGGACACTGGATTAAAGGACCTTTTGTTGGGGTCCTATGGTGGGAAAGAAAAAAAACCTCAAGCCTCAGAAACACAAACAAGAGGGGATAGAGTAAACATGCAAGTAAGAACTCCAAATCACAGAAGCACTGGAGAATGAGAAGGATGGCAAGGATTAGAGACGCAGGGTGGACCTGCAAAATATGACCAGCTCTGATGTTCAGGCTCTGGCTTTCCATTCTATTTTAGAAGGGAGGGAAGGAGGGAGGGAGGGAGGGAGGGAGGGAGGGAG
>NC_034598.1:65648146-65649889 GCF_900095145.1 Mus pahari
GAGAGAGAGAGAGAGAGAGAGAGAGAGAGAGAGAGAGAGAGAGAATGAATGTAACTAGTCATCCAGAACCAACAATCACCTTGTAGGTAGGACTTATTAGGTTATTGTCATTGATACTTCAGATAAAGTTGCATAGACTGGGTAAGAGACAGTTTTCCAAAGAAAATAGATGTGATCCCCCCATGTCTAAAATAATATAGATGTGAGTCACAAGGGTTTGGGACAAAAGACCATGTTTATGCTCCATACTGCTCTTTGGGAAAGTTGTGCTGACGGGGCTGTGGAAATAGCAAGCTAGGCTTTGACCTCCACTCTCTGGTCATGAGTTAAGTCTGGGAGTGGTGGATTTTCATTCCTATGGTCTGTTGTGGGAGTCTTGGTCCATGAAGTTAATGGGCTTTGCCTCTGCAAGTCCTTCTAGGAACAGAAGAAAAGGGTAAAGATGCAGAAAACTCACTGACACTCCAAGTAGAGAAAGAAATGCAGACCTTTTATAAAAGTTATTTCTGGATCTAACTCTTAACTACTGATTATCTCTTTCATTGATTAATTTTCCCCACAGAGGGAATACAAACCATAGTGTATAGTTTTTGATGAATTGTTACTGTGTTAAACAAACAAACAAACAAACAAACAAACAAGCAAACTCAAAGCAGAATGGTTTTCTGTAAAAACTTGCTTTTACCCAAGAGAAAAGAAGGAATCATAATAACTGTATCAGAGATAACAAAATATTGACCTTTATATATTTTGAGCATAAAAGTTCTATCAAAAACGAAATAAAGAAGTTTAAAGAGGAAGACATGAAACCTAAAGTTAGTGATTCAGGAGGAAATTTCTTAAGCAAGTATCCTAGGATACTTTAATAGACAATAGTAGAGAGAATAGAAGGTGCAGTAGCTTTGAATGGGAACCAATTATTGAGAGGAAGAATGTAATTAAGTTCTTAGAATGTTGTACTATGTGGCTTCATCTGTAAGGAGTTACCTCAAGCAGTCCACATAGGCATGACAAGGGGATGCACCAGAGGACATAGATATGCATTGAACAAACTACTACGAAACAATATGGAATCTGCCAGTGTTTAGTGCAAGAACAATAATGTTCCATGCTTTCCAGTTAGGGATGTAACACAGGACATCCGGTGCTTATAGATTGTTAATGGAAAGTTGTGAATGTAAGCCAAGACTTCAGGGGCGGTAGCACACTATACTGGTGTTGTGGGTTCAAGAACTCTCCCTATAACTGTAATCTTGAAAATAGTATGAAGCAGGTAGGTAATAAAAGCACAGAAGCAAACAATATCCTCTCTTCATGCAGGAATCTGGGGACGGTACCTACAGCTATTATCCAAAGATCAGAAAGTCAGGAATACGAAGCACATATAAATTGTCTCAAATACCTGTAGCAGCAGATGGACAGACTGTGATTTTACCTGATCACTGGTTTAAAAGCAGTACCCACTGCCATGGGAACTGTGTGCATCAGAAAGGACCAAAAGCAATAGTCCAGTCCTCTCAACTTACGTTTGTTTCTCAAATTTTTCACAGGCACATAAATTTCTTGACACAAGTTAAGTTGCATCAAGAATCTTAAATCTCTGGATAGTTCATCATTTCGTCTTAGCTCCAAACTTGGTCTCTGTAACTCCTTTCATGGGTATTTTGTACACTATTCTAAGGAGGAATGAAGTATCCACCCATTGGTCTTCCTTCTTCTTGGTTTTCTTGTGTTTTGCAAATT
>NC_034598.1:65650934-65676915 GCF_900095145.1 Mus pahari
TGTGTGTGTGTGTGTGTGTGTGTGTGTGTGTAGTTATCTCTAATTGTAGCTAAGGAAGATATAGTTTAATATGCCTCTGAGTGACTTTCATGGTAGATTAGTAACTTATGCATTTACATATAAGACACACTGTTTTTAAGAGAAGTTACTCCAAGTCAGCCACTTCTACTTACAACAGTTCTTTGACTCTTATTTATAGATTGCAACTCCCATTTTCTTATTTTTCTCTTATATCACAGGAACTCTAGTTTAATAGAAAATGCTTGATCTTTGCAAGGTACCAGCTTGCCCTCTAGTTAGCCTTCTCCTTTATGCAGCAATAAAAAGGGAATACAACCACAGAGAGCTAATTTTTACCCAATTTCCTTCTCCAAGGGACAGACGAGAGAATATAGTTTGACCTCAATAAAACAAAATGGATTTGTAATAATGGCATACTAGAGAAAAATCCATTAAAGCCATTTCAGATGATGAAAAATAATTGTTGAGATTTTCAAAGCATATTAAAGTTTTTAATATAAATTTAATTTTCTTATCACTGAAATAAAATTAAAGTGCAATTCTTTTCTCATTTTCTATTTGGAAAAAAAAAGTGCAAAGGTTTGGATTAATTGCCCTGCTGAGCTCAGTATACACAGGCTCAGAGAAGCCCTTCCAGATCAGCACAGTATAGATGCATTCATTGGGAGTCATTTGTTATTAGCATTTTATGAGCCTAGGGAAATAGTGTGGTGAAGAAAAAATGGACTTAGGAATAAAGATTGCAGATGTTTCATATAAAAACAAGCAAACGAACACACAAGCAAATTCTGGTAACTTTTTGTAAGATGACAAAAAAGGTCTTGAGCAATACTTTATGACTGTGACTGCATAAAAGTCTATCTATCTATCTATCTATCTATCTATCTATCTATCTATCTATCTATCTATCTATTTATCTCTCTGTATATCATCTATCATCTATCTATCCTCTGTATGTCTGTCTATCATCTATTTGTCTATCTATCTATCTATCTATCTATCTATCTATCTATCTATCTATCTATCTATCTATCTATCATTTTTACTACCTGTTCTTAATTGAAATAGAACCACATCACTTTTCTCCTTCCTTTCCCCATCAAGCCCCTCCCACGATCCCCCACCTTCAAGTCCATAGCCTCTTTCACTTTGACTACTTTTTTCCTAAGTATATGTATGTATGCATGCATATGTATGCAAAACAGCATCAATATAACCTGCCAAGTATTTTGTTTGTTTGTTTGTTTGTTTGTATATATGTATGTATTTATTTCAGAGCTGATCATTTTGCATTGGACAACCAGTTAGCGGCTCATCCATGGAGAGGCTAATTCTCCTTTCCAATAGTTACTAGCTGTCTGCAGTTCTTATTTGGGTGTTATTTATGGAGCTGTTTCTAGGAGAGACCATCTTACAGCTGACTTCCTGGCACTCTGGGTCTCACAGTCTTTCTGCCTCCTCTTCCATGATGTTCTCTGAGTCATAGGTGGAACCGTGACTTGGATGTGTGTGTTGGGGTGGGATCCTATGAGCCATTGAGTTCTGCATTATATGCAGTTGTGGTTTTCTGTGATGGAATCCACTTGCTGGAAGGAGGCTTCCTTGATGAGGGATGTTAGGTATATTGTCTATGGACATAAGAACAGGATTTAGACCTGTCTCGAAAAACCAAAAAAAAAAAAAAAATAGGATTTAGAGTGTAGTAATGAATCATTTTGGTCTAACAAACTGGTAATAGTGGAGTCCTTTCTAATGTCTATGAACCCACTCGTCCCGGTAAGGTGACTAGGATTCAGTACCAGGCATAATTTCCCTCCTGTTGAGTGGGGTTTAAGCCCAATTTGATGGCGTTTGGTTACCACCAGCAAGGGCTCACCTGTTACACCTCTACATGTAGCTTGCCGTGATAGTTGGTCATTGTGGTTCATAGTGTTGCAACTGGGTAGGACTTATTAATTGTCGCCACCCCCAACAGTCTTAGTGCAGAGAGGCACCACATCAAGGCAAGCTATAAAATAAAGCATTTCATCTGGGGCTAGCTTACAGTTTCAGAGGATTAGTTCATGACCTTCCCGGTGGGGAGCAGACCAGCAGGCAGCACATCGGAGCAGCAGCTGAGAGTTCACTTCTGACCCCTAGGTTTCAGACATAGAACAAGACTGGGTCTAGGGTGAGCTTTTAAAACTTCAAAGCCCACTGGAGTGTCACACCTTCTTGAACAAGGCCATATCCCCTCCAGTGAGGCCATATCCCTTTGTCCTTTCCAAGTAATTTCACCAACTTTTCAAAATATATGAGCTTATGTGACTCTTTCCCATTCAAATACCCACAGTTCCTTCCTGGCTTCTGTGTTACTCCATGTTGTATACTCCCTCCTGAGGGTTTGGAGCTAGGAACTGCAAATGATAGAGGAGAAGCTATCTGTTACCTCACTCAAGGCACTCTCTTCTAGGCCTGTTTTCCTACACACTTTATGATTATATTTTTCTTTACGGCATTCCATCAAGTATAGCTTTCCATTCCATTTCATTATCCATTCATCTATTGAAGGATGTTTGTGTTGGTTCCATTTCAGAGGAAGTCTCATTTAATGTTGATGGAGATGCAAAATAGGGCAGCCATTCTGGAAATCAGTGCGGAGAATCCCGATACAAAACAAAACAAAACAAAAAAGCAAAACAAAACACAAGACAAACAGACAAACAAAAAAAAAAAGCCAACAACATCAACCAAAAAACCCCACCAAAACAAAAGAGAAATCTCCCATATGACCCAGATATACCACTTCTTGGCATATGCCCAAAGAACTTGACATCCTTCTTCCCAGATATTTACTGTTAGTATTTTGGATTTTTCCCAACTCAGTTACTCAACTGTGGATAAGGGCTACATTTAATTCTCTCTCTCTCTCTTGCCTAAGAGATTCTTTCAGGTAGTCTGTCCTCCTTGAAGAGCCAGAACACTCAGCAGGCACAATCAGTAATGGCTATGGACTGGGTAGTTTCCTGTCAACCTGGCACAAGCTAAAGTCATCAGAGAGAAGGGACTCTCAATTAAGGTAATGCTTCCATAAGCTCAGGCTATAAGCAAGCCCATAGAACATTTTCTTAATTAGTGATTGATGGGGGAGACTAGGCTGTTGTGAGTGCTGTTATCCCTGGTCCTGGGTTCTATAAGAAAGCAGGCTGAACAAGTAAGTAATGAGGTACAATTTGGTAAGCAGCACTCCTTTATGACCTCTGTGTCAGCTCCCGCCTCAAAGTTTGTACCCTACTTGAGTTCTGCTCCTGACTTCTTTCAATGATAGACCAGGGTGTGGAAAAGGAAGTCACATAAACCCTTCCCTCCCCAAGTTGCCTTGATCATGGTATTTTATCACAGCAATACTATCCCTAAGGCTGCCAAAAGTAGATAGAGCAAAACATTTTCAGGTTAATGACACTTGTGGCTAGCATCTTACAGAACATACTCGTTGGGGAAAGACTTTTTTTTTTTTTTTGGAAAAACATAGTAAATACCTATAATTAAAGTCAAGTTTTCATCTTGATCATTAATGGAGCCTGAGAACAATTATCCTTGATAGAAAGAAGGACCACCTCAGAACAGCGTTGTGTGGGCCAGGTCATGTAGATGTGGCAGCAGAAAAGCTGATTGGTTGTTTTAGATTTTCTTCTTTGAAATTTCTTGATCTCGGTGTATGTGATTGCATATGGCTAATGGATTGTAGACAGAGCCATACATTGTTCTTTCTGCTCACTCATATCCTTTTCTAAGAGCCTACAGGTCCCTCTCAGATTTCCTTCTTTACCTAGTCCTAGTCTAGTGAAGAACTTGGAGGTGTCATTAGATAGAGCCCAGTGGACATCCATTAAAGAAGGAGTCTGGTCTCTCCATCAGTCTGCATTAGCCATCACCTGGACCAACAAGGACCTGTATTTAGGTGACTGTAGTCTATGAGCTGTTTCTACAGTAAGCACAACGGTCTAGCCATTTATAATAGAAAGAGGGAGGCATGACTCATGAAAGGCAAAACAAGGTTTGTTCTCTAAGAACTGTCGAATTCGTAATTAGTCTGCTTCATGTCACTATAATAAAGTAACAAGAAAGCAATTCAAAGAGCTAAGGGTTACTTAGCTCATGTTCACGTTTATACTGGGGAGTCTCACGCTTGGGCCACTAGAAAGATGTGGTCCTTGCTGACAAAGGGAGTCTGCCGGTTCAGCACTGAGCTCAGGGCTTTCTGGTAGTATAGACCTTAGCTTCCCAACAAAAAGTGAGACACACTGTGTCTGAAGCATGTATCTGAAGAAGAACTCACAGCTACAGTCAGGAAGAGGAAGAGAGAGAAACTAGAAACCCGCTGTCTTCCAGAATACTTTTCTAACATTACAAGGACTTCCCACAGGCCCCATTTTCTTTTTCACTATAATTTTTTAATGTGAAATCCATATATTCATATAAGTAATATGATGATATTTAAACCCATTTTTCTCCTCCTATTTCCCCCACCTCCCCTAATATGTCCCCATACCAACTATGCTATGCCCACTTATAGGCTTATAGCATTCCCTAGATCACTATTTTAGGGACCAAGCTTTCCTGTTCTGGGGATCCTTAGGGAACCACTATCCAAGATATCATAGATAGTAGTCACGGTTTCCAACTGCCAAATTTGTTCATTTTTACTCTAAAAGTCTCAATCAAGTTTCATGACACGTTTAGTTATTCTCACCCGACCTTTCAGTGTTTGTACAGTGTTCCAAGGTAAAGATTTCATCATGCTTTTATTGAATGATCAAATTTGTGTGTAGCGATTTCCTCCAGATGGAAACATTCTCTCACAGAGAGAGAGGAAGGAACCTCATAAGACTCCGAGTGTTACAAGATTCTCAGGGACCCTTCCAGAGGTTAGAGAAGCAGCGAATGATTTATGGGAAAGGAGAAGTTCTTTATTGGAGCTATCTCCTAATAGAGCATGAAGCTCCCAGAATGCACTTCTGAGAGATCACCCAGGCTGAGCTGGGCTTTTTGTTGCTATAAGTGCCCAAGAGTCACCCCATTATACTCTAGTGAACCCCATATACCTCCTTATTTAACCAAACTAGATTTACATACAGTGAAGAAAACGAGTTTCAGTAGTATAGTATGAAGCTCCTCAGATATAAAAATAGAGTCACATTTTCTCACAATACAAAAAAATTGTGTCCTCTTTTATGAAGGAACAAGATTCTTAATTGAAGAACAAGTACTAGGTAGAAATAAAGCAGACTATTCTATAACTGTATAACCACAAATCATTTCTTTGGCCTGTCATTTTTGCTTTCTTTGTGATGGCTACACATTTGTTTATGTCTTCCACATAAAAGCCGCACGACATGATCATATTCTGTAAGTAAGCCCATTGAGTATACATACTATGATACTAAAAACATTCAGTTACCAGACAGAAAACAGACAATGTAATTATTTAGCTGGCTATATGGTGGGAAGGAATTTATACCTATTTCCAAATCTCTCATGCTCTACCTGAGCTCCATAGTAGGACTGGACTCTTCAAGCCAATGAAGTGTCTCTGAAAGGGCTGCTTCTGAGTCAGGAGCTGTGACTTTGTTTACCTTATCTAAGATGTTCATGGCTTAGATGCTCAACAGCAGAACACCAAGAATGCGAATCCAGAAAGACAAGATTTCGGAGGAAAGCAAAGGTGAGAAACAGCAGGTCTTCATCATGAGACAGGGTCTTCATGTGCTATCTATCCTTCCAGATCACTTCATGTGCTATCTATCCTTCCATATCATTACCTACTTGAGTGAAATAGCTCATCCCAGTTATCTGTGCCTTTCACAGTTAGATGATAATAACAGGCTATTTATTAGTCTTACATGAATAAGCAACTCCAAACAGAGCCATTCCATGTGATATTCCAGCTAATGAAATACTGTTGTGATATAGACATGCTTTCAATATGAGATGGAGCTTTTATTGTTTGAAATAATGTCATTTCAAAAAACATTCGCAACAAAACCACAGGGGACTTGATATAGGCCCACTAAGCCCATTTCTACCTCAGTATCTTGCATCCCAACAGAATTGCGTATTTTTTCTTCTGCCAGGTCAGTAATACATAGATTTTCCTTTGTATCTCCTAACAGTCTCTTCCAATGTATTCACTGGAAATAAGGAAGCTTCTCTTGATTTATTGTGGCCTTGAAAAGCACACATATTGAACCCAAAGCATCATTGTGCTGATAACTGTAAAATTATGGAATGCAGACAATGATATTTTGAAAAAAATACACAAATATATTATTTCTATGTTGATACATATGATGGGAGAAAACCCCACAATAATTGAGACTTGGTAACTGAGGTAGGAACTTTTCTGGCTAAGCTGAAGAACTTGACCTTGGACTGAAATCTCAAAGAAGAAGAGTGTCTTTAAACAGTTAAGGGGTAGCGAGAAACTAGGGGTGAAGAATAGGAAACAGATTTTCAGAGTATTAGATTAAACTGTAGTGGAGGGAAGCAAAGACTGGTGAGGAGAAAGAGTAGATTCTCAGGCTTGGGGTAGAGTGGATTCCAGAGAGTGCAGAGGCTCCCCTGAAGACAGGTTGGCCAATGGTGCTCTGCTGGAATTGAGTGTGAGGTAGAAACAGTGGCTCATTGGTCCCTCCAACAATAATGAAAGCTATTGACAATGATAAGCAAGAAGGGAGTTGGAGGGCAGGGATCCATTCCTAAAGATAAGATTTGCCTTGGCCTATTTTTATCAATTTAAGTTCATATTTGTTAGAAAATTAATTATAGTATTACCAGTCTAACATAGATGGAGGCATGGTATAGTAGCCAAATCGAAGCTCCCCACACATAGAAATAGGGGCACATTTTCTCTCTCTAGGAGAAAGTGTGTCCCCTTTTCAGAAGGAACAGGACTCTGAGTTGAAGCACAAATACTCAGTAGAAATAAAGCAGACACCAACCATTAATTGCCTCCCTTTGCCTTTTCAGTGCTGTCTTGCCTTCCTGGAAGACTGAGTGTTATGTCTAATAAAATGCTTTGATGATGGTGATATTGTATCCCCAGGAGACTGAAAGCTGGAGTTCCATCAAATTACATGAAAATGATAAATGTCTGGGATGATAGATATGCCAATTACCCACATGTGACTGTTATACATCTGTACATGTACCAAAACGTTACACTGTACCCCGCAAGCATGGGCAAGTACTACATGGCTATTAAAACATTTTTAAAGATTGAAAGATTAAGTAAAATAAGAGATCAACTTACTGTACAGTGTGATTTCTACCCATAGATTAAATTTTGTTGAGAGATGCTCAATACAGTGAAGGGGTCCCATAATGAATTATTTCTTGAAATTTTACAAACAGGAGCGCTTTATGAGTTGCCTGAATGTTCGGACTGAAAGGATAGACATGAAGTATAATTCGGGGATTGACATGTCTGCTAACTCCAAAGAGAAAGTAGGTTTTATTGGTTTGAGAGTGTCTGGCTGGGAAAATTTCCCTCCGCTGATATCAGAGACAGTGACCTGGAAAAGTGAATGTTTTCAGCTCTAACAGTTAACGTGATACAAGGCAGGTGTTGAAGCACCACGGTACTACTGAGGCTGCCCAACGACCAAAGAGAGGCAGCCAGTGCTAGGGAGTACACATAACGGAGAAGTCACTCATAATCTGGGCTTGCACGCATAATGGAGAAGTAACTCCCTTCATGTGCAGTGAAGTGAATTTTCCCCCTACCCTTCTTGTTCCCTAAAATAACTTATATTTCTATATTCTGATTTTTCCCTAGAGTGCTATTATCACATATGCAAATAGAGTACTTATATTTTTCATGAAAATGACTTTTCAGAACTTCTGTTACCTTTCCAGAAATGGAAATCTGGTTTTCAAGCCTGTGCCATTTGAGAGAAGGAATGTGTTCAAAGTCACCTTTGGATTAGCTCTTAGTGTCTTGACAGACCTGATCCCATGGGGCCTCTTACTCCTTAGTTACAGAAGGTTTGCTCCCTGCATTCAAGGTTTCAGATCTCTCTTTAGTAATATAAAGCGCTGTCAGGGAGACTTCTGTTCTCTCTCTCTAAAATCTTGTATTGAATGAAGATTCATGGAAACCCAGCCTTTCTGAACTGAACATAATGTTGGAGGTCATTTTGTCGAGTCTCTGGGTTTTAAAGCCAAGCAACAGGGGCTCCTGAGATAGTCCAATCAGTAAAGCACTTGTGGCACCAGCATGGAGGTAAATTTGATCCATGAACCTAGGTAACAAACCAAAACAACCCTCAGACATAGTAACAATCGCTCTCAATACCAGTGTTGGCTAGGTGGGAACAGGCAGAGCCCCAGGGCTCATTGACCAGTCAGCCTAGCCTACTCTGTGACTTCCAGGTCTCAGGGAGGAACCTTGTCTAAAACCACAAGGTGGACAGCCTCTTACGAAGTACACCAAAGGTTGATCTCTGGCTCCCACACTCACCCGCACATTTATGCATATGTACCTGCCCATCCATAAGATATGTCTCCCAACACATACCAGAAAAAAAGGGAATATAGAGTTCTAGTACATGTGGCCTAATGAAGCGACCTCTAAATTTGAAGCCAGAAGACTTAATTTGGTTCCATTCCTTTATCCAACCAGGATGCAGTAACCTGCACTGCCTTTCAGTGTATGCGGTGCAGGTATGATATGAAAATAATGCCACAAAAGCCTCTTCCTTCAAGAAGCCAAAGACAGTTATCCGTGAAATTTAAACATATAAATAGAGAGGATATTTGTCCCGTCTTTTTAATTGTCAATAACTGGAATAACAAGGATATCTTAGGGTCCTTATGAGAGTGAGAGGAAAGAAACAGTAGATGGCAAGCTACCTTAGAGTTTCCCAAATGGGAAGCCATTTTAATAAAATCCTGATGATTCTAATCCATAGATTAGAACTGAATAACAGACCAGGGCAGATTCTGTAAGGTAGAGTTGGTGTTCCATCACCTCCTAACCTGCTGTAATCCGAGAAGAGGGTCCCTCTACTTAGTGACTTTGTCCATCTCAGCTTCTGGTCTCCGGCAAATGTCTAGAGCTCAGGGCTCTTCAGAGCTATGTCTACAGTCTTGTTCAAGGGGGAGATTGTTGGTTTCATGGTGACATGAGTGCAGTTTGAGTTTGATTACTCATTGCACTCATTGGGTCCTTGACTTTGGGCATTGGAATATATTTCCTGAACTCTCTGTATCAATAGAATGGAGGTGGTAGGCACATGTAAGCTTTGGCTAGAAGAGATACATGAGTTCTTTCCTTTATCCCTGTCATAGTCTGCTGGCTGGTGTCATTTTAGATAGGGCCTAAAATGTCATATGATATGTCCTAAAACTCTTACTAGTTATGAAGAACAAAGTTATAAAAAGCTTTAGAGGACCATTTTATTATAAGGTATTCATACTACATATCTTAGGGCTGAGAATTCACCCAAGAAAATGATAATATAGGATAACAATAATAGTCTCAATCTGGCAACAGCCCAAATGGCCATCAGCATATGAATTGATAAACCATGATGTATACAACAGAAGAGACATGGGCCATAAAAGTTAATCGGACACTGACCATTTGAAACAAACAATACAGATAAGTCTCAAAATACTACATAGAAAAAAATCCATATATAAAGGTGTATATACTATCCAATAGCATCTATATGAGTTTTAAGGACAAGCAAAGTTAATTTCTATTGCCAGAACTAGGAATAGTGATTATCTATAGGAAGGATAGAATGCCTAGCAATCAAGAATAGTTAGGGGTACAGCTGTGATACCCAGACAAGCTGGCTAGATCCCAGGAGATGAGGGGTTCCCTGGGGACGCAAGTTTGGCTTGAAGATGTTTCTCTTCCTACTCAACATTGCCATGGTCTTGTTGAATATGTTAGAACACAACACAGTGAAGACACCACCATTTACATTAGTTTCCCCCTTTCCTTTATTTCTTTTTCACCTTCCCCTGGGTAAACTCGTCTGTCTGTCTTCTCTCTCTCTCTCTTTCTCTCTGTGTCTCTGTGTCTCTGTGTCTCTGTGTCTCTGTGTCTCTGTGTCTCTGTGTCTATGTCTGCGTCTGCGTCTGCGTCTGCGTGTGCATGTGTGGCTGCGCCTGCCTCTGCCTCTGTCTGTATGTCTCTCTCTCTCTCTCTCTCTCTCTCTCTCTGTCTCTGTCTCTCTCTCTCTCTCTATTTCCCCATTTTCTCTCAAAAGAGGATCCCCAAATCCCTTTCCTGTATCATTCCATCTTCATTCTGCTTCTTGAGGGATTTGATTAAAAAACCTGTGTGCACACATGGGTAGAAAGAAGGGCTCACAATCAGACACCATCTTCGAACCACACCTGATTGCCTTGTGTTCCCCGCCAGCTCCCCCACAGGTCTGCAGCGTCTTCAGTCTTTAGACACTTTGTCAAGATTGTAGAACATGACCTAGGTCCTCTCATACACTGCCTTGACAGTAAACATGCAGCAGATGACAAGGAGCCATCTGTAGCCTTAAAAACTGATCTAAACAGTTTTGATGGCTCCGACGCTGCTAGCTGTCATGGCGTGATCAGAACTAAGCAGGGACTGTATCAATCTTTTCTGGTCTCTGTGAGGCAGGCGCTAACTTTTGAAGTTCTAATGTCTATCTTTATTATTCCCCAGTTGAAATCAGAGAGTGATTTACACTTTCCTCTGTGTTTCTACTCTAATGGATAAGCTCATTAACAATCCTATCCCTTAAAGGAATCGAAGTAAAGATAAGGGTTGAGTGCTTCTCAGCAGTATGCGATAGAGAACCCTGGGGATATTTTATTTTTTAAGTAAAATATTTGTGACTTTTAATCTAATTTTAGGGAGATGTAGTCTTTCCCTGTGTGACTTAAATTAAAACGACACTCATAGGATAAAGATAGAGTGAGCAGATTATCATAGGCAGAGCATTAAGGATAATGTCTGAGAGAATTACTCATTAAAAAAATATACTTAAAAGAATGGATCACACAGATTTCCCCCTCCAAACCTTCCCCCAACTCATCCAATTACCCCAGCCTCTAACTCTATCAGGCATTCCCTGGGAAACTGCAGCTCTCTCCAGCCAGGGAAGCAGCTAGGCTGACCGCAGATCTTCAGCTCTCCCTCCTCCCTTCCAAATCACACCCCTCCAGTTTCCTCTTCAGGGTTTGTAACATCCCTCCTCCTGCAGCTCCTCTCCCCACCCACCCCCTTCTCCAGTGGATCGCCCTGACTTTCCCCTCTACACTTCCCATCTCCAGCTCATCACTGTATCCCAGCCTTAAAACTCCAGTGGGCATCTCCTGGGAAGTGGGTACCGCAAACCGTGATTCATCACCTCTCCCTCCTTTCCTCTATATCCAATCCCCTAGTGTCATATCCCCTGCCCCCAAATTTGTAGCAGATCATGTCCTGTCTTTTCTGCCTTCTCTCTGTCCCCATTGCTAGCGGGTCATGCAGGTCATATCTTCCAACCCCCTCCCCGCATTCTATTATCGTAGATCCTAATCCCACCAGGCCTTCCCCGAACCCACCAGCCAAGCCTACCAGAGAAGCAAGTAGAGCCCAACAACTCATACCACTGTAGGCCCAGAGTATTGCAACATCACTGTAGCACAAGACAAAGACCTTAAAATAGCCTTTAAGGATGCAATAGAGGTCCTTATAATATCTAAGAGGTAATGAATAAATTCCTTAAAGAATTCTGTGAAAACACAGACAGACAGTGGAGAGAAAATAAGACTGTTCAAGACCTGAAAGTAGAAATAGAATCAATCAATAAAACCAAACTAAGGAGACCCCAGTGGCGGCAGCAGAAGAAAGGCCTGGAAGGCCTTGGCTGAACACCTCAGCTATAATCCAGGCCCAGAGCCAGCGCTTTGAGTCGGTCCATCCCAATATCCACTTCATCCATGAGCTGCTAGAGTGTGTGAAAGAGCTGGACCTACAGAACCAGAGGTCATCACCAAGTAGGACTGGCCAACCCTCAACATGGAGCCTGGAGCTCCAAAGAGCCTGCCCCCAGATACTCTGTCTAGCCACAGGATCACCATGTCTCTGTGCAACAGCCGGATATGTGAGTGAAGTCTCAACAGTGGTGTAGTGTTTATAGTATGTCAGAAACCAGAAACCTTGAACCAGACCAATGACTCATTGCAATGAATATTTGCATGTCACATTGTTTGGGCATAATAACAACAACAACAACAAAACTGGTGGGACACACAGACGTTTCCAGTGCCTTTAAGATGAATGAATATGCCATGGAGGGTGGGGAGGATGGAAGAACAGAGAGGTGCATGCACAGTGGAGAGAGGCAGAGCTAAGGATGAGACAGCTGTGACAGATGTGAGAGAAGGGTGTGGTGGATGGAGACGGGACATGCCATTGCTCAGTAGGATTGGCAGGATGGTATGCAGCAGCCTGGAACTTATATAGGCTCAGCCCCCGACAAGCTTCCTAGCCCTACAATTGCCCTAGCTCTGAGCAATGACTGTATGTCCAAGACGAAGAATGGTTTATTCTCTGGATTGGTTCTCCTCAAAAGACCTCCATGGTCTGTCCTTCCTCTGGAGGCTATGTTGATATCTGTGGACCAGGCTGCTGCCCCACACTGTGATGAAGCCTGAGACCCATGTAGATGTCTGTGGTCTGTGCTGCTGCCTGAACCCATGTGGCTGTCCGTAGAACATACTGCTGCAGGGTACCAGGCTGACATGAGTGGCCTCAATGAGTGGCCTGTGCAGCCACCCAAGGCCATGTTGATGCCCATGCTCTGTGCTGCCACTGAGGGCCATGTCTTGGTACAGACTTTCTGTACCCTATTGCAGCTGGGGCGATGTTGATGTCTGTGGCCTGTGTTATCATCTAAGGCCCCAGGGACGTCTGTGAGTGTGATTGGGGTGCAAATAATAATATTGTGGTGGGAAAAATATTTTTAAAATGAGAAAATTTGGAAATGAAAATTTTAAGAACTCAAACAGGAACTTCACAGGCAAGCCTCACCAACAGAATGTAAAAGATAAAAGAAAGAATGCCAATTGTAGACATGATAAAGGCAATGAATACCTCAGTATGAAAGATAATGTTAAATAAAAAAATATATAAAAAAGCCTGTGGAAAAATTCAGGAAATCTGGGACACTATGAAAAGACCAAATCTAAGAATAATTTGAACAGAAGGAAAAGAAACCATGGTCAGAGGCAAAATATTTTCAACAAACTTATAGAAGAAAATTTCCATAACCTAAAGAATGAGGTGACAATCAACATACTAGAAACATATAGAACATCAAATAGACTGAATCAGAAAAGACGTTTCCTTCAGCACATGACGATGAAAGCACTAAGCATACAGAACCAAGAAAGAATATTAAAAGTTGCACGGGAAAAAGACCAACTATCATACAAAGGCAGACCTATTAGGATAACACCAGACCTCTCAGTGTAGACTCTAAAAAGCCAGAAGGGCCTGGACAAATGGACTCCAAGAGACCACAGATCCCAGACTGCAAGACTGATGAAAACTTTCAATTACAATACATGGAGAAAGTAAGAAAGTCTATGGTAAAACATAACGTAAGCAAAATCTATACACAAATCCATCCCACCAGAAGGTGCTAGAAGAAAAATCACAACATAAAGAAGTTAATCACACTGAAGAAAATACAAGGAATAAATAAACTTAGGCCAGAAAATCAAAAGAGGAGACACACACACACACACACACACATCACACACACACACACACACACACACACACACACACACACACACATACACCACCACCACCACTTCAACAACAACAACAACAACAACAACAACAGCAACATGACTCAACAAGCACTGCCCATTGATATTTCTTGACATCAGTGGTCTCAATAAAAGGAACACAGACTAACAGAATGGATTTGAAAACAGTATCTGTCCTTCTGTGGCATCCAAGAAACACCTTAATGTCAAGGGTGAACGTTATCTCAGGGCAAAACAGTGGGAAAAGATATTTCAAGGGAAGGGACCTATGAAGCAAGCTGGTATAGCCATTTTGATATCAGACAAAATGGACTTCTACCCAGAACTACTCAGAAGAGATAGTGGAAGGACACTACATGCTCATCAAAGGAAAATCCACCAAGAGGGCATTGCAATTTTTACCATCTATGTACCAAACACAAGGGCACCTAAGTCTGTAAAAGACATATCAATAGAGATTTAATCACATTTTGACCCTCACGCACTAACAACTCGAGACTAGCCAATAGACAGGTCATTCAGACAAATACTAAACAGAGAAATGCTGGAGCTAATGAACATTATAAACCAAGTGGACCTAAGAGATGCTTACAAAACATTTTACCCAAACAAGAGGAACATGTCTTCTTCTCAGCACCTCCAGGAACTTTTTCCAAAATTGACTGCTCCTTCAAACATGAAGCAATTGTCAACAGATACAAGAAAATTGAAATAACACCCTACACCCTTTCTGATTCCCACGAATGAAGCTGAATATCAACAACCACAGACTTATAAATTCATAGAAACTGAAAAACTCACCACTAAGCGAAAGATGGGTCAAGCCAGAATTTAAGAAAGAAATGAGAAACTTTCTAAAATTCAATGAAAGTGAATACACAACATACCCAAACTTACGGGAGACAATGGAGGCAGTACTTAGAGGCAAGTAGCACTAAGTGCCTACATAAAATGTGGAGGACTCTCATACTAATAGCAGCACACCTGAAATCTATAGAATAAGAAGAATAAATCCCACCCAAAGTGGAGCAGACAGCAAGAAGTAATCAAACTCAGGGCTGAAAACACGGAAATAGAAACAAATAACTATGAAGAATCAATTAAAGAGTTGGTTCTTTGGGGGAAAAAAGAATCAACAAGATACACAAACCCTTAGTGAAATTACCAGAAGGTGGAGAAAGAATATCAAAATTAAAGACAGAAAGGTGTCACAATAATGGACACTGAGGAAAACCAGAAAATCATGAAGACATATTTTTAAAATTCCCATGCTCCAACAAATTGGAAAAATATAAAAGAAATGGATCGTTTTCTTGATATACACCACCTACCAAAGTGAATTCACGATCAGATAAGCAACTATTTGACCTATAGTGGTGTACTGCTCTGCAAGATACACTGGAGTGACTAGAGCACAAAGCTTATGGGAGTAACCAATGAATTTATGACTTGACTTAAGGCCCATTCCATGAGATTCAATCCATATTTGACAGTGTTTGGATGACCAAAAACCTGAGACTACATAGTCCATGGACCTAGAGTAAAACTAAAATTACTAAAAACAAACAAACAAAACACAAAAATACAAAATCAAAAACAAACAAAAACCCAACAAAACAAAAAAACCAAAACCAACCAGACAAAACAAAACAAAAAACCCAAACAATAAAAACTATGGCTACCACCCACCAAAACCATAAAAGCAATACAATTATTTTTTGTCCCCCTTTGAGATAGGGTCTCAGTATGCAGCTCTGGTTGGTCTGGAACTTACTCTGTAGAACCAGCTGGCCTAGAACTCACAGAGATCCGCCTGGCTCTGCCTCCTGAGTGCTGGGATTAAAGGAGTGCACCATTATGTCTGGTATATAAAATCACTCTGAGTAACATTCTGTTTTGCTCAGCCATCATCAGAGAAGATTCTTCCTGCAGCAAATGGGGGAAAAAACAATATCAGGTTCACACACGGAGGTTATGAAGAGTGAGAGCAGTTAGAACATTCATCCCTAAGGGTGTGTGTGGATGTAACTCCATGAAATCCCTCCCCTTCCACTTAAGTGTTTTTTTATGAGATTCCTGAGCATGTGAGGCAGTGGGTCTTTCTCTCTGTTTCTTATGCCTATTCTTGGGCTCTATATCTATTGTTTGTTTTTGTCCTATGTAGATGTATTAGTTTTTGTTTTACTTATCTTTTTGTTATTGTATCATTATCCATTGGAAGCCTACTTGTTTTCTAATGAGAGTCAGAAAGGGGGTGGATCTGGTTGGGAGGGGTTGTGGTGAGAATTGGGAAGAGTAGAGGGAGGGGAAGCAGAAATCCGGACGTATTATCTTAAGGGGAGAATGATTTTCTTTTTTTCTAATTTATTTTTATTATTATTATTTTCTTTATTTACATTTCAAATGCTATCCCGAAAGTTCCCTATACCTCCCTGCCCCTGCTCCCCTACCCACCCACTCCCACTACTTGGTCCAGGCCTTCCCTTGTGCTAGGTCATATAAAGTTTGCAAGACCAAGGGGCCTCTCTTCCCAGTGATGGCCGATTACTCAGGGGGGTACTGGTTAGTTCATATTGTTGTTCCACCTACAGGGTTGCAGCCCCCTTCAGCTCCTTGGGTACTTTCTCTAGCTCCTCCATTGGGGACCCTGTGTTCCATCCAATAGCTGGCTGTGAGCATCCACTTCAGTGTTTGCCCGGCACTGGCATAGCCTCACAAGAGGCCGCAATATCAGGGTCCCTTCAGCAGAATCTTGATGGCATGAGCATTAGTATCTAGGTTTGGTGGCTGATGATGGAATGGATCCCCGGATGGGGTAGTCTCTGGATAGTCCATCATTTCATCTTAGCTCTAAATTTTGTCTCTGTACCAATATCCTTTCATGAGTATTTTGTTCCTTAGAGAATGATTTTCAAAAATAGTAAAAATAGTTTTAAAAAGATGCTAAGGTTTTTAAGTTGTGGGATGGCGCCAACTGAGGCTAAAGACTTGAAATCTCAGAAGAATTGGGATTAAGTTTCTAGTAGACTGTGCCTTAAAAAAATGTGGCAATTCTGTGATTAAATAAGAATGATTCATGCTTATGAATATGCATGAAATATTTCTGAAAAGGCACACTTAAAATTATTGGCTGTCTGCACTGCGACAGAGACTGGGCCAGGAATGGAAGTCACTTGGCACTTTCTCTCCCTGCTTTCTATTTAAGAAAATATTAAAAATACATGAATTTATGACTTTTTAATAAATGGAAATACCCACATAAAACACTGCACATACAATAGGGAATGTAACAGGCTAAAACTGCTGAATTATAACTTCCAGTTGTAAAAAGAGTAGGAAAATGAGTGACTGGGCATGTTCACAGTTAGGGGAAGGCAGAGAGGGGCTCCTATGAGAGAAATCAGAAGAGAGGTTCAGTCATGATGCCTTACATTAAAGGAGGCTTTTTTGTACAAATGAGGGTTGTAATTCTATAACTGAGTCATTTGCTGTCTGCTAGTGATTCATCACTTACTGGATCCTCTGGTTAAAATGTCAACAGCGCTTAGAATGAATTGCAGAGGTATCAAAAAAGTAAACGCAGCATTTTGGGGAAATCAGCAGACTGTTCCTTTGTGACTAAGCGCTCTTGGGGTACCATGGTCTCACAGTCTCTCTGGGGATCAGTTTTCATAGACAGGAGTGTGACGAGTACCCTGCTTTCTGAAACCAATGTCTGTTTGTGTTCTGTTCCTGGCTGCATAACCACAGATCATTTAAAATGAGGATGTATCACTCAGAGAAATGGACATTAGAGGAAACTTCCACATTAAGAAGCAGCTTTATTAAATCATCTCATGCTATTCTCTGATTGGCTTGTTTTGCGAGGTTCCTGAAAGTCCTGCTGATCTTAGAGAGCTGATTTTATTTTGATGAAATGATTTGAAAAAAAATCCAACTATGTTATCTTTTGTTTTTCAGTTTCTCACAAGAACTTACTGTAACATTTATTGTCCCTTAATCATGAAGGGATTGACTGGTCCCATCCTGTGAGATCTCAATGTGAGAAACCTGGACATAAACTAGAAGATCATATTGATGACAAAAACACATTGCCAATTTGTCTTTAACTCTGTGCATCGTTACCCTTTTATTCCTTCTTATTTTCTAGAGTAGGTACAAAATTAAGGAGATGATAGATTGATAGATGATGCAGAAATTGCTTTGAATTCTTAAAAAAAAAAACAATTACGGTCCATGTAATCTATGTGGTGAGTTAAATGTTAGCCACCCTCCAAAAATTACGGACATCTATAACCTGTGAGACCTGTGAGCTGGGATCATCCTGGATTCCTCCATGTCCCCTAAATCTAACAGCATGGATAGAGGAGAACACACAGACAAGAAAGCATTTTTGAAGCAGGAGGCAGGGCTAGAATTATACAGCCACAAGGTGTGGAGCCTCTGAACACCAGAACTCAGAAAAGACCAAGAGGAATTTTTGGCTAGTATCAAGAGCAGGAGTTCTCAACCTGTGGATCTTGACCCTTTTGGTGGCCGAATGGTCTCTTTCACTGGAGTCACCTGGAACCATCAGAAAACACAGATTATTTTTAACATCATGATTCATAACGGTAGCAAAGATACAGTTATGAAGGAGCAACAAAAATGATTTTATGGTTGGGGGTCACCACAACATGACGAGCTGTCTTAAAAGGTCACGGTGTTAGGAAGGTTGAGAACCACCGTTTTGAAACATTATTCACACACTAACATAAAGATGGAATGATCTGATGAGCTGTCAACTGGAGACAATTTTTGCCTTTCTCATTCCCACCCTCTTTCTCAAAGGGTATTTAGCAATGCTTAGAGACATTTTTTGTGGTGCTGAGTTAGGGAAGGGGTACCACTAACACCTAGTAAGAGGGCTAAAGACTCTGCTAAAGTTTCTTCAGTGCTAAGTGAAGTCCCTACCCAACTCACAATGGCAGCCGAGCTACTGTGTATGGTGCTGTGGTTGAATCCTAGCACATTAGGAAGCTTGGCATTACACGATGAAAACCTCAGCTGGGCCATGATTGGGTGAGCCAGCTAGTTTATCCTGGGCAGTAAACCTCTTGAAGCTTCAATTTTGTCATCTGTATAACACAGTGGTGTGACTCCCTGCCAGGACCTTATAAACTTCCAATGATATAATGATGATCAGAGAATTTCACACTTTAGAAGAATTCTTTAATAGCAGGATTTCATGATCATTATCCTCAGGTTCCCTTAGTGCAAACAAAAGCTATCCTGTGATTTTTAATTAATATCGTAGGAAGTCCACAATGAATGCATTTACTGAGCCACGAGAGACTCACTTTTATACGTTTATGGTTACTATCTCAAATAAAACAGTTCTGAGAAATTTTCATGATTACTATTTAATGGTGTTCTTCAGTGGCGAAGATATGCAGGAAGCAATAATAACGTTTCTCTGGGGGCCTTGCAGTTTATGTCAGATAAATAACAAAACCAACCTCAAATTAAGAGTTGGAAATTTTTAAAGTAAAGCAGTAATAAAAGCAGGGTTGGCAGAATGCAAGGTTTGGAATAATTTGATCATATGTGTACTTTTGTACTGGCTTTTGTAGCAATTGTGTGAAGCTAAACAGTGCCAGGGTTGTCTCCATTTGACTCAGGAGAATAATGATTTTCAAAAAGAGCAAATGGACTTCTTTGTGAAAAATGAGGTAGCTGTCACTGTGTGGGCTTACTTCTGGGGTCTCTATTCTGTTCCTTTGATTTACATGCGTGCTTTATGTGCAATAAATATTCTGGTTTTAATATCACAGCCCTGTAGTAGAAGTTAAAGCCTGCTATTGTGATACTCACACTGTTCTCTGTTGCTGGGAATTTCTTTATCTGTCTGACATAGACTGTTTCCTATATAGTTTTCAGGATTTCCCCCTCTAGATCTATAAAGAGTGCCATTGGAAGTTGGAGTGAATTGCCTTGACCTTATTAATCACTTTTGGTAACAGAGCTAGCTTTACTGTATTAGTTTTGTTGGTTCATGAGCGTGGGCACTATTTCCATCTTTTAATCTGTAATCTTTGACGTGTGAGAATTTTCATTGCATAAATCTTTTCCTGTCTCTGTACATTTATTATTAGGTATTTTTTGAAACCTAAATCGTGAATGACATTTTGTTTTTGTTTCATCATGTTCATTATTGATCTCTAGGAAAGCTACTGGTTTTGTGGCTTAACTTTGCATCCTGCTACTCTGCCAAACATGTCTGTTAATTCTGAGAGATTTCTGATGGACTCTGTAAAGCTCTCTTGTGGGCAGAAACACAGGGTCTACAAGAGTGTGTCATTCTCTCTACTGGACTGAGCATATATCTCCGTAGTTAGATTATTAGCCCATGTGTTCAGAACACTGAACTCAATCCCGACTGCTACTCCGAGAGTAGTCTTGTCTCCACAGAGACAATCACAACTGAGACACAATATAAAGCAAGCTGGGCATTGAGAGCTATAAACTTGTTTCTTAGCCCTGCTTTGATTCTCTCCCACAGATTCTGGCATATTGTGTTTTTGTATTTCTCTGAGTACTCAGATGTCCCTTCTCGCTTCTCCCCTGACTCATTTCTAGTTCAATAGTGCATTCTTCCTTCCTGATGAGTTCCTGAATGTTCTATGAGTTTCTTTGGAAGTTTACTTTTTTAGAATTTTGTTTTACTGTGAGCAGATAGAACAGAGTAAAATTATTTTAACTTTCTGTTTCTGAAAAAACCTTGTTTTTTTTTTTTTTTTTTCAAATATGGTTGGTCGCATAGAGTTTCGCGGACTACTGAAAAGAATATGTATCATACATTGTTTGGATAAGATATTAAGTTGTTGTCTATTATATCTATTTGATCTACAATGTTGTTTAACTTTGATATTTCTTTGTTGATTCTTTTTTGTCTTCATGAGAAAAAGGTATTAAAGTCACCTATTTCCACCGTTGAGGTCCATCCATGCTTTAACAACTAGTACTGCTTATTTTATGAAATTGGGTGCACTACCCTTCAGTGTATATATGTTTAAAGTTTAATCAATATGTAATCATTGTTTTATCTCTTCTTGTAGGTTTGTGTTGAAGTCTATCTGTCGGGGTTTATAATTGCTACATTGCTTGATTTCGAGTCCCATTATCTTGGGTTTCTTGTAGGCAACATATAGATGGGTTCAATTCTTTTTTAAAAAATATAATCTGTTGTTCTGTATCTTCTGCTTGGAGACTTGAGATCATTATTATCTAGAGTGGTTCTTAAAAGCTATATGCTCATTGCTGTCATTTTATCATCAAGAACTTTCTTCTTTCTTCCTTTTTTTCTTTTTAAAACACTTTGCAGCCTGGGTCCTTTATTTCATTTTTGTACATTAGGCCATGAATTTGTACGGAATGGGCTCCAGCAGCTCTCTCTCTTTTCCATGAACCCTCACAAAGTGTGCTTCTCTGGGCAGTGCAGCCTGGTGCTTCAGCTGAACCCAGGGGCCCTTCTCTTTGGCTTCCTTTTTCTTCGGATTGTTCTCCTTCACCCACTTCAGGCTTCAGGAAGCTGTCTCTACCCTTTGAGTGCTTGATGTACTCAATCCACACATTGAACCAGAATCTTGCCCTTAACTTGTTTGTTTTCAATGATGCCCATGGCATGCTGGGTGACATTGTAGACTCTTCGGCATTGAACAATGCCAATTCTCTTGATGTCTACAATTTCACTCCTCTTGTAGACTCTCATGTATCTGGCCAAAGGAACAACTCCACATTTGCTAAAAGGCCTAGAGAACATACAGCGAGTGTTCCTCCTCTTTCCCTTGATCATTTGGCAAGTTACTGGAAGATGGTTGCCATGGGCAAAAAAGGAGCCAGGAATTTTCTCAATCCTCCATTATTTATTGCCCTAGTGAATTCTTTCCTTTGCATCAGTGTGTTTATCATTGTGTAATGCCTCCTTGTATTTGAGATACTTTTGCTAGAGTTTTATTGGATGTGCCCTCTTTGCCTTTAATCTGAAATTCTCTTTTTATGATTGAGAGATTCACAGATTTGGTTTTTAAAAAGCACTTGTAGATCTTAGGTTCTACTTACATGTTCTTATTATCCTTCTCGTTGTCTGAACATTCTAATGCACGTTAATTAAAGTCAAGCCCTGGTAACCAGTTTTCATTTGTTCCATTCTATGGATGAAGCCTTCAGCTGCTTTTTATTTGACTTGCTGAAAGTTTTCATTTTGAATATTTCAATTTGATTTTTATTCAATCATTTTCTTTATTGAGTTCCTCTTCCATATCCTGTATGGATCACTGTCGTTTCATTTTGTTATTTGTTTGTGTTCTTTTGGAACTTATCCAGGAGTTTATCCATCTCCCCTGATTTTTATCTCTATATTCTTATAAGCATCTTTTCGAATTCTTTGCCTGGCATTTCATTTACTTCACTCCATCAGAGGCCATTCTGGAGGAATTATCAATTTTCAGAGGAGTCACGTTGCCTAAGTTTTTCATATATTTTTGTTGTTGTTTTTGTTGTTACTGTTGTTTGTTTGCAAGAGTACTTTGAATCAGGAGTTAGGCCATTGTTTAGATTGTTTTCTTAACGAGCTCCCCCTCCCCCAGGAAAAGTACTTTCAGTGTTGAAGTAGGACTAGGCTCTAACAGCCGAAGATGTAGCTCTGCGGTTTTCCTCTTTGCACATGTGCTCAGAGCTCTGGGCTCAGTCATCAGTAGTGATCTGACGGCAGAATAGGAGTAATCATAGCTGCTGAATAAGCCCAGCGTGGAAAACACAGCTATAGTCTATTCAAAACAACCGCCCTTTCAACGCCATTGCTTTCAGGGAAGTAAATGAACATGGGAAGTCCTAGACATAATCAAATATTTGTTACTGGGGCTCTGAATGCAACGGAAACAAGCAGAGTAGGGAAAGAATCATGTTAGAGAAAAACCAGTCAACAAAACAAGAGAGAGAAAGAAAAAGAAATAGACCAGAAGCGATGAAGACGGTCCCCTGAACTAACTATCTTCCTAAATGAGGGAACGATGAAAGAGAAGGAAAGACAGCATCTTATGCA
Organism: Mus pahari; assembly: GCF_900095145.1. Taxonomy (NCBI): domain Eukaryota; kingdom Metazoa; phylum Chordata; class Mammalia; order Rodentia; family Muridae; genus Mus; species Mus pahari. The sequence goes on from NC_034598.1 coordinate 65,673,838, forward strand.
CTGACTCTCACCTGTTGCTAGTCTAGCTTCTGGGTGGTCCCTCCCAGCATTCAGAAATCACATCTCTGTGGTTCCCTCTAGACTACAGCCTAGACCAGTTTTCTGCTTTACAGAGCACTGTATGATTCTGACACATAAACATCCGTCCCTAACTAGAGACGTGTGCGGCAGGCCGGAAGTCAGAGTATAGTCCCTTGACACTTGCTGTAGGTTCCCGGAGTGTGTGGTGAAGGATTGGACTTCTGCTTCTAGGACCAGCAGCCATCTCTCTACTCATCAGGGCTCCTAAAACTGGCTGCTTTGGTCAAGTGCCAGCAAGAGGTTTCTTGGCCCCTCCCCTATCTCCGTGGACGCAGCTGCCATCCATGCAGGGCTTTTGTGCACGCCACGCAGCCACGCATACACACTCTCTTTCATCTCTATGCTACGGGAAAGTACAGTGCAGATTCGCTGGGGCTCTCTGTCTTAAGCAGTGACTCCAGCCCTCAGCAGCTGCATTGTCTGTCTCACTGTGAGGAAAGCACTTCCCAACTGGGGCTAATCCTCCTGGAACAGACTCTGAGCTCTCCTTCTGTTGTGCTATATAAAGTTTCCCATTTTTTCCTCCCTCTGTTACCAATTCTAGTGTCTTTTTGCTGTCACTCAGTTTCAGGATAGCTGACCTCCAATTCTCTCTCCGTTATTCTCAAGAGAATCTTGCATGGATGCTGTCTACCATCTTCCAAGGCTTTTCAGCATCTAAAATGGGGTTTCTGACCTAAATATCCGGCTTCTTTAAGTATGATTTCTACTACTTCCAATAACAAATAGTATATTCGAACAACAGTACTCTTAACTTATTATAGGTCAAGCAAGCTCTAATTAAGTTGAGCGGCTTTGAAAGATTTATTTGTAATTACTTCAAATAGGTTATTGAGGCTTGCTGAAAGGTTGTTTTTTGACGATGGTTAGTTTTATGTGTCAGCTTGACGGGGCCATCCGCACGCACGCAGGTGTTTGGCCCAACGCTAATTTTGTGGAATTATTAGGATGCGTTTTTGAATGGGATTAACATTTGAATTGGTAGACCAAGTTAAGCTGATTTTTCTCAATCGTGTTTGCACCGCCCTTACAAGAATTTGAAAGCCCAAATGGAACCAAGGAGCTGAGCCCGTTGTGCAAGAGAAACGCCATTCGAACTGGGACACCAATCTTCTCTGCCTTTGATCCTTAAAACTCGCAACTGGCTACCTACCTTCTTCTTGGGTCTCCATTGTACCAGCTTTTGAACCTGAAGTCCAGCTTGCTCACTGCAAATCTATTGCTTAGCCTGCATAGTCTCTGTTATCTCTCTTCCAACTGGATATATGTGTATATATATCCCATTTCTGGTTCTTTGGTATCCTCTGTACCCTACCTTGAACATGCTTTTCAGGGTCTTGCTCTTCAAAATTGGGGGGGGGGTGCTTATTAGAAACACAGACTCTCACGGATTTCAGGCCCCACCTCAGACTGACTAAATTAGAGTCAGCATCTTGACAAGATTCCCCAGGCAAACTATGAGCATTACTTCTGAGAAGTAATTCTTCAGAGTGTTTTGAAGTCTTTGCCTATAATTTGTGTTTCTAGAATATGAAAGAACCTTATAATTATTTGACATTAATACTTCAGGGAGTATAGCACAATAGGGAGACTATAGCAAAGGAGTTTTGGGGATTTTTGCATAACATTGGGTGAATAATTTTGTAATGACAAGAGGAAAACTTTATATTCCTAGTGTGTTTTCAGTTTTACTGTTGTCTAAATAACAATATGTCACAATTGCCATCTGCTTATCCTTTTATCATAAGATGACTGTAATGTACATTGTAAATAATCTTGATGGGGGCTGGGAGACAGCTCAGTAAACTGCTTACTTTGCAAGTGTGAGGACTTAGGCTGCATCCTAAGAAAGTACTTGAAAAAACAAACAAACGAAAAAAACAAACAAGCTGGGTGTGTTGGTGCTTGCTTAATGGGGAGGCCAGCAACAGGTGGGTCTTGCTGAAGTCTAGTTGAATGGGCAAGCTCCAGGCCAGTAAGAGACCCCATCTAAAAAATAAGACAGACAGTTTCTGAAGAATAGGACCCAGGGTTGATGTTGGGCTTCCACACACATATGCATGTGTTCATGCATACCTGCAAACACTTGCAAACCTACCTATACACATACACACAAACTCTGTAGATATTTATGGGAAGTGTAAGCACCTCCAAATGTTTTAACAGTTATTGGGAATTGAGTGTATAAGTAACCTGTTTCCACTTAATTTAGAATGAATTCTATTGCCTAAACAGGAGGTTGGCTAATTGTGTAACCACTGACCGAATTTTGCTCTTATTTATGTTTGGTATAGCAAAGACATGAGTACTGTTGGTTCTTTTCTTTTCAGTCCCCCACCTTGTTTCTGAAAGAGGCAGGCAAATTTCTACGGATGGTTCCTCTGGCAAGCCCAGCTTCTTGTTTCTGAGGAAATTACCCAGCAATCATCTCCCCAAAGTGGCTAGCTGTTGGGTGGTGATGAGGTCGGTACTATAGAACTGCATGTCTAGGACAGGATTTAATTGTGAGAGAAATTGATATCCATCCACAGTGACATTTTATCTTGCCCAAGGGAAATTTAGGCTCGGGAGGTTCGCCAAGAAATGTCAAGGAAACAGCCGGTGATGCTGAGGTTGGATCTCTGTCTTAGACAATGGTGCTGCTGTGGCTTCTGGGAAAGGAGAAGGGCTTTAGGTACCTCAGGCACTTGCCTATGACTAGGTGAGACATTACACCCTGAACAGGGGTGGAAACGTGCCAATTTAGAATTATTGATTGTAATAGTGTTATTTGGAAGAGCTTAGTCATGTTAAAAAATGAGGACACTGCTTTTGGGTAATTAGAGCATTTCACAGATACATTTGTGTAAGTTTTCGAGAAAGTTCTATGCTGTAAGTTGCTTTGGGGTTATAGAAGTATCACTTTTATGAGCTAGAACTTAGAATATTTTATCGAAATCAGTTATGGGGCTATGGGGCACACATGCTTTTTTTTTTTTTTTTTTTTTTTTTTTTTTT
>NC_034598.1:65677010-65700189 GCF_900095145.1 Mus pahari
TTTTTTTTTTTTTTTTTTTTTTTTTTTTAGAATGAAGAGCCATGAAAGCACATGGCAGAGAGACAAAGAGAGCTGATACAGAAAAATAGTTTTATGCCATGCATTAGTAAATTAAGCCAACACTACCATAGGTACCATAGAAAGCAAAAATTGCTAAGTAACACTGAATCTTTAATGTTCTAACATTTACCCTTGCAGTCATTTAACAGCCCCTCCAATCTCTCTCTCTCTCTCTCTCTCTCTCTCTCTCTCTCTCTCTCTCTCTCTCGGCTTATTATTGCTTACCTTCAAACAAGCCATTTCTTCTCTTTTACTATGAAAAAATAAAACAAAGCCCACTTCTATCTTGACCCTGTTATTCCCACAAGGTCCCCCTTTGTGTTGCTCAATCGTCCCCTCCCAGAATTCTCTTCTCTTTTGAGGTCACTGCTAAACTCTCTTTCCTTGAGATTATTAAATCTAAATAAGAGTGTTTAGCATATACCTGGACCCAGAAATTCTTTAGTTTTCTAAGAATTACATAGGTTGATTTGGGGAGTCCTGGGTCCTCTGACTCTTCCATGACATTTGAGAACTGTTGACGTCATCACCCAATTGGTTTTCTCTCCAGGGTTTTCGCTTTATCTCTTGGAGAGTTCTGGTTTGCATTGACATTTGTTTCCATCCGCATGTCACAGGCTGTATCGTGTCATCCGTATCCTTTTTGGATGACTCATCCTTACCGATCCCACCCTCTTCCTCTGGACGAGCTCATGCTCAGGACTCACGCCAACCTCCAAGGAGAGGAAGATTTCCTTGTCTATCGTGAAACTAATCATGCTTCCTTAAAAATATAAATAAATGAAAGAAACTATCTTGTAGTAAACATGCCTACGTGGGTGGGGTGGGGGAGGAGTTTCCAGAGGCTCCATCACTAGATTAAGAGCTACAGGCTAATTAGTGCTTACCAAGAAATGGAGATTCGGTCTTTTCCAGCAATGAGCTCCTTGGTAGGTAATCTAATCCCAAGTTCAGCCCTCAACACATATACATGTGCATATGAGCAATACTAAATTGACTCAGCAGGTTGTATTTATATATGCCTAAACATTATTATTATTATTATTATCATCATCATCATCAATACTACTACTAATAAAAGAATAAGTCATATATAAGTCATGTATATATATATATATATGACAGATTAAGATCCTAACAAGGACAGTAGGCTGCCTCTCCTGTGTGTGTGTGTGTGTCTGTGTGTGTGTGTGTGTGTGTAAAGTCCAAATTCCTATTAGATATTTCCAATTCATTAGTTTACTCTGAGCACAGAGACATAATTTCTGAAATCAAATTCATTATCCATTGCTTTAAATCAACTCTTAGTTTAGCTCTGACCTCAATGGCGTGAGTAATGGTCTTATAACTTAGGCACAGATCTTTGCTTTTATTGATTATTTTTTTAATTTCGTTTTGCTTTTAGTGTTAAGAAACCTACAACATTTAGGTTCAACTGAGTGTGCCTGAGAGATGGTCAAAGTTAATATTTTATATTCCCATCATTTCTGAGCCTAATTAAAATATTATTATCTTTGGTGTTTTGGGTGGGGTTTTTGTCTTGTTTGTTTGTTCAGTTTATTTGTTGTTGCTGCCGTTCTTTGATATATCACAGTAATACCTACTCAGCGAGCTCTGGACTGTGGGGATGAAGTCCTAAGTGAGTATGTATTGTTGAAATGGCCACAACCATTTCAGGATCCCCAATGCCTCAGACCCAAATGGCAAAGCCTTTCCCTGCCCTGTGTGTTGACAGTGTTTACAGAAAGAATCAACCCCAGTTTCCTCCCTCCCTGTGTTTACAGGGACACTGTTCCCTGGCAGAGCCCTTCCACTGATGTGAGTTCAACCCACTTCCTCCCTTAAGATAGACACAATAAATGTGCTGAGTTTCCGGACAGCAGCCTGTACATCTCTATCAGAGCACATGGCTCACTTGATGCCAGCTTTTCTGTTTGTATGTGTGTTCTTTCAGGTTTCTAGGACCCTGTGGCAGAGGACAGCTTTCTGTTTTATTAACTTGTATGCAGCAGGACATAGTTTATTTAGAGCTTACTTTTCCAACAGGGGTGCCAAGATTTGCCCTGGTACCACAAAGGAATTATCTACCATGGTTTTCTCTTAAAGATACAAGTGAGATGATGTAATACAGAGAGGCCAGGGAAGACTGGGGAGGGTTCTGTATTGAGGAGAGGTTTTGTGTGTCAACTTGACACAAGCTGGAGTTATCACACAGAGAGGAACCTCCCTTGAGGAAACGCCTCCATGAGACCCAGCTGTAAGGCATTTTCTCAATTAGTGATCAAGGGTGGGAGGGCACATTGTGGGTGGTGCCATCCCTGGGCTGGTAGTCTTTGGTTCTATAAGAAAGCAAGCTGAGCAAGCCAGGGGAAGCAAGACAGTAAGTAACTTACATCCCTTCATGGCCTCTGCATCAGCTCCTGCTTCCTGACCTGCTTGTGTTCCAGTCCTGACTTCTTTTGGTTATGAAGGGCAATGTGGAAGTGTAAGCTGAGTAAACCCTTTCCTCCCCAACTTGCTTCTTGGTCATGATGTTGTGTGCAGGAATAGAAACCCTGACTGAACCATCTCTGTGGCTAAGGGGAAGCTCTTCTCTTGGGTTGGTAAGCCTTTTCATGAGCAGCTAATTAGGGGAGGAGTGTCATTTTACCTAGGGTCTGTAAGGAAGCCCAAATGAATTCATTGGTTCTCCCAGAGTGAATCTGGTGGCATTATGCTTCAGTTTGTTGTGGGGACCTCAGCCAAAGGATAGGTGCTATTTAGTTTTCCTCAGGGAAGGGATTTTAGCAACACTGACAGATCAAGATGTGAACAGGGCAGTGGGGAGCCTCTCCTGTCCATCTTCACCCAGTAAAGAAGGGGGATATCGAGAATTTCCCCCATCGCTTTTCCCTTCCTCAGTAAGTAGGATGTGCACAGTTTGCTCTGGCATGTTCACTCCACACACAGCATGTTGCTTTTTTAGTTAGTTTTCCTTTCAGGAGAACAGGACTTGCCTAAACAACTCCCAAAATAAGTGTGTGATGTCTCCAGGTTGTATTTTTCTAATTAGTGCTTTTGTACCCAGCCATCTTTTTCTTTGTAGTTCTAGATACACTTGACTCCTGCAAACAAAAATAACTTCAATTGAACTTTAAAGGTCTTTAATCTCTTAGACTCTGTTTATGACTCTAACTTCATCTTATTCTCCCAACACTAGCCCCCGCATTACTTTCATCATAATACTGTCCCAAGTATGATAGATGGATATCTTGTGACTTGGTAATAATGGAGATTCACACTCATAGGTGTTTGTTGGGGCCAGAGATGTTTGCATTTCTAATCAGCTTCCAGGTGATGTATTGCTGTTGGTCCTATAGACCACAAACTTTTGAATCCCACAGGTCTATAAGATCTAGTTGAAAGCCCCTAACTTGGTTTAATTTAATTCCACAGCCTCAGGAGTGGCATCCGGGAGAAGAGATGGAAAATTACCTTGGGTGCTTGTGGCAGGATATTTGATCACATGGTGAACCTTGTTATTATGTTAGTTACTGGAAAAACCTGTTTTTAATTAGCACATACCTTTAATCTGAGAGCTTTCTACTTGAATATTGTAAGCAGGATTAAATACAGCGAGGGGGTCAAGGGGCAGAGCAAGCAACCAGCTGACAGGAAGTGAACATAGGAGTAAAACCATAGGGAGTAAGAGGGAGTCAGGAGGATGCACAAGAAGTAGAAGGGAGGGATACTTGGTTTGAAGGAGATTTTTTGAGACTGGCTGAGGAGGAAGGTCCACTGGGCGATTTCTCTGCCTCTCTGAGCGAGCAGGCTTTCACCCCAGCATCTAGCTCCTGAGTCTCCATTGGTAAAATTGAATGATTGAGATTTTGTTAAAAACAAAACAAAACAAAACACCAAACTAGATGCTCTTAGAGCACAGTTGTAAGCTGCCATGTAGGTGCTAAGAATTGAGCTCTTAACCACTGAGTCATGAGTCTAGCTAGCCCCAGAAATATATATTCTTAAGCAGTATTATACATTTAATTCTCTCATGCTATTGTCCCAGGTAAATGAGATATTTTCAGTACAGGCAGAATCTCTGAAATTCTTTTCAGGTTTTCCCCTGTGCATTGTACATAGTAAGTCTACAATAAGTACATTTATTGATTATTTATTCTTAAGCAATTCATTCTATCTAGCATATCAAAAAAGAACCTTTAAGCTACCTTTGCACTTATAGTTTGACAACAGAAACTATTTTTTTTTAAATTACAAAATATTGTAAGAAAATATTATTGTGCTAAAAATAATAAAGGTGTCTATGATCTTATGGACCTGATGGGCCTTATGAATCAGATTAAGGGAAATATTTGTCATTGCTTTGATTATAGTATTATGTTTCACATGTATATGTGTGCTTGAATGTGTGTGGGCACAGGTGTGGGGTGTGTGCATATGTGTGCATATATGTGCAAATGCATGTACAGGTGGAGGCCCAAGGTTGACATCAGGTGTCATCCTCCACCTGTCTCCCACCTTATGGATCTAGATGGGTGCTTACCATTTTTAACAATAGAGGTAATCCCTGAATGCTCCAGGCATTCCCAGTCTCTGCCTCCTGAGGTCTGGAACTAAAGGTGAGCCTCCATGTTTATCTGCCTTTATATGTGGATTCTGGGGATCCAAACTGTGGTCCTCACATCTCCATGGCGAGACGACATCTTCCCAGCTATTGAATATGGTATTCTGAGGTTGAAAATATCATCATTATTTATTACATTCATCATCATGACAGTCATTTCTAAACTGATGCTAAACGTGATCAATTGAGACAGGTAGGTGCTTGGATACAGACATGATCAGTTGATAGAGGTAGAATCTATTCTTGCCAAGGGTTCCTATTACAGAGGCTTGAAGGATTCCAAAAGATAAGACGGGCTACAGAAATACATTGCTATAAATGCAACTTGGGTTTGCAGCCGAGTTGGAAACCTCCCACAGACATCAGACTGTAACAGCCTGCTGGAAATTTTAGGGGAAGAAGGCATCAAATGCTCATAAATTTTGACTGTAGACTCCGGGGCTCAGATTTCAAATGAATGTATTGATCGGGTCATGCCTTTAAACCTCTGAAGAAGTCCTATGTGCCTGAATAAATTCTGTGGATGATGTGTCTGTGGATGATGTGTCTGTGGATGATGTGCATGTGGATGATGTGTCTGTGGATGATGTGTCTGTGGATGATGTGTATGTGGATGATGTGTATGTGGATGATGTGTATGTTTGAAAATGTGTGCTTTGCCAAAGGTCTGCCTTCTGTAAAAGAAATGTGTCAATGCAATAACATTAACCCTTTCCTCATGAAGATCTCATTCTTTCCTAAGATCTTAGAACTCAGGAAAGAAATTGGACAGGGCATATGTCCTACTTTCTAACTCCTTTTGTGTGAGATTTCTTTCAGTCTGCTATTATCTTTTTAAATTAATAGAATAGTCACTGGGCACTGTCCACTCAAATTCTACCTAGAGCATCAGAAATAAACATCTCTTAGATATTTGTGGAAATATTCATGCAATTGTCCTTGAAAGACTATAGTCCTTCATCTTCGGCATCCTTAGATGCTGACATTCTAACTGGATCCTGCATACAAGTAAGAGTGGAGAAGGACTTGCATCAGTCTTGATTTTTGGGTTGATTAAGGATAACTGGTCTTAACACAAAACAAGCATAGTTGCTTCGAACCAAGGATGCTCTTTTTAGTAGGGATAAGGATAAGGATCAAGATAAGGTTAAGGATAAGGCTAAGAATGAGGATCCTCTTTTTTAGTGAGACTCCTGATAAGTCTGGACCTGTAATTTTCTTCCTAAGTGATTATGACTTCAAGTTTATAAATTAGTGGGAAGACTTCCTAGTCTGCAAAACATCAAGGAGATAGACATTACCATTTCACATCTGCTCTCCTGTGACAGTTATTACAGGAGCTGAGATATGACTCTGCATCTTGTATCACATGTTCTGGTCCATATCCATCCCCACAGTTCCTCAGATAGCAGAGCGTGGCTCGAGTCAATGTTTATGTCCAAGAATTATGTAGTAACTAAAATGTCACTGGCCTCAAGATGAAGTATCACAAACTGTTGTGAAGAGGGTTGGAGTCCTAATTAAGTGAAGTAATGTAGTCCTCATATATAGAAGATACCCAGGCATTTTCTTTCATGTAGAAAATCAATACCCCCCCCCACACACATATACTTCTGTTATAATTATATGCCCATAATGAAAAGTTTAATGGTTACTTTTAATGAAGAGTATATAGATCAGATCAGAAAAATGCTTGTTCTCATCAACCATGTGAACTTGACCATTATAAGTATATTTTAATGAGTTAGGAAGGTTTTCAGCAAAAGCTGACATGGTATAGAGTTAAATCTATACCTCTTTAAGTTGGTGGCTGGAGAAGTTTGTGGCATCATACAGTGATAAACAGCTCTGCGTTGTATGAGCCTGTAGGATAGAGATTTTCGTGATGGTTATAACTTTTCATGCAGATGCTCTACATACTCTCTTCACTCTTCTTTTTTTTTTTCCTTTTTTAATGCATTTTCTTTTTTTATTATTATTATTTTCTTTATTTACATTTCAAATGCTATCCCTAAAGTTCTCTATACCCCCCCTGCCCCTGCTCCCCTACCCACCCACTCCCACTACTTGGCCCAGGCCTTCCCTTGTGTTGGGTCATATAAAGTTTGCAAGACCAAGGGGCCTCTCTTCCCAGTGATGGCCGATTAGGCCATCTTCTGCTACATATGCAGCTAGAGACACAAGCTCAGGGGGTACTGGTTAGTTCATATTGTTGTTNCACCTACAGGGTTGCAGCCCCCTTCAGCTCCTTGGGTACTTTCTCTAGCTCCTCCATTGGGGACCCTGTGTTCCATTCAATAGCTGGCTGTGAGCATCTACTTCAGTGTTTGCCCGGCACTGGCATAGCCTCACAATAGGCCGCAATATTAGGGTCCCTTCAGTAGAATCTTGCTGGCATGTGCATTAGTATCTAGGTTTGGTGGCTGATGATGGGATGGATTCCTGGATGGGGTAGTCTCTGGATAGTCCATCCTTTCATCTTACCTCTAAATTTTGTCTCTGAACCTATATCCTTTCATGAGTATTTTGTTCCTTATTCTAAGGAGGAATGAAATATCCACACGATGGTCATCCTTGGTTTTCTTGTGTTTTGCATAATGTATCTTGGGTATTCTAAGTTTCTGGGCTAATATCCGCTTATCAGTGAGTGTATATCTCGTGACTTCTTTTGTGATTGGGTTACCTCACTAAGGATGATATCCTCCAGATCCATCCATTTGCCCAAGAATTTCATAAATTCATTGTTTTTAATAGCTGAGTAGTACTCCATTGTGTAAATGTACCACAGTTTCTGTATCCATTCCTCTATTGAGGGACATCTGGGTTCTTTCCAGCTTCTGGNTATTATAAATAAAGCTGCTATGAACATAGTGGAGCATGTGTCCTTATTACCAGTTGGAAGATCTTCTAGGTATATGCCCAGAAGAGGTATTGTTGGGTCCTCCGGCGGTTCCTCAGAAAATTGGACATAGTACTACCGGAGGATCTCTTCACTCTTCTATGTTTGACTTTTAGGCAGCTACGTTTGGTTAGAAGCAAGCCAATAAGGTGCTCTTTGCTTCTATTTTAGTTCCTAAAGTCACGCTACCAAAAAAAAAAATTAGAAGAAACTTAAGACACTCTAGAGGTAGAAAACAAACAGCAAACAAACATAAGCACTCCTTTGGTAAGAAAAGCACACTTCTGCACTGATGCTTGGTGGAATAGAATTCCACTGGCACCTACTTTGTCCAGTACAAGTGAGTGGGATGTTCCCTTTTCTCTTTGTTATATATAGCAGGCAGCATAGGGTTTGAGATGTTGAATACATGCAGATAAATACATTCAGGATGTCGTTAGGAAAGATAAGCTGTACAAAGCCCTTCTGAATTGAGAAGACACCCCCCTTTTTTTTCTTCCTGATATCGTTATATATTGATGGAGACTTTCTATGAGCCAGATCACTGAATGGCTGCTAAGATTTGTGCTCTGATCAGAGGGTCAAAGATTGCCACAAGGTCACACCATGCAACAGACCTCATGGGGGTGGTTTGGGAGGAGGCATACAAATGTTGCCTCTGAGCAAGAGTGGAGGAGAAAGAGAGCAGACTGCTCAGCCACTGGCTTTAGAAAGTGATATAGCATGTGCACATGAGCAGCCTTCCGTGGCTGGTGATGATGTGGCCACTGGTGCTGAGGCAGAGTGGGGAGGGCACCTGGTTCTGGAGTGCAGGTGGTTCTGGGTTTTGCTACAGTGACAGGAATGGCTTGTCATTCCTGTCTCCTCCGCACTTAACTCCAAGCTGAAACACTGGTCCTGTGCTTATGGATAAGGACAATTTGATGTGTAATTCCTCCCCCTACATATTGAGTTTTTCAAAGAGATGTTCCCCTAACTTATGTTTTATTCCTGAAAAAAAAAAAAATAAAGCGCTTTCTTCTCTTGGCTTACCAGTGAGTACTCCTTGAATCTTGATTTGCACTGTCAGTGTTTGGCAAGAGCAATGAACTCTCTCTCACTTTATCTCTTTTCTTTACGCTTGGGCATATTAGAAGCAAATCATTCTCTGCCCTGTCTTGTTTTCATGGTAATTATTTCGTTTTTCCCTAAAAGAGAAGAATCCTATGTAAATAAAAGCTGACCAATGTGCAGAAATAAATATCTTTTCACTATTAGATTAAGATTGTTAAGAATAACAGGTTTGAAGAAATGGAATATATTCAGATTATTTAAATTCTATTTTATTGGTTACTTGAGGAAATGTGTCTATGATGGTTCATAGCTATAAATGTAAAGCAGGTGCTAATTTCCTTGTATTTCATGATTCAGGTGTGATATCCAGCATGAGATTATTATTGGGGTTTTTAAGGCCATAGCATGAATTGATGTGATTAACATTTAACATAAAGGAAATTGCTATGCAAAAAAAAAAAAAGTCATGAAAAGAATATGTAAAGGTGAATTAATGATGCAAAAGTACATAAGAACCTAGACGACCTATGCTTTCAAAGACAATGCATCATTGTCTCCATCTCCTGGAGAAAATCATACTGTTATTATTTCAAAATACAGAAAAGTACTCAGCAGTGGTACTCTTTTAGGTAGGCGCACATGATTAGCTCATTGAACTGCCACTTACAGCTCTTAAACCTGTCCTTCTAGAAGACTCTGCTGCTGTTCTGTTCACCAACAGTGATGATGTCATCAAAGCCTCAGGATTTGGGGAAGCATAATTCTGAGCGCTGGATGGATGAACGAAGTTATTCAAGAACCACAGCTGGCTTGTCTTTCACATCTTCCTCTAGGATACCAAGGTTATCAACAAGGGGAGTGGGAACAGCCTGGGAATCAATTTTCAGATATTTACAAGGTCACGGTGGTCTAAGATAGCAAGGCTGCAGTACTTGGCAGGCAAAGACACACTAATGGCATCAGTCATGATCCAAGAAAGGAACAGGAGCTAGCCTGCTAGGAGTCACACTTTAAAACTTCTCTTCCATTGAACCTGTGAGAAACTTATTTTGCAGCAATTTTATTATCTTTCCTCTTTTTTAAGATAGGGTCTCCTTTGGTGTCTCAAGTCACAGTTCAGGCTGAGCTGGAACTCACTATGAAGATCATGTCATCAAACTCCCAGCTGTCTTCCTGCCTCAACCTCCTGACTCTGGGATTACAGGTTGCAAAATACCACGCTAATCTAATTCTAATTAAGCTTTTTATTCGGAAAGACTGCCTTAGTTAGGGTTTTATTGCTTTGAAGAGATACCATGACCACAGCAACTCTTATAAAGGAAAACATTTAGTAGGGGCTGAGTTACAATTTCAGAGGTTCAGTCCATTATCATTATGACGAGAAGCATGGCAGCATGCAGGCAGACACGACACTGGAAAAGGAGCTGAGAGTTCTACATCTTGATCAGCAGGCAGTGGGAGGAGACTGTGTGACACACTGGGCGTAGCTTGAGCATATAAGACCTCAAAGCCTGACTCCACAGTGACACACTTCCTCCTGTAAGGCTATACCTACTCCAATAAGGCCATACTACTTCATAGTAGTCCCTATGGGCTAAGCTTTCAAACACATAACTCTATGGGAGCCATTCCTATTCAAATCCCCACAAGTACGTTCAAAGCTTCGAGAGAATACATTGGAATACAACTGCATTTACCTGTGTGCCTCTCCCTAACCCACCCTTTCCAATTTGCATTCTTTAACTGTTTTGTACGAAAGGATGCATCAACATACAGTCACCTGTAAAATACTTTGTCACCTCTGTATAGGAGTTCCATCTATTGTAGTCTCTTAAAAACAATACATTCTCTAAGGACAATATGATATCTTTTGAAATCTCATCACTACTTTGAAATTGAGGTAGAAACCTATCCTTGAGAATCATCTGATGGGAAGACAGAACCTTTATTTTTTTCCCCCCCGGAGGCCAAGTCCATAATGAAACAGTACTAGATGTTCATTTATAATTGGCACCTTGAGAATGGCGACCCCATACTACGAACAAGAACCTCCTTCTTTATTATTCTTATCTGCCCTTTCTTTTCACTATTTTTTAATCTACTTTTGTTCCCTTTTTGGCTTTCCTTTGCAACTGATATTTTTTAAAGGCCACAGACAGGTCCCCGCTCACCTACACAACTTAATTACCCTTCTGGGAGCTGCCTTGCTTTTTTAAGTGGATATGACTTTAAAAAAAGAAATCTAGGTGATATTTTGCAGTTTGGTGATGACTGTTATTTCCTCTAGCCTTAGTAGAAAGAGATTTCATTCAAACTGTCAGACAGCTCAGAATAAGCAGTTTGGCAGCTGATACAGTAATTAACATCCGGGCCATTTGCAAAAGTCCAGGCAAACACACGCTGGTAGATCCCTCTTAGAAAGACTTAAAAAAAAAAAAAAAAAGTTGTCAGCAACTTTGCACCTGATGTTTTGGCTAGCAGCTCAGAGCTCCTTTAGAGATGGTGCTCCCATCTCTTAAAGCAGAGAAACTCCATTGATTGTCAAGAAGTTCCAGGAAGCACATATGGTTTAGCAGAATTTCTCAAAGCAGTGGTGAGTAGAGAGTGCGACTAGGTCTCAAGCTATAGAGAAGAATCTTTGCCTGGTAGGTCCTCCTTCAAGGATCCAGGTTAGCAGCTTGAAATCAATTCAAGCAGCGGAAAGGATGAAGGATTTCACGGTCTGGGGTGGCTTCTTTTGAGCTATCTGGCTCACTCAGGATTTTCTTTGGCTGTCTGACCAGAGGCAAAGATTAGTGACACAGTGATCTACTTCTACGCTCCTTCCTATGGCACAGAGCCCAGCCTGTGGGAACCATAGCCCTTCCTGACATTTGTTAGTTTGGGACAGATCAGGTTTACATAGCTACCCTCACTCTAAGTCATCAAGAAGTAAAGCAATTGCCTTTTGAGAGAAAATAGGGTTTTTTCCTGAGAGAAGCTGCAGGCAGGAAAGAACTCTCTGGAAGGCAGGTGGGGCTCATGTGTACAATCAAGGAAAACTCCAACGTGATTGCCTCTCTTCTTATGCCTCCAAGTGGTTTGGTTTGAGCAGAAGAGGGTTCATTTCTTTTCCTGAGGTTTCCTGCAATCTAGTGCAGCCAAGAAGCCCTTTTTACCACGGTTGTACAGGTCAACACTCACACCTGCTTCATAAGTCAGAGATGTATCATGCACTCACATGGAGAAATCCTTCTACAGCCTCAAATTGGAGGAAATGAGGCACGAGAATTTTTCCTTAAAAGCTGCTCTCAGGGTTGAAGAGATAGTTCTGTGGTTACTGAGCTGTTTTGTAATGCAGCAGGGATGGGCTAGTGTGGGGTAGAGTGGTGCCTTAGAGGGCCCGTGCTGAGGCAGCTCCCCAAGGTATCAACCACAGCATGGGTCTAGTATAAAATGAAGTTTATTTGAGACATGGAAGGGGGTGTGAGGAGGGGAGTTGAGGCTAAGAAAGAAAGAGGATGGAGAGGGCAGAAAGAGGAGGGAGAAGGAAGGGAAGAGGCTGGCCCTGGGAACAAGTAGAGATAGAGGAGAGGGAGGGAGAGGGAGAGAAGAAAAAGAGGGGAAGAGGGAGAGAGAGAAGAGGGGAGAGACCGAGAAGACCACCAGTCTTTTTATAGTGAGCCAGACTTCCCAGGCTGATGATAGGTGACTGTTGGGTGGAGCCTAGAAGAACTGCTGACATTTATTGCCACTTGCTGACATTTATTGCCACTTGCTGCTCTTGCTGGGGATCAGGCTCAGTTCCCAGCACCCACATTATGCCATTACAACCATCTGTGACTCCAGTTCCAGGTGACCTTTGGCTTTTTCCTGACTTCTGGGAGGGTGGTAGACATAAACATGCAGGCAAAAACACTGCTACACATAAACTAAGATTAAAACATTAAAAAACAAAACCCTGTTCTGTCTTTTTGCCAACTATTCACTTAAAAAATTTCATACACTATATTTTGACCATATTTGTCTCTCCCCCAACTCCTCCTAGATCCTTCCCCTCAACCTACCCTGCTTCATGTTCTTTTTCTTTTTAAAAACCAAAACAAGACAATTAATGGAGTCTGTGTTATCCAATGGTCCCTGAAAATGAGGCCTACCTTCCTGTGTGTTTGATATACCCAATATCACTCCATTGGGAAACAAACCAAACCATACCAAATCATAGCATACCAAACCAATCCATACATATCAAACAAAATCAATCCAGACCATACCATACATACCAAATCAAACCATACCAAGCCAAACCATAACCAAACCATACCATACCAAACCAAACCAAACCAAACAAAACCAAAATAGATTTTCTTTCTTCTTGGTGTTGTGATCTCGTCTGGGTAGTTGTGGTCTTGTAAGCATTGTCTCAGTCTCTGTGAGTTCACATGCCCATCAATCCTATTATGTCCTTGGCTTCATCTTCCATCTCTTGCTCTCACAATCTTCTTAATGCCCAAGTACCCATGAACCCTTAGGGGAGGGGTGTGATAAAGACATCCCATTTAAGGCTCAGTGCTCTGAAGTCTCCTACTCTCTACACACGCACAATTATTTCTTTATTGTGTGTATGGGAGTGGGTTCTATGTGCCATGGTACATATGTGGAGCTCAGGGGACAACTCATAGAAGTCTCTTCTGTCCTTTTAGCATGTGGGTCCTCACATTTAACACAAGGTGTTCACGTTGAACACAAGTGCCCTTACTGTTTGGGTTTCTGCGGAAGAATACCTTGGCAGACCTGGGCCAAGAAACACCACAAAGTCACAACAGGTAACAGACCTCACAGGAGAATGATAGGAGAGGGAGTGTACAAAGGCTGCCCTGATGAAGGTTGGGGGAGAAAGAGAGAGACAGAGAGACTGAGAGGGAAAGACAGACCAAGTGAGAGAGTGGGCCTGTGATGGTGGGGATCTTTATCTTTTTGATTGGATATTTTCATTTACATTTCAAATGTTTTCCTCTTCCCTTAAGAAATCCCATACCAACCCAGCTCTCCTGCCTCTATGAGGGTGCTCTCGCACCCACCCACTTCCACCCTGGCATTCCCCTACACTGGGGCATCAAACCCCCTCAGGCCCAAGGGCCACTCCTCTCACTGATGTCCAACAAGGCCATCCTCTGCCACATATGTGGCCAGCACCATGGGTCCCTTCTTGTGTACTCTTTGGTTGGTGGTCCAGTCCCTGGGAGCTCCAGGGGGTCTGGCCTGTTGACCCTGTTGCTCTCTCCATGAAGGAGCTCAACCCCTTTAGTCCCTTCTCTAGCTCCCCCATCAGGATTCCCGTGCCTCTGTATTTGTCAGACTATGACAGAGCATTTCAGGAGACAGCCATTTCAGGCTCCTGTCAGCAAGCACTTCTCAGCATCGAAAATAGTGTTCACGTTTGACAACTGTATATGAGATGGATCCCTATGTGGGACAGTCTCTGGATGGCCATTCCTTCAGTCTCTGCTCCACACTTTGTCTCTGTATTTCCTCCCATGAGTATTTTGTTCACCCTTCTAAAAAACACTGAAGCGTCCACATTTTGATCTTCCTTCTTCTTAGGCTTCATATGGTCTGTGAATTGAAACTTGGGTATTCCAACCTTTTGGGCTAATATCTGCTTATCAGTGAGTACATACCATGTTTGTTCCTTTGTGACTGAGTCACCTCACACAGGATGATATTTTCACGTTCCATCCATTTGCCGGAGAATGTCATGAAGTCATTTTTAATAGCTGAGTAGTACTCCATTGTGTAAATGTATCACATTTTCTGTATCCAGTCCTCNGTTGAGGGACATCTGGGCTCTTTCCAGCTTCTGGCTATTGTAAATAAGGCTGCTATGAACATAGTAGAGCACGTGTCCTAATTATATGTTGGAGTATCTTCTGGGTATATGCCCAGGAGTGGTATTGCTGGGTCCTCAGGTAGTGCTGTGTACAATTTTCTGAGAAATTGCCCAACAGATTTCCAGAGTGGCTGTACCACCTTGCAATCCCACCAGCCATGGAGGAGTGTTCCTCTTTCTCCACATCCTTGACAGCATCTGCTGTCACCTGAGTTTTTGATCTTAGCCATTCTGACTGGTGTGAGGTGGAATTTCAGGGTTGTTTTGATCTTTTAAGATAGGACCGCTTAGTGGCTGGTGATGATATACTGATTCCCTGGGGAGGGGTGTGGGTTGGGGGCATCCAGTTTCTTGAACTTACCTGCTGAGGCCATCTTGCCAGCCCCAAAGTTGCTTTTATGTTGGGATAGAGTCTTTTCCAAAAGAAAAACAATGTTCAGATTTTCTTATCCCTTAGTATTTAATCACAGAGCATGACACATTATGAGCTTTTAGGGCCTGCAGCATGAGCAACATCATCTGGAAACAAGTCAGACATGATAGTTGATTCTCTAGTGAAGGGTTGTAGGTGCTTGCTGAAGACAGTGCTGGCTCTCAAACCCTTTCCGGATAATGTCGCTAATGCTATGCTGTAAATCATTGGTTCCCAGGTTTTACCGTGCATCAGAGTGACCAGGAGTGCTTGTGGAATTGTAGACTGATGGACCCTACCCTGAACACCTGCAGATCTGGAGTGGGGGTGAGCAGGTCCATCTTTTACACATCTCCTAGACATACTCACACTGCTTTGAGAGCTCCGCTTTGAGAAACACTGCCTTAAGACAGTGACTTTCCAACCCTGACCCAGCGTCAGTCAGCCTCATTAAATACCAACCTTCTCAAAGATGAACAATAAATAACTCAGAACTGCTGCAGGTGGGTGTGGGCCTTCGAGCCTGTAAAATTTCCCAAGTGATGCTAATCAGCAGCCAGGTGTGGATCTCACTGGAGATTAGCTAGCTGTAGAGAAGTGGCCCTCCATCTCCAGTTCCCATTAGAGCCACCTGGCAAGCTTTAAAACCCTTGATGCCTAGATTTTCATACCCCAGAGGATCCGATATAATTGGTTTGAGATGGAACCTGTGCGTTCTGAGTGTGAGAGCTCCCCAAGTGATTCTAATATACCATAAGGTTAAGAACCGTTACCCTACATATCCCGCACAGCTGTAAGCACATCAATCAGGCTTTCTCCTAGCCTCTTCTGTGAATGATATGATTCTTAAAGAAAGAAATCTACATTGATCGATCCCGTAGTTGGTATACAGGCTCCATGTTCATATTAAAGGGAGTTTCATATGTACAAGTTTGTATTTTTAAGAGTAGTTGTCCAACTTCTAAATTAAACCCCATGGTGGATGGCTATACATTTCTTTTATTTTCAATCACATCTTCATCTCCTTTTGTTTACAATGTATGTATTTTCTTCATTGGAAAAGTGTGTAAAGGGAGAATAAAGAACTCCATTTCTTATCCTGTACATCTATCTGTAGATTACCAGCCTGGGTAATTATAATCTCTTATTAAATCAGATGTACTACAGCAGACGCTGGCAAGTCAAGTTCCCTGGCCCCAACTCTGGAGCAGAGGGTTCCTCCTCGGGCCTGAGGGACTGAACCCCACATGTACATGGTATTCAGGATCTGGAACTCAGGTAGAACAGGACTTTACGGAGATTACAACCACAGCCCAAGCAACCCATTTCACGAGCCTGGGAAGGACACACACCAGGGGACTGTTGAGTCAGGAAAGTGTCATAAAGTCACAGAACTTGCAAGTCAAACCCTTTCTGGGTGGGATGGAAGAGCTTACGTGACATGTATTCATACGAAATACTCACATCTAACTGCATACCTACGGAAAAACCACCTGCTTATTATAAAGCATACCCCTACCCCTGTAGCAGACACGTGACACTGAGCAAGCTACCTAATTCGAAGGCCTGTTTTTTTGTTTTTGTTTTTGTTTTTGATTTTGTTTTTGTTTTTGTTTTTTTTTCACATATAATTATCTTGCAAGGTCATTCAGAGGAATACATGAGATGACCTGTCAAGCATTTAACCCTGTGCCTGATATGTACTAGCAGTTCAGAAATGCTAACCTCCTTGTCAACCCTCTGGGCTTTCTAACATTATTGTAAGTTTTGACTTTGATCACCAGGGCACTTATCAGCCACCAAAGACTCACCTGGCTGCTGCAGATGGGCCCCACCCATCTGCCTTAGGGTTAGGCACTTGCATGTGGAAAGAAAATAGGCTTCCATCAGTATACACACACACACACACACACACACACACACACAGAGTCTAGGGAGACCAATGAACCTTCTATTATAATGCCTAATAGGTAGCAAGCAGGTAAGCAAAGAGATTTGATAGGAGAGTGGCGCCCAAACTCAGGTGTGGGACCTGCAGCTTTTTTTGGGTGTGGATTCTGAGGAAGTATCCTCTTAGGAGATGAGGAAAAGTTACCTGGATACTGTGGTGGGAACATACACTCAAGCTTGGCACAGGGGAGAGTGAATGTGGCTCGAGTAGAAAACAATGGCACAGGTAATAACTTTCGCGTGTTGGAGTTGTTGGGCAGCTAGCTGTGAGGCATAAAGAGGCCGAGGACTAAGATCTGAAAAGCCACACCGGCCTGCATTTTTCAGACACCCCTCTCCACCCCTGTCTGTTTGTCAAAGTCCAACCCAGACCAGCAAAGTGAACATCAAGTTGGATCAGGTTTGAAACACAATTACATATTGTTAGTACCAGGACACTCCAAGCCCTGGCCTATGTGACCCTTGACCTGTGTTGCCAGGCCAACAACCCTCAATCCCTCAACCCACTTGGCTCAGTTATCACCCTCACTGATGTGACGTTATTTTCCGTATAAATTAAGAGATCACCCCCTCCTCTCGCTCTCTCTTTCTTCTCTTTCTCCTCTCTCCTCTCTTTCTCTCTTTTTCTCTTCTCTGCCCTTCTACCCGCTTTGCCGCCCCTCTACTTCTGCACAATGAACCTCTCTCACGTGGGACCACCTTGGCCTGGTCTGCTGTTTGGTTTACCCGCTCAAAACATATAGATTAATATTATTTGATATTAATTAACACATCACATATGAGTTTCCTAGACCGACAGAATGAGGGACGTTGGTCCCGAGAACTCCTAAATCTTTGCTTACGTGACTCCTGCAGGTAATGTGACAGGCCAGGGTTTGAAAGACACTTTGCTGTGGCTTGAGTGTGTGTGTCCCTTCAGGTTTCATGCTGAAACCTTGGACAATGCAACAGCATCAGCAGGTGGAGCCTTTGGATGCTGTCCATACCCATGAAGGTTCTTCTCTAACAGAGTTAAGTATCTCCAAAGAGATGTTTCAGCACATCAGTACATCAACTCTCACGGGGATAAAACTTTCAAATTGTGGGAGACAGAAACCAGTCTCTCCTTTGATTCTAAACCTGCTGGTATCCAGACGGTGGACTCTGCAGCCTAGAACCGTGAGTCACAGCTTTATGTTGTGGGCGTGTTAAGCAGCCTCAGTTACTTTGTTGCAGTAGTTTCTGTTCAAGAATCTGTTTTATTATGATGCTGTTTTGTTAGCCACTGTCCCGTATAAGAAGCTTTCTTGAAGGCACTTAGGAGCTTACAAGGGCACATTGCTTTGTCTGAAAGGCTTATTCTGGAAGAAAGGTTAAAAAAACAAAAACAAAAACAACAACAAAAAAAGCCCATGCGTGAAGGTTGCATGGTGATGCCAGGTGTGAGTTCCAGAGGTGAGCTGAGTGGATAGTGAGGTACCAGAGAGAAATTTAAGCCCTATGGTGGGAAGGTTATGTTCACAGCTCATGCAACATATAAAGTCTAAGAGTGAAAGAGGGAGTAGGTATAAATGTTGCTTGCCAGGTGTTGATAGTCTAGACATGGGTTCGCCCCTTCCCAGGACAGCTTCTGTCAGCCCCCTTGATTTTATGAGGCATCCGCTATCTGTGTATCTCAAGAGAGTTAGTTCCCTTTCCTCTTCTCCTCCAGGGGGACGTTTTTGTGTTGAAGGTCAACAAAGGTCCTGGGTCCTGTATGAAGCGATAAAGAGCGTTGGTTGGTGTGGGAAACCTATTGGGTTGTAATTTCTCTAGTTCCACCTGTGCATGGTGGTAGCAAACTATGTATGTCGCTCATCACGTTCCGTTTCTGATGTATGTGCTCACTGAGAGCTGGCTTTGAGTTTCGGTAGAAACGGACCAGACTAGTGTCTTCTTTCTGCTAGACACCTCCACCTCACCCCCATCCCCGTGTTCCTAGCTGCAGGGAAAAGTCTGTTAAAGAAAGGGAGCACTGGAAGGATGCTGGAGTAGTGGTTGAGATGTACCTTTAAGCACGTTCTCCAGGCTTGGGTAAGAAGAGAAAAGGAGACATTACTTTAGCTGGAAGAGGAAGGGGTGGGGGTGGGTGGGGGGAATCCAAGGTATTTGACAGCTATATCTTTCCACCACTACCTTCCTCCAAACCCACGCATCTCTGCTTCGAGTCTGACATGAAACGAAGATTCTCCCCCTCCGCACCCCGCGTTTGCCTGTGTGCTTTCAATGAAAAAGTCGGTGCACAAGGACGGAAGCCAGAGCGGCTGAAAATAGGTGCATGACTTGTTGAGCATACAAATCATTTCCCCCTTAGTCTCCAAAGGAGGAAAAAAAAAATCCCTTAGTCTCCTTGCAGCCCGTTCTGCAGTCAGGAGAGGTGGCCGAGGCAGGTCACGGGAGAGGTGCTCTCCGCAGGAAACTTTGCTCACCCAGAGAGCTGGCTGGGGCTATTGGGCTCTGTTGGGGTGGACCTTGGGCGAGCTTGCGGGGCTCCCCTCCCGGCCAGGACCCCCTAGAGCCCGGCGACGCGTCTGTCTCTTTAAATCCCAGCTGCGCGGCTGGGAAACAGCGCCACTCGCCGCCCAGGCCGGCTGCTGCGAGCTCGCGCTTCGGCTGCCGGCTGCGCGCGGCGAGAGCTCGGCTCGGCCCGCGGGCTGCTCGGTGGCGGCGGCGGCGGCGGCGGCGGCGCGGGGCGGGGAGGCGCGGCCCGGCCGAGAGCGAAGAAAGAGCGAGCCGGGCCGGGGGAAGAGGCGCCGCGCCCGGTCCCGCGCCCGCTCGGCGGCCGACGACGATGTGCCCGGCTCCTGCTCTGCTCGCGTCCTCCCTAAGACGATTTCCATAGTAACCCGATCAAGTGGCTCAGGACCGCAAACCTGAGGATTTCGGCCGGCCCGCCGGCGTTGACCTCGGCCAGGTAACGCTGCGATCTCCTCTACGCCTTGCAAAACCGCTGCGCTTCTTGCAAAGTTCCTTTTGTGGAAAATCGCCCAGCCCCACGCAGCCTGGGGGATTTGCAACAGCGTGCCGTGCTACCCAGGTGCTTGCCACGGGCACCCTCCCTGGCACTTCCCCTGCATCTATTATCACATTATTTAAAAATTATTTTGATTGCTTTCTCCACTCTCTTCCCCCCCCTTTTTTTTTTGATTCCCCATGCTGCTCTCCTGTAGGTTTATCCCCCCCACCCTGAGACTAGTGATGGGGGGGTGCCAAGGAGAAGTCGCGAGCACGGTCCAGGGAGTGGCGGGTTCAGATGGGCTGGATGCTCTGGGCTACTTAGAGCATCACACATTGCTTGCACACTGGCATTGTGGGGAGGCTGTCAGCACCAGGGAGCCCTAAGTCTATAGCCTGAAGCCAGAGTCTGTTTTTGAGGGATGCAGGCTTGCGGGTGCTGGAACACTTGGCTGGGTGGCTGGCTAGCATCCATACGTCCTAGCTTTGCTTCCTACTCCCCCGCCCCTCTTTGGGTTTCTCTTTCTTGTTCACCATCCTCCGTTTCTTTCTTCTTTTTCTCACTATCCATACCATTCTCTTCCCTTCTTTTCCTCCCTCCTTCTTCCCCTCTGCCCCTTTTCCCCTTTACAAAAAGGGAGGAATCCTTTGTACCCTCCTGGTTCTGCCAGCATGAGAATAACTGTGAAACCAGCAACGTGGCTACCTTAACCTGGTTGTTTTCAGAGCCGTCCTCATCCATCAACATATTTGTTTCCCTGAGTCTATTGATCTCCATGGATTGTGCAGAAATGCATTCTACTGCACGTCAGAATCGGACTTCTGCAGCTCTAAGTACCACATGTATTGTAAAGACAGTATGAATTTTTAAATCCAAATAAGTCACGGGTATAAATAAATACATCTTTGAAAAAAAAAATCTAGAGACTCATTTTAGTGCAACTTCCCTCTTCTGTTATTGCTGTGGTCTTTGCTCCTCACTGACATTTAATTGTAGGGAACTTGTGAGACAACCCTTCCCCTCCTCTAGCTTCTATGGAACTTTTATTGTAATTATCGGCTCCTGGACCTGATTGAGTTAGCATGGGCCAGGCACTAGAATGAAAAGGTCACAATTAAGGTTCTGGCACTTGCTTCCTGAAATTTAAGCTGGTCCAAGTGGCAAGTACAGAGAACCTGCAGACTGGCCTGACCCTGCCAAAGAATGGAAAAGGATTAGCAACTTGTGTGTGAAATTAGAATTGGACTTCGGTGCTGATCATGTGAAAATACAGTAAAAGTCAGGCCTTTTGTTTTTGGCCATTGTCCGATGGATAGCTATACTAGGAAGGACCTGCTATTTAAAAAGGATCCACTGCAGTTGAACCTATCCTGCCTTGTTTGGGTTGATGCTTTCTCATTACGCTTTTAATTTTTGTTTGACATATAAGATGCATGTATCATGAGAAAACAAAGAGTGATTTTGTGATGTGTGTATGTGTGTGTGTGTGTGGCTTATATTTAGCCCCAAGGGGGTTTATTGGATTTTCAACAATTTTCTCCAAAAGGATATCTTGTTACAGTTAAGTCTTTCCTGAGATCACAATATTTCCCATGTGGAAATTGGTACCTATCACCGATTTCCTCTACTTCCCGTGATAGGGAGAGTTGATGCAGGGAAGGGCTCAGTTTCAGAGCACATCCAAACCTCCTTTCCTTTGTGTGCACATTTGTCTTTAAATTAAATTATTAATACAGAATGAAGGATCCTGGGGCAGGGAATGGATCAGGAAGAAGAGAAGCCACTGCCGGGATGGGAAACAAACCCAAAAGAAGGCAATGCAATTGCTCTGCCACTCTATAACGTCATCCTTATGTTTAGCCAATTAGCAAGCTTTACACCTTGACTGTGGTTCATGTTCTTATTTGTACAAATGATATTGATTGACCCAGAGGCCGTTTTTAATCCAGGTCAGATGTTCAGATGAACATTTAGAGAATATTTAACAATTCATTTGTCAATGGATCCCCCAAAGCATGCTCTGAGGATGTTTCTTTAAGCAGTGATTGTATAGAAATGATGCTACATTTATTATGCCTGCCTTCCAATTCTGGCCTTTCCTGGACACATAGGTTTATTCTGACACATGAACAAGGATGCTTCCAGTAGGCTAAGTGCAACTTGGATGTGCTGCATATATATATATATATATATATATATATATATATATATATATATATATATATATATATATATATATTTTTTTTTAATCACAGATACAAATAAGGTGTTTGTTGTCCTTGTTTTTAATATCAGAGTTATCATGCTGTCTGGCCTCTTTCACATTCCTTGTGATGATTCCTATTAAGTGTGTGTATATGAAGGACTTAGCATAAAGGCTTCTAAGTGTCCTATGATTTGAGGTTAAAAGATATTTTAGTGATGACCCCAAATCACTGTAACTTATGGTACCCTGATTCTGAAACTACTCACCCCCTACCTGTGATTGTATCTATATATAGATTACTTAATGAGAGACTGGTGACGAGTGATCTGCTTCATAATAGTAGAACCTCCCAAGTTTGCCTAATTCAAGTCCCTACTTTTTATGTAGTGACATTAGTAAGGTTTGTGATCTGTTCATTTAATATACTGAGCTGTGGCAAATTGATAATTAAGAAGAGTATATTTCATTCTGAAATTGCTATAAGATCTTCCTCAAGTTGTCTGAGTGACTCATCCTTGTAACCCATGGCAACAGGAAATGGTTGTACTAGGTACAAGCGGAAGTATGGACACAGGCTTATACTTTCTATATATTTCAGAGACTTCATGTGAAAAGGATTAATATCCTGGCTTCTTTGAACAGATGGACGTTAACATGTTGACTATGAGAACACTTCTCAGGCTTGCTTTTAGGTTTTTTTTTTTCTTATTTGCCTGAGCAGTGTTGTAAAACTCTTCCAGAAACACATACAATAAATTCCACTTTCGTTGTAAAGAACTTAGAAGTGTGCTGGAGTAATTGCCTTTGTGTGTATGTGGGTTCACTACAGCGGGAATATCACCATATCAAACCTGAGAGGAAGTGCAAATGGCAGAAATGAGAGGTGCCAAGGAATTGGTGATAGAAATAGGAAGCAGTAGATCTTTATATATCTCTTTGACATGGTCTTCAAGAGTTTCTTTTGCTGTGGCTCTTAGATTCTCAGATGTTACCTAGTGTTATTTTTCCAGAAGAAAAGTGGTGGGGGAGAAAGGGAAAAGGGAGAAAAGAGGAGGAGGGAGGGAGGGAGGGAAGGAGAGACAGACAAACACACACACACACACACACACACACACACACACACACACACACA
>NC_034598.1:65701424-65704438 GCF_900095145.1 Mus pahari
CTCCTCTCCCTCCTCCTCTCCCTCCTCCCCCTCCTCCTCTTCCTCCTCCACATAACAGAGACCTAGAGATTCCAGGCCTGGAGGTGTACCAAGAATAAAGTCATTGCTTAGATTGAAGGTGATTTAAAGTGGGTCAGATATAGCTAAGAATGGTTGAAAAAAAAAATCTATTGATTGTTCATTTGATCTTGCATTGTATAGAATTCTGGGGTTTATATTAAACTATTGCCTTTTTCTACTTGCGAAGTCATCCCAATTCTCAGCCTTACCAGAGGACTGTTAGAGAGGCTGTAAGTAAAATGTTGAGAAAGGAAACAATACCTTATATATTCAAATAGGCCCACAGATTCCTACTCTTTGGGAATGTTATTTCTAATCAAAAGAAACATTTGGATTTTGAACATGTTCACATGTCACCTGCCTGAGCTAGAATATGAGCTGTGGATGGTTGATTATATGGCTACATTTTCTGGCAACATTGTCCAGCAAATTACAAATGTGATTTGTGGAATAGATTTCCATGATCTTCAATGGCAACTCTGCCACTTGCTATGCAGAGCCGAGGTCCTTAATGTCCCAAATGCTGTGACTCTGTGACACAGTGCTTCATATTGTGGTGTCATCCAACCATAACATTATTTTTGTTACTACTGCAGAACTGTAATCTTGCTAGATTATGAATAACAATGTAGATATTTGATGTTTGGGATATATATATATATATATATATATATATAGATAGATAGATAGATAGATAGGTGTGTGACTCGTGTGAAAGGACTGTGGACAGAATTTTAGATCTTTAAGATGGAAAAGCCACAGGGAACTCCGGGCTTAGTGAACTAATTTTGGGGAACTTAGAAGATAGCAGTACTGAAGGAAGGGCTGATGGTGGAGGCCTGCTTTGAGAAATCTCAGCCTGAAGCTAATACTTTGGTCCGGGCTGTTTATGGGATAGCTCGGATTAATACATGGTTTCTGCTCAGCTGGGGTTGAAGAATCAGCTTTAATTAATGGTAGATCAGAACTCCAGAAAGTGAAACAGGACAAATGATGCTGTTCAGCTGGGGATGGAAATCAGTGCGAGGAAGGAGAGAGCAGCATCAGGGAGGCAAACTTTTATGGGAAATATTTCCTCGAGAGTCAGCACACGGATGCTGACTACAGGGTCCGGTGGAGTCAAAGCTGCATCAGACGGTCATGTTTCTGATTGTGGCATCACGAAAGCTACAGTGTTTGAAGGGCTCATGGAGAACATCTGAGGCTTGGTCCAGAAAGAAGCCAGGAGATCTTCACCTTTGGCAAAGATGTAGCCTCAGTCGCAGTGGAGAACCTAGGATTAAGGCAGGTTAGATATAGATGCTGAGGAGTGACACTGTGTGCTCAGTGGAGACTCTGTGGAGAAGCCACAGGCCATTGGTGAAAGTACAACTTCTGTGGCAGCGGAGATCCCAGCATATTGCAGATGCCAGGACCAATGAGGTAATCATGAAAGATAAAGCAGGTGTGGAGGGTAGAGCAGGTGTGGGGGATAGAGCAGGTGTGGGGGTAGAACAAGTGAGGGGGATAGAGCAGGTGTGGGGGTAGAGCAAGTGAGGGGGATAGAGAAGATGCAGGGATAGAGCAGGTGAGGAGGATGGAGCAGGTGAGGGGGATAGAGCAGGTGTGGGGGATAGAGGAGGTATGGGGGTAGAGCAGGTGAGGAGGATGGAGCAGGTGAGGGGGATAGNNNNGGGGGTGGAGCAGGTGAGGGGGATAGAGCAGGTGAGGGGGATGGAGCAGGTGTGGGGGATAGAGCATGTGGGGGGATAGAGCAGGTGAGGGTGATAGAGCAGGGGTGGGGGATAGAGCATGTGAGGGGGATACAGCAGGGGTGGGGATGGAGCAGGTGTGGACAATAGAGTAGGTGCAGAGGATGGAGCAGGTGCAGGGGACAGAGCAGTGCAGAGTTGAGCTGGCATGAGTATGTAAGTCAAGCTACCTGTGCTGTATATTGCTAAGTGAGAGAGTTAAGGGTGCACCCAAGCCATTTGGAGCCCAGATTATCATAAATGAGTCCCATACACTGAACACTGAGGCTGGGATTTGCGTTTGCTTTGGTCTGATTGTGCCTGTGTTCTGGT
The DNA here is from genome assembly GCF_900095145.1 of Mus pahari. Classification (NCBI taxonomy): domain Eukaryota; kingdom Metazoa; phylum Chordata; class Mammalia; order Rodentia; family Muridae; genus Mus; species Mus pahari. The sequence continues at coordinate 65,703,548 of NC_034598.1, forward strand.
CTTATTCCCTCTAGGACTAAGCAAGTGTTCTAAGAAGTATGTAACTCATTTTGTTTTGATTCTACAAGGACCCACAGTTATGAGATTTTGAGCTTTTAAACTGTTCGAATCTTTTAAAGGCAGTGGGACTTTAGAAGTTTTAGTGTTTTATACAGTGATATTAACATAATATCTCTTGGATAAACAAGAAAGGAAAGGTTATAGTTTCGTGATGATGGATTTGTATGACAACCTGGTTAGGTTTTTGGTCAAGTTGACACAAGCTAGAGTAATTTGGGAAGAGGGAACCTCAATGCTTCAATTTCTCTTTGCTAGGTTTCTACTTGAGTTCTCGTCCTCACTTCTCTCAATTAGAGACAATATCGTGGAAACAGAAGCCAAAGCAACCATTTCCTCCCCAAGGTGATTTGCTCATGGTATTTGTCACAGCAATAGAAAGAACACTGGGACAGTCATCCAAAACTTGGAAGCCTAAATAAGACTTAGCTATAGCCGAAATATGCTAGGATAGAAACAAAGCAAGCATAAAATCTGTAGCTTTAGCTGTTCATTAGATTGTCATCCTAAAAAGACAAACTATAAGCTCTGGCTACAGAAGGATGCTAAACTATTGTTCTGTACAAGTAGTCATCTGAAATCCCATCGACAAGAATGTGCTGTTTGGATGAGAACGCCGTACTTCATTTTTTAAACTTCTTTCCAATATGCAGAACTTTACAGAACAGGTAATTTTTGGTGAACATTGGTGGCATGTCTTATAGGAAAAACAAAGTATTGGATTACTGTATCACTCTGCAGAGTTTTGATAATAGGAAGTTTTTAAAAAGCTTAAAGGTAAGAGGATGATTTACTGGATTCCAATAGGCCTGTCAGTTTCAGAAAATGAGGTGA
>NC_034598.1:65705293-65743774 GCF_900095145.1 Mus pahari
GTAAGAGGATGATTTACTGGATTCCAATAGGCCTGTCAGTTTCAGAAAATGAGGTGACTGGAGACTTGATATGGCAAGAAAGGAGAGCCTTCTGCATAGGCAGTGCCAGTATGTACCAGACATGTGAAAGGGCCACCTTGGTCTTAAGATGATGCCAGATTTAGGGCAGAATCTGATCATATCCTCTTTGGTCTCTGAGGCAGAATCACATAGCCCTGCTATTTCTGAAATTGTGGCCCACAGAAAGTATGAGTTAGAAATGCTTATTTACTGACAATGGTAAGTGTTGGAGTAATTTGTTACATAGTATCAATAGATAACTGCCTGTCTTACTTAGGGTTTCCATTGCTGTGAAGAGGCATCATGACCAAGGCAACTCTTCTAACAAATAACATTTAATTGGGACTGGCTTACAGCTTCAGAGGTTCAGTCCCTTATCATCATGGTGGGAAGCATGGCCGTGTGCAGGTAGACATGGTACTGGAAGTGCTGAGAGCTTTGTGCTTTGATCCAAAGGCAGCCAGGAGGAAACTAGGTATTTTTTTACTTTTTAAACACTGGGCAGAGCATAACCATGTAAGACTTCAAAGCCCTGCCCCCACAGTGACTCACTTCCTCTAACAACGCCACACCTCCTCCAATAAGGCCATACATCCTAATAGTGCCTCTTCCTATGGGCCAACTATTCAAACACAAGAGTCTATGGAGGCCACAACCAATTCAAACCACCACACTGCCCTCCTGGATATTAATTGTAGATATGAATTGTTACTGTTTTGTAGATACAGAAAATGATAGCTCATAGCATTCTGCTTAACAGAATGCTATTTGACTATTCATTTTCCACAGTGAATAACAAGCACTATCTATGGCTTCCTTTCTTCTTCAGTCTCCTAAGAATGAGCCTCTGGTCAGCATTATCTACAAGAAGGGCGGGAGACACTGGTTCTCTTTTATTAGCAGATAATCCTGGAATTTAATCCTGCGAATTCTTTCAGAACATGCCTGGTAAAAATTCAACTCTTTCAGAATTTTAAATGATAATAGAGGTGTAAAGGGGGCAAGAATGCTGGTGATTATGTAGGTATTATGTATTGTAGTTTACATATATATATATATGTAATATATATGGGCCATATATATCATATGTATATGTGAATTACAATACATAATACTATGTGATATATATACACATATATATGTATATATGCCAAATCCATTTTTCATTGTACACCTGAATGCTTTATGATAAGGATTTTGTTACAGAAGCCTTTCTTTGTGATATTATCGTACCTTATACTACAGATTTTGATCACTTTAATCTGACCCAAATAAAGGTTACTGCATTTTACTTATTACAACTGCTTTTCACAAGCTTATAGTTTGATTTCTGTGTGGAATGCTAAGATGTCTTTCTTAAACATTGTCTTAGTTAGGGTTTTACTGCTGTGAACAGCCACCATGACCAAGGCAGCTCTTATAAGGACAGCATTTAATTGGGGCTGGCTTACAGGTTCAGAGGTTAAGTCCATTATCATCAAAGTTAGAGCATGGCAGCGTCCAGACAGGCACAGTGCAGGAGGAGCTGAGAGTTCTACATCTTCATCTGAAGGCCTCTAGGAGCAGACTGCCTTCCAGGCAGCTAGGACAAGGACCCTAAAGCCTACCTGCACATTGACACACCTCCTTCAACAAGGCCACACCTCCTCCAACAAGGCCACACCTCCTCCAACAAGGCCACACCTCCTCCAACAAGGCCACACCTCCAAATAGTGCCATCTCTGGGCCAAGCATATTCAAACCACCACACACATGGTTCTAGACTGTAATCTGTTAAACTATTCTCATCTATATTTGAAAACCAATTATCTAGAATGGATATTGCTATAAGAAGAATAGATTCTCTTTAAATGCAAGGTTTTGGTTGTATTCTCATACATGTTAAATGTATGTAATAAAGAATCAAAAAAGGTCACACTGTCCCATTTTACTTCATGAATTTGTTTAATTTTATTTAAAGTAATGCTATCTCTTAAAAGGTTTGGAAGTGACTGGACTTTAAATATGGAGTGTTTGGAACATTGGAGACTAGAGGTTTTACTACTCTGAGTACCTAATGACTGCATTAGGTTAATTTTGTGAATGGATCTGCAGTTATCTTGTGGGTGGGGGCATGCAGTTTCTGTATGCTTGTTATCGTTTGTTGGGGTCACTAACAGGATCCTTGCCCCTGAGAAAAATTTCAGATCCAAGGTTGCTTTGTTATAAACCAGTGATGATTCTCACTGACTCAGGCCCATAACGTGCTCTCTGGGAATTCAAACTTGCTTCTTCCCCTCTCCTCCCCTCCCCTCCCCACCCCTCCCCTCCCCACCCTTCCTATCTTGTACTTTCTCTATCCTCTTCTCTGTGGACATTTGTCCTTTAAATAAGCATCACCTGTAAAGTATCAGAAGCCCTAATAACCAGTCCTTTAGGAACCAGTTCTCAGGACATCACAAATTAGTTGCATTGCGAGCCCATGGATAAAGTTAATGAAGTAAATAGTTCTGGATATTTTTATACTTGAGCACACTCTGCAGTAAGACCTGCCTTTAGAATTGATAGACAATATTTATATTCCAATATTTATATTTATATTCTTGATGCGTTACATAAAAATTGAGCTACTCTTTGTTGCCAGAGAAATTGATTTATGGCAGATGTATCTAGAATTTGGGTGTCTTAGCGGCTTCATGATAGACATGCTTTCATTTATTTATTGCTGAATAATATGTCCCATCTTGTGTGCTTATTTTATGTGCTTGGCACATCTGACGTTGAATTAATCTATCCCATGAAGTAAATATGATGTTTCAACAAAAAGTTGGTAGATGTATATGAACTGCCATTGACACTGTCAGGAGCATACAGGAATACAGAAAGGAACAAAACAAGGTCCTTCCTTGCCCTTGAAGTTGGATTGTATTTTAATTTTTAATGTAAAAAGTTTTTATATTTATTTTCTGAAGTGTTTAGTTGCTTATTTATAGTGAGACATTACAATTTATTATGGCCAGGCTGTGCTCAACACAGGACTGGGTGGGATTACGTTACCATAATTGAGAGTCATTTCGAGTTCTGCCCTGTTAATGCATGCTAATGTTCCTGTGAAGGTCTCTTACACATGGCCTCACTAACCACAAAGGCTTTTCCGACTCCAGCAGATAAACCCTCAATGTCATAGGAACATGCATTAGAAACTATGCCATTACTTACAGCCTTTTCTTTTTTCTCTTTTGCCAACTAAAATCTGTTCAGTAGAGTCCCCATAGAGCATGGTTCTATTGTATCTAGGATTTAACTTTTTGGAGTAGAAAGGCATTTCGTAAGTTTTAAGTAGGTTTTCTGGTACTGGTGTTTGCTAAATGTGTGGAAAGAACATATCATAAAATCACAATTGTATGTGTTAGATAGAAGAAAACCCCCTTTCCAGAGTCCACATCACTTTTTTCAGGTTGGGGAGTGTCATCCTTATGACAAATCTGTGCATGTGTGATTAACATGTAAGGGGCTGGAAATGGAGACTTTAACCTGGAATACTTGGCTGGGCCTAGTTTGGTCACACAAGTCATCCAAGCAGACAGTTCGGGTATTAATCCCAGTGATGGTTGGAGGAAGAAGGGTGGTAATGGAGACAGGATGGGAGAAGGTAGCCAGGCAGCCTCTATACATGGAAGAAGAAGCCATGGGGGAAGAAATCCAGGGCTTTCTAGAAGCCGCAGCAAAGCCAGGGAGTGGGTTCTTATCCAGATACTTCAGTGAGAATTATTTCTGCTGATGAGCTGAATTTTAGTTTAGTGAGACCGTTGGGTCCGTGACCTCGGGCACTGGAAGATAATGCATCGGCATCCTCCAGCCACTAATATTGTAATAATTTATTCTCAAAACAACAGAAAGTGAGTACAGTAGAATTCAGGCCATGGCTTTATGTTCGCTTCAGTTCAGGTTATAAAAACCCTTTGGAATCTCAAAGCTTCTAGATATAAATTGCATCTGGGGATCGTAGGCCGCAGGATGGTTTTTCCCTCCCCAGAACAGAGTCTCTAACCTTGTCTAGAATTGAGATGTAGTTCATTTCATCCTTGGCTTTGTGATCCTCCTGCTTTAGGCTCCCACATACTGGGACTACAAGCATATGCCACTGTTATGGTAAATCTCCAACCCAGCAATGAAAACCCGACTCAATTAACATGAACATATGCTGTGCGCCTAGATTGGGCAGATCTACCTCTACACTACCATCTTCCACAGCTATGAGACCCCTTAGAACTTGCGGTTTCTCTAGGCCTTGTGCTTTTGCTCCGCTTTTCTTCTTCCTCCTCCTCTGTGTCTTCTCCCTCTCCCATTTTCTCCTTCTCTCCCTCTTCCATTTTCTCCTCCTTCTCTCTTTATCAGCCCAATCATCAGCTCTCCTTTATTTTACAAATTAAGGTGGGAAGTAGGTTTACAGGAAGTCATCTGAGTGCTGACTCATTCCAGTGTTCTCAACCACTCACAAATATAATTAGCCCCAGGGCTATCTGCAACTTGCCACAGTCCTCACACCTTGGTATTTTTTAACTCTGACTGTGACCTTACTGTGGTTTGGTTTTCACTTGTGCTTGGAAAGAGTTCCTGAGAAGAAAGCCATTTAGTTAAATATCTTGAGATGTGTTTATATTTATATCTTGTTGTTGTTGGCTTTGTTATTTTGGATCTGGTGTGTGTGTGAATGTACATGTATGTGAGATAGGTACACGTGTGCATACGAAGACCACAGAACAGCCCCGAGTACTGTTATTTAAGAATATCCATGTTACTTTGTGACAGTCTCTCATTGGCCTGGAGCTTGCCCATTAGACTAGAGCCAGTCAGCCTGAGGAATGTATTTGCCTCTCTCTCTCCCCAGTGCTGCAATTACAAATAATGCATCTACCTGACTGACTCTTTTTTTGTTTTCCTCAATGTGGGTTTTGGAGATCCAACTCAGGTTTCATACTTGCCAGGTGAACACCTTCCTGATGGAGTCCTCTCCCGCTCCATGATATTATGAATTTTATACTTGCCTGTGAGTCAGCTGGGCTTACTGGCAGATTTGGTACTATAAATCAGTTTGGGGGTGTATATATCCTGGTTCTGTATTCTGGGTCTCCATAGGGCGTGTGGTGGCAAGATCATAAGAATCTGTAATGAACCCCTGGTCACTGAAGGACCTTGGGCTCACCTGTGTTCCTCGGCATTTACCATTTCAGTAAATGGCGATTGTATTGTCCTTTTTTTGGGGGGGGCAGTCCTCCACATGGGAGATTCCATCATGAAGCTTCCACATGGGAATCAGCTCAGAAAAGACTTCACAAATTACAAAGTGTGTTTCAACATAGGGACAGGAGTCATTGAGAAGGCAGTATTTGTTGTTGTTGTTGTTGTTGTGCCTGTGTGTGTGTGTGTATGATAAATGTTTATCATATTTTATTATTGAGCAACAGTTGTAGTTGTCTGAATTCATATTTTGGGGAATGTTTTCAGTGAACTCGATGGGATTGGTGATGCTATTTCTGATTCCAATGAGAGCTCTAACTTCAAGCATACACCTTGTGCTGTCCTTGGTCAGTGATGGAATCCTCAGGAACATCAATTGTCTTATTGATTCTTTTGATGTCTAAGTGTGAGGGGAATGTGGATTAGTTTGCCTAGCAACTGTGCGTTTGTTCTTGGTTGTATTATTTTCTTTCTTCCATTTGCTAGAGATTGATAAAGGTTTTTTTGTTTTTTGGGTTTTTTTTTTTTTTTTTTTGGCTGTGGTTTAAAATCAAGTGTTTTTACCCCTCACATAATGTACCTGTCTTCTTTGTCCTTAACCTATGTATTTGTTTTCCTCTGACATAAACTTTACACATTTAAGTTATTCCATTTTGATAAAAGCCACAGGAAGTAAAATCCAGTCTCACAACTTACTCTAGAAATGTAGTATCTATGTAATAAGTAACAAGATAGCTACTGATGCCAAATTTTAAAGATGTTTTTGTCTAGATGATGGATCCAAATGAAAAATATCTAATATGGAATTCTGGAGAGAAATTTTCTTACCTGAAATGCATCCTGGATTTTCTATAATATACAGTCATAGATTGTTTTCATTATTTGCTAACCCTGGTGAATTTTAGTTTACACACACACACACACACACACACACACACACACACTTGTAAAGATGCTGCAGAGCCTAAAGTGCTTTATTCTCCATTCTGCAGTGCACTAGACACAGGCTGAGGTGCTGTGGTTGAGTGGAGCAAAAAGAAGGTAGTCTTGTCCTTGTGGATTTGGTGCCTAGCTGGTGAAATAAGATGTGCAAAGATGGTGAGTTCTAGAGGTTTTGTGGACATCCATGGAGAGGACTAGTTAAGGAAAGAAAATCTTTTAAGGGGAAAATAAATGCAGGATGCCTGCTGCAGGGAGTGGCTTTGACTTAGAAAGGGTGGCATTTGGCTATGCACTGGCAGAAGGAAGCATATAGCAATGGGAAAGAGATAGCTATACTTTCAAGTAAGAGTTAATCCTTGACAGGTAGGCCTGTAGGGATTCAGCTGTCTCTTATATCTGGCCACTTTTCCATGCATTCCAGTTTAATGGAGCTAATTGTGTCCTGCACGGGTCAAGGTCTCCTCTACTTTGGATCTGTGATGCAAAGGTACAGTTCCAAAGAAAGCCGTGCAGTATCAAGACTTTGTTGATTTTGTTTTTCATCTTGACACATAGGCATCTGTTAATTTTACCTTCATAGTTTAATCTCATCAACCACAAAGCCCTGGATTGTAGAACATGTATGTAGAGGATGCTTTTTTGCTGGATTCCATTCAGTCCATTTACACATCCTAGTGTTCTTGAAGCGTGGCTGCTCTGCTCAGTGCCAGAGGGAAGACAGAGTTGCTCTTCAGGGTCTCAGTGCTGATGGGACAGATACTTTGCTTCTAAGTTTTCAGATAGGAAACGTTTGCCATTGTACCAACTGTGTTAAGGAGGGATATAGAAAGCAGAGGTGGGAGTGATAATTCTGTTGGTGGCTATGCATCAGGGAAGAAGGCCCAGAGAGATGCAGCACTGAGTCATGAAGGATGAGTGGGAACCTGCCAGATGGCCACAGCGGTGGGGAATGTTTCAGCATGTGCCTCTGCAAGTGCACAAAGACATAAGGGGATATGAAAAGTTTGGGGACAATTAGTCCTCAGGAGGAAAGAATTTGTACAAAGTGTAGACCGGTGCAGCTAGAAGGTTAGAAAGCCCACAAAGTGGGCCCATTCTAGATCAAAGAGTTCATACTTTATTCTGTAGATAGCAGTCAACATTGAAGACAGTTAAACATGAATTGCATGCATACATACATACACACATATATATGCACTAACATTTTTTATATTTATGTATATGATACTTCTTGAGTATGAAATGAAGACTGAGGACCCTTCCATCATAATATACAAATTGTTCAATGAAGAAACAGTCCAGTGTTCCTGCCGAGTCAGGAGTTCACAATATGACCCGTGTTGCAGGTGGTAGGAATGTGAATTAATCTCTTTATAGTTTTGTCCTTCCATCTGCAAAGTGGGGTGATAGCAGTGTCTGTCTTACAATTGGTGTGAGGGTTATATGGGCTCTTATTACTTAGGGGTAACGCACAATAATTTCTTACATTATTATGTATGTTAATTTCATTAAGAATAGCAACTCTATGTGTAGGAAGAAGTTGGTTAATATAGGAACTGAAAATGTCCTTTAAAAGGCAGTTGCAGCTTGTATCATTTTAAGCTCATAGGAAAGATCATTTCAAAATATATTTGGAAATCTTTTTAGTTTCTAGTCTTTACATGTTCTGTATATGTGTTTCTGCATTGAGGTAGGTACACATGGATGCAGATGCCCCCATAGGCCAGAGTAAGATAGCAAATCTCTTTGAGCTGGAGTTACAGGCAACAGTTGCGATCTGCCCAACATGGCTGCTGGAGCCCAAACCCAGCTCCTCTGGAAGGACAATATTTAACTGCTTAACTACTAAGCCATCTCTCTAGCCCCATATTTCTGTAAATCTAAAACTATCTTGTTACCTATCTGTGGGAGGACAGTTAGAAAGTTAGTAGCCATTGGAAAACCAAATCAGGGCAGAAGACAAACACAACATGGGAGCCCGACGGGGGGGCAGCTAGATTTGAGGAACAATATTGAAACCTTTCCTTTGTATACATTTGGATGTCAATATGAGCAAGATTGTCAAAAGGTGATCTACAAAATGTAGGGCATATTTAATCTTTTCAACTTTCACTATCACGACCCATTTGGTGTCTAGAGTAATGTCAGCTGAAGTCTGAGACATTTGAATAGTGTAAAGGTGTGCTCTGAGTTCAGGTGGCTTTTTAGGGCTGAGTAATTATCAGTGAGCTCGTGGGTAGCCATAAACTGTGTGCTTGACTTGTCATCTGAAAGTTCCTCATGTAATTTGTATTCAACAACAGCAAAACTTTCAGGATCCAGTGAAACACAGAACAGCTGGTTTCATTGGTTAAGATGCATGTATTAATGAGTGAATGTGAAGTATTTTACAATTAAAAAAAAACCCCACTGTGTACATTCCAAAACTGTGATAATCCTTGTTACCAAGTATATTACAGATACTACAAGGTAAAGAACATTTTAGTAAAAGACCTTATATTTTAGTAAAAATAACATGGCACGCGTGCATGTGTGTGTGTGTGTGTGTATGTGTGTGTGTATGTGAATGTGTGTGTGTGTGTGTGCCCATGGAGACCAAAGTGTGTGTGTGTGTATGTGATTGTGTGTGTGTGTGCGTGCCCATGGAGACCAAAGTGTGTGTGTGTGTGTGTGTGTGTGTGCCCATGGAGACCAAAGTGTGTATGTGTGCCCCCATGGAGACCAAAGTGTGTATGTGTGTGTGTGTATGTGTGTGTATGTGAATGTGTGTGTGTGTGTGTGTGTGTGTGTGTGAATGTGTGTGTGCCCGTGGAGACCAAAGTGTGTGTGTGTGCCCATGGAGACCAAAGTGCATGGGTATGTGTGTGTGTGTGTGCCCATGGAGACCAAAGTGGAACTTCGGTGGTGTTTCTCAGGTGTCATTCACCTTTTAATTTCGGTAGGATCTCTTGGTCTGGAATTCATCAAGTAGATCAGGCTGCCCCAGGAATTGTTGCCTGTCTTTCCTTCCAGCAGTTAGATGGATATTACAAATGTGTACCACCATACTTTTTACTTTTAAAAATGGGCTCTGGGGATGTAAATCAGGTCCTTGTATTTTCATGAAGGGCGCTATCCTGATGGAGTCATCTCTACAGCCCCATCTAATGTCTGCAAAGTGAGTGGTTTGATACTTCACAGATCTCTATAGTTTTTGTTAATAAATAATTGTTTTGTTTGCAGCTTTAAGAACACTGGGAATTTATTTTTTCTTACCATGTCTCAGTTTTGTGAGAATGACTATCATTTTTTTTTGAGGGGGGGTGGGAGAGAAGTTTTACTCTTACTGACTTTCCAATTAATTTTGCGACATTCTACTTTGTCCAATGAATCCAAGCCACGGGGCTTCTAATTGTTTGTGGCTTCTCATATGATCTTTCAAATGTGGTTACGAAGGAGAAGTCACACCCTAGCCCTTCGGATGCATTAACTTGAAAACCAAATGATGAGGAATTGTTACTCTTGTAGTCAGGTGACTTGCAGGTACCCAAGGACTGCTAAGCAGAGTGAAGTTTTTAATGATGAGTTGTTGCTGTTAATGAAAAGGTAGTGGGTGGTAAATTACATATTCAAGTCCTTGAAAATTAACCTCTTGCAAATGTTATTAGTTTCATTTTTTTCCTTAGAGTTACAGTTTAATTTTTTTGATAAAGCAGTTTATTGCCCTCTAGAAGGTATTTAAATCTGAAAACAGAAGTTGCAATTTACCAGTGACTACCTTGTGATGGCTTCTTTCATTTACATTCTGAGCCTCTTCTTAGGAGTGTTGTTAGGCACCTGTATTTGAAGTGCTAGCTTGACCTGAGAATTAAGTGAATTCCGTGTATTAGAAGGATGATCTTGTAGATAGGAAAAGGTTTCATTATGTATCTTCTCTTCTTTCAGTGTATTAGGATTTTAGGATTTGTGCCATATGCCTGATGTTCTGTCCTCTCTCTCCCTCCCTCCCTCCCCCTCCTCCTCCTCCTCCCCCTTCTCCCTCTCTCTCTCCCCCCTTCTCCCTCTCCCTCCCTCTCCTCCCCCTTCTCTCTCTCTTCCTTGTTGGAACAAAAGAATACATTGAAATTTAGTGTCTATGTAGCAGACAATATATTAGCTAGGTTCTAATTCTTAAAACATGCAGTGTTACCCCCCCCCCCCCCAATGTCATGCTCAGCACAGTAACAACCCCATTTACACGCTAGTCTTCAAACAGGTTTGCCTCTAGGTTTGGACAGGTTTAGAGCTCTAAATAGCTGGCTCGTGTCTTGGTTTGGACAGGTTTGGAGCACTGTGTAGGCAAATGACTTTAGGGTCAGAATTCTAGTACAAGCAGCTTGTTCCTCAGTGTGTGGAGCCACCTAGTGAAAAGGGTTGTACTTCATGCAGATACTGAAGCCTTGTTTAATTGAAGGAGAATAAAATGGGGCCAGGGAGCATTAGCTTGGTCTTTCTAGAGGACACAGAGCACTGGCGTATGATAGGAAGAGGATTTGAAGGTCTCTAAATCATTGGTTCCCAACCCATGGGTTGTGAGCCCTGTAGGGTTGAATGGCCCTTTCACAGGGGCTGCGTACCAGATATCCTGCATATCGGTGATTTACATTATTATTCATAACAGTATCCAAATTGCAAAGTAGCAATGAAAATAGTTTTGTGGTTGGGGGGTCACCACAGCATGAGGAACTGTATGAAAGGGTCATAGTATTAGGAAGGTTAAGAACCATTAACCTAGACCCCGAAATAGAGGGAAAAGATCAGCAGTTTAGTGAGAATTGATTGGCTATGTATGAGGAGGTAAAATTACATGGTAGTCTATCCGCCTGTCGTTTTAAAGGTTAATGTGACTTTTAAGCCAAACTGTTCACTGTTCACTATCTGTTCTAAGTGTTTCTTTGTTTTTTTCCTTCTCAAGAGCCCAACTGAACCAAGTTGCTGTGATAGACAGCTGGGACAATGGGGGGTAAATTGAAATCGCCTATAGGCAGGATCAGACCATCTCTCAGTGCTAATAAAGGAATCTGCTTGGCCTAAGGAATGAAAGTGCTCAAGTTCTCTTCTATAAACTCTAGCTACAAACAATCCAAAGGAGCATTTAAGATACAAGAGATATTTCAGATCATTTCCAGTTTCTACAAATTGGCTTAGGGAAAAAAAAAATCACTAGTGGAACTATAAAGGAATACTGTCCTCCGGGTCATTTAATGCGAATAAGGAATCCTTTCTTGTTATCAGCTGTATCTGTATCTTCCCTTTGCTATTTCCCAAAGTCCTATAGCATGTGATCGATTCAGATTAGAAAGCTACATACCACATGCATTTGTCGTCAGTTCACAGGTAACTAAAGTGGGGCTGGGAGGATAGGTTAATGGTTTATTTAACTTCATGAAGGTGATTACTGATAAGGTGGAATTCGAACCCAGAAGCACAGATCTCTAGACTTTGGAACTGCTACTCATGATTAAGAAATTCATTGTTGATCAAGAAAAGCTAGTATGGCCTATTACTGTTAGGCCTTCCCTCGTCTGTACAGTATCGGGAGGAGCAGTATGCATTTTAAAGTTAGTGACTGTGCTCAGGAGTTGGGGAAGGAGACCATGATTCACTTGTTTCATTCAGTGAGTACTGAGTTCCAAGGAAACACCCTTACCCACCACCAGATGGGTTGGATAGTCTCATCTTTAGACCAGGGTTCTGCCAAGTCAGTAGTGACTGTAGATTCTAGTTACCAGAGACAACATTTCAGTATATCACAAAGGGATAAAGCATAATTTGCTTTCTTATTCTTACTAGAATTGAGCATTGTGAATAATTTACCGACCCATTCTCCTTAGAAACTGATTGACTTAAAGTGTCCTCATGTGTGATGTTTTTTCAGGTCCCCAAAGTGAGCTAATAAAGCTGGATGCATTATTACAGGTGTTAGTATTATACAAATAGTAGTTTATTCTCTCCTTGAGTAAAGATGTTATTCCAAGTACAGCCATTGTTAATCGAAGGGTTGAAATATGTCCTTCAATCAGTGCAAGCTCATTTGGTTAGAGTTCAATCATAAACCACTTTTAATCAGTTAATTATATGAGGTAGGGTAGATTTTCCTGCCGCATGAATGACTGGGGAGGAATAATTCTGTAAGTGTATGTCCTTAGTGAGCTCCATCTCTGGCACAACAGTCCCCAGAGGAAGCCATACTAGTGAGGTCTATGCTATTCACGCACGGAGCTGCTTCTGCCTTTGGTCCTGCAATTTCTCTAGAGCGTGTGTTCAGGGCACACACAGTTTGGCATTGTTCTTCTCTTTGGAATAGATTCTCATTGCTTTAGAGAGAGTCTGAAGACATTGGAGTGTGTTGAGGAAAGAAAATTAGTTCAGCATTACACCCCTATGTTCCTGTCAGTAAATCTAGTAATCACCATATTTCCCTTATTATAGTAACCCATTCTCTCCATTTGAGAGAATGGTGTGTTTTGAGGCTTAGAGAAGGCTGGAAGTAGTCTCTTCTTCAACATCAATGATGACATCATCAGTTTTCCACAGGAACCGTTTCATAGATGTCTTCTTAGGTTGAGGGCTGTTAGGTTTCCTGTGGTCCTTCTCTAAAGCCACACAGTAGATGGGCTTAAGATGTTTCTAGAAGATTGCCTTAGTTACCGTTCTGTTGCTGTGAAGAGACATCATAACCAAGGCAACTTTGATCAAAGAAAACATTTAACTGGGGTCTTGCTACAGTTTCAGATGGTTAGTCCTTTCTACCATGTGACAGACTAAAGGCAGGTGTGGTTGGTGTTGGAAAAGTGGCTGAAAGCTTTATTGATTGTGTGTGTGTGTGTGTGTGTGTGTGTGTGAGAGAGAGAGAGAGAGAGAGAGAGAGAGAGAGAGAGAGAGAGAGACAGAAAGACAGAGACAGCGAGAGACAGAAAGACAGAGATAGAGAGAGACAGAGAGAGATAGAGAGAGACAGAGAGAGACAGAAAGACTGAGAGAGAGAGAGAGAAAGAGAGAGAGAGAGACAGACAGACAGACAGAGACAGAGAGACAGAGACAGAGAGACAGAGAGAGACAGAGACTGCTGGCTGGGCCTTACATGGACTTTTAAAATTTCAAAGTCCACTCCCAGTGACATTCCTCATTCAACAAGGTCAAATTTCCAACCGAAACAGTTCACCAACTGACAACCAAGCATTCAAACTCATGAGCCTATGGGGACCAATTTTACTTAAACTCCCAAAAAGATTTTTTGTCAGACACACAGACTCACGTATGTGCATATGTGTGTGTGTATATATTAAATTTCTCATCTCTCATCTCTCATCTCTCATCTCTCTCTCTCTCTCTCTCTCCTCTCTCTCTGTCTCTGTCTCTGTATATGCCTCTCTCTCTGGTGTGTCTGTGTGTGTGTGTGTGTGTGTGTGTGTGTGTGTGTGTGTTTTGGGGCTCAGAACTCAGGAGGGCCAGTTAGTGTTGGTGCTGTTACAAGCAGGGTAGTGTTGGAGCTAAGATAGAAATGCAGATAATTTTTTTCACAGGCTTTGGCGTTAAGCTAGCAAATTCAATAGTCATAATGTTACCAAGGTGAAATAATCTCTCCATCTTCCTTTTTACGATGCAGCCTGAGTTGCAAAGGAAATCATATCTCAGTTAGGCATCTATTATACTGAGCACATACAATGAATATTTCTTAACGTTACAAGAGTTGAGACCACTGCGGTCTGGAAGAGAGGGTCCAGTTCTCCCTAGCACTATTTTTAAAATCACAAAAGTGTCTTGTTCTACTTCAATTTGTCTTTTACCATTTGTAAAGTTTTATGTGTACACTAGAAATGTAGCAAAGGCTGACATGCTTTTCTTGTGTTGACAGTAGCAGGCAGCTGTGAACTGGAAAGTAGACAGTACTTGGAGTATACGGATCAAGGGCTTTAGATATTAATTCTTTTCTCTGTGCATTTGGATCTCCTCTGCAGGGTGCTGGATGGGTGGTCAGAATGCTGTTGCATTGACTTTTCCTGGGGAGATGCTTATAAACACATATTTAGAAGGTTACCAGTGCTAACTCAAAGAAATGATTTCATGGAAATCTGCCTTAGTGAACCAATTGAGGTTAATTGAAGTTACTCACAAGAGTATGGGTAGCTTATGGGTGGTGTTATCCATTGAAGAGGAGCCTGTATCCACCAGAAATGGTGATCTGATTATGTATTCTTGGGTGCGGAGAGGTCTCATGTATCTGTTGAATGTCCTCCTAAGCTACATCAGTTCTCTCAGGAGCCTACCTATTGGGCAGGGGTGCACCAACTCCTCACGAGTCAGGCCTGTATCTCCCCTGCCTGGTAGGATGCTCCTAAGCCTCCAGTGTAGTTAAACTTAGCTGGTCTGGTTTGAGAAGGGCAGTGAGCATGTAATGCTCAGAGGACAGTGATCTGCAGCATGTGGCTGCTATACTAAGGTTTTAGCTGGGTCAGCATCTGTGTGGTTATGTCTCATCTCATCCTGAATGAGATCTAACTTAACACCGTCTAACAATCCCCAAATGTAGTCAATAAGAAAACCTGTTGAGATGTTACTAGCAGGATGGAACTTGGCTCCCCTCTTCCCTAGCTTTGGCACTGGACATCTTTCACGGGGCACAGATGATGTCATCTTCAGGGCTGTCCTGGCAGGTCAGAAGTTTCTATCATAAAGAGTTGTCTTGGAATACTTAGGATGCTCCCAAAGATGGAAGAAGGCAGCCAATGCATACCTAGAGATCCTCAGACTTTTTGTTGGGAAGGCTTGAATCATCTTTCTCACATTTTATGCTAAAAATGGCAAACTTTATATTGAATTTCATATTATTTTCAAGTGGCTGCATATGTTATTGAAGGATGAAACTGAAAAAATCTGGAAATTCTTGTGTTCTTTGAATTACCTCTGGAAAATCATTAGAATTTTGCATTTTAGTTTAAGATTTGTAATTCAGTGGATAAAAAAAGATAGTTTCATATTTCAAAGGTTCCTATAGACACATTCTACTTCATTAATATCTAAGGCAAAGAATCAGTTTTATAACAAAAGGGGAAAATATCTAAGGATTTTATTTTTAACCCCAAAGTTCTATTAAGTGTTGATGGAATTCTTCCCACTGTGGGAGAAACAAACAGAAATCAAAAGCAAGGAAATGAGTATAACATGTTCTATCTCATAAGAGAAAAATGTTGTATGATAGCAAGTACCTTGGATAAGCTTCCTAGCACACGCTGAACTGCATATGAACATGGGCCCACAGGCAGTGCTAAGATATCTAAGCTGGGTGGATATATGATGTATTTCCCCCATGGATATGTTTTTGTAGATAACAAGGGGTCTTTAGACTATGCTGGACATCAGGGTCATTTGACCTTTAGGAGAAATGAAATAGTTATTTTAACAGTTTTCATGTCATCTTCCTTCAGTATGCCCCACATGTAAAAACAAATAGAAATTCCATTTGAAGCACTGATTGCGCAGGATTCATTTTTTTTTTTTTTTCTGATCATCCAGTGTATATATGACTCAGGGATGCTGTGTTAGTAAAATCTGAGGCAAGGTTTGAAAATGTTGATATTTTGAGCTCATGCCAACTTTCCATGTCTAGAAAGTTGCAAATCCCAGCAGAAGGAAAGGGATGAAGTCGGACAGAACTGGGCATCCTTTGGAACTCAAATTTCACAGTCCTTAGCCTTAGGATGAGCTTGAGATGTGCGCTATTTTTCTTCTGTCCTTTCTAGTGACTCCTGTTCAAGACACTTGAAGCTGAAGAATTTTGATTTAGGTGTGAGACATAAGACACTGTTTTTACAAGAAATTTCTCCAGTTCAAAATTCTTGTGCACCACTATAGTGAAGGGCTATTTCCCAACCCTACATAATCAACCAGGGCAGACACTCTGGCGTTGAGACCCTGTTGCATAAGCTATACCAATAAGGCAATTCTCAGAATTGCTGGGCATGTGCACAGAAACTCACAGCTGACTTGCCTCTTGAGTTCCCAGTGTGACGATTAGTGGACCTATCATAGGTTTCTCCCCTGTACTCTTTTCATTTATTTATTTATTTATTTATTGGATTAATATGTGTGTGGACACACATGGTACACTTAGTGCAGCACATGTTTGACACATGAAGATAATGTTTGGAAACTCTCTTCTTCTTGCTTGATGATGCCTTCTCTCTCCTTTTCCTGCTGCATCGCATCCTCCAGGGTAGCTAGCTTTGAGCTTGCAGTTGACTCTCCTGTCTCTACCGCCTGTTGTGGAGATTACAGTGCAAGACACTGCATTCACTTAAAAAAAAACAACCCAAAAACCTGGGTTCCAGGGATTAAACTCAGGCTGTCAAGCTTGTGTTGAAACACTTCAATCTGCTTATGGTAGTTTTCTGTATTCTTAACCATTCCTACTCATAATTGTAGGAGTCTTATCCGTCTTCTTGCACACTCTCCCCCCTGTTTCTTCCTAATTTAGAACTTTCTCTCTCTACACAGGTTGCATGTAGGCAGCAGGAACCTACACTCTTGCAGAAGTAGCATAAACCCAATACTCCTCCCTTGTTATGGAGTCCCTGATGTAGCTCAGGACTAAAACAGCACAACATTCCATGCATACTGGGCAAGGAGGAAGGAGAGAGCACTCTTTATAATCCCCCACGTGTTTGTGGTTTTCTAGGGTATTGTCTAGGCCAGGCATTTGAACTTTTGTCTTGTAGTCTTGACCTGGGCTACATGGAATGGCCTTATTATTATATGGCTCAGGGCATGAAGACCTGACTCGAGGCAAGTAGACTTTTATCTTTGAAGTTCTAGAGTTTTCTTTGGCTTTGAGGTCTAAGTCAGTCTTGGGCTAATGATACTGCCATTTGGGCTTGCTCCTCTTCATAATCTAGCTGCTTCTGGGTGGATAGTGCCTCTCTTTCCTCTTCATTGACTTACCTGCTCCATTTCAGGTTTGGTCATTGGAAATGAAAGGTTAGAGGCAGGCTTGTCTCCAGCTGTTTGCTATGCAGCAGGATGTACACAGATCCTGCAGGCAAGAAACATTGGCTACAACCAGTGACTGAGTATGGTAGGAGTTGCTATCCCTCAGAGGTAATCCATTAGCCACCAGCTTCCCAAGGCCAACTGTGTGCCAAATTTTCACTTACTATCAGCAATAAGGTACATGATTAGCATCCCGTTGCTTTTGTAACAAATTACTGCCTATGGTGGTTTAAAGCCACACAAAATCATTGTTGAATAGTTTAGAGGTCAAAATCCCAAAGCTGTCGTGTTAGGAGGGCTGCCTGCCTTTTGGAGAACCAAGACAGTTTTCTTTTCACAGATATTCTTCTTTCTGGAGGCTACCTATTTTCCTTGGCACATGGCTCCTTTTTCTATTTTTAAATGATTCACTGTCATCCCCAGTTGTCTCTCTGTTTTGCCTCTGATTGGTCTCTATATCCTCTTCTATGTGGTTTTTATATTTTAAGGGGACATGAATGATTACCATATGTCTACCTGGATAACCTTATATTAAGATATGTCATTTAGCTTCTCCTGCAAAGTCCTTTTTGACATGAAAGGTCACATGTTCCAGATACTAGGATATACACTCCTTTGGGTGACAGGGTCCCATCATTTTGTCTACCCATATAATAGTAACTACCAATGCCAGAATGACAATAACCGTATACAGTAACAAAACCTTAATATAATGTACCCTGTTTCCACTATACTGCAGGTGGATTGATACTTTTTGTCATCTTTACAACCCAAAGAAGTAGGTGGTGTTCTCCCTTAGCAGCTGAAGACTTTGTGTCTCACAGGGTTAAACAACCTGACTAAAATGATGTCATTATTCAGCAGCAGACAAGATTGAAATCCAAGCTGTGTGCTTCGGATTCCCATTCTTGACGCCACTCCACGGTCCCCTAGGGATTAGCTCTGTAGTGCAGGCCAGCTTACATGAAAGAAGTTCTTCCTTCCATTCCCACAGTGTCTGAGAGGGATCAGCAGGATTCCAACAGGATGTTCTTGGCTCAGAGCCGCAGTCATAGATGCTGTTCTCTCTGTGTGCACGGTCCATGCATTTCTCCCCAAGGGTTTGCTTGTAGGGACCGGTTTTCTGAGACCTTTGTTTTGTTTCCACGAGTGGGTTGTGCTTACTGTTGGTGAACTGGGCTGGAGAAGGAAGTATCTTTGGTGATGATTACACGGCTCCAGGGTTCAATAAGTGAAGGCCTTTAGCCTGGAGCCTCTCTGTTCTGTTTTATGAAAGCTGCTTTGCCCGCTCAAGTGGAGTTTACTGTTGGTGTGGCTTATTGTACCTGGATTTGACGACTAGCTGCCTGATATGGATGAGAGACACTGAGTCGTGCTGCATTTTAAACACAGACCCTGGGATGGGGAAAGCTCCTGCTTTATGGAACCAGCTACAATTTAGTTGCCATAACAACTTGGCAATACTCATTCTGTCTGCTTTACTGCTAGAGAGAGTGATATAGAGCCACCCTTCAGGCTAGCTGAAATGGGCTCTCACTGTATCCTTGTCAGGCATATTGATAAATAGCTGTGTTTCACCATACACATGTCAAAGTCATCACATTGTTTCATGCTGCTGACCTTCCTCTCAGCTGTAGCTTGTATAAAGAGAAGATGCCAGGCTAACAGTTGCTACTCTGATGTTTGTTCATGGGTGTTTCATCACAAACTTGTGTGACTGTGTTTAGGACAGTGGCAAGGAATGCAGATGATTAAATCCATATTCTTGGAGGAGAATATCATAGCATCATAATATGTTTCAATAACCTATATCCCTTAATAACCTTTGAAATAGTATTAATTAATCACATGCAGTGTATTTGACATACTCTGGAAAGGTGAGACTAACACATGGGAGAGGGAATTCTTCTCGTTCAACACTTTGTTTGGTATCCATCAATGGCGCAATGCTTTCTTGATAATAAATAACCTTTAGAAGAATTTAAATTTTATGTGTGGGACATTGTGAGCTGCAGAGAATATGAACAAAATCCTCAATCTAGATTTTGCTTTATATTTTAGTAACCAGAAGAATGTTCCTTCTATTTTAGGAGGAATATTTGAATTTTTTTGGGGGGGTTATTTAAAAACTAAGAGACTTTGATGATAATCCAATGTTTATTCCCCTTTGTGAGGTATAGACTAGTGTCTTGTGTTCCAAAGCTCTGAAATCTAGCAGTGGAGAAAGCAGTTGATATATTTTCTCTCTCTCTCTCTCTCTCTCTCTCTCTCTCTCTCTCTCTCTCTCTCTCCCCCATCTCTCCTTCCCTCCCTCCCTCCCTCTGCTTTGGGAAATGGGGCCCCTGATCCATGTGAGCATCTGTGACTATCTCATGGATACAATGGGAAACTATTTCCCCAACTACATTGGGAAGTTATGCTTTAGAGCAGTAACCATGAAGAGGAAACCAAAGCCATACCTTCATGTTCCATCTACCACTCTCAGCAGTGACTCAGTTAAAGGGGCTGATTCAAAGCTTTGCTCTTTAGTAAGGCCTGCTATGTTGCCTCCACCATTTTCCCTGCATCTTAAAAATGCCATTTCTTGTGGTGTGTGTCATCCAGGATTCCATGCATGCACTGCTTCAAGCAGTTTGCACAGTGTTGTAAACATCCCCTCTTCTATGTATGTGAGGGCAGTGCTGAGGAAGAATACCACATCTCTGGATATGCTTTAAGGGGAGAAGTGACCATCATTTTCAAGGAATGACTAGACAGCAGTCTACCAGGAGTGACTGAATATACACACTGCAAGGTATATGTTTTATTTTTGCCATAGTTACTTCATTTAAGAACATTGAAATAATTATAAAGGGACTCTGGGCACTTTAGACATACTGGAGAACATATTGATATAAGCTGGTTACTCATCTTAAAATTATAAAATTATATCTGAAGAGAGAAGTGAGTTGGTAAACCTGGCTGAAGAAACTGGTCCCCTGGTTCCCTAAGAAGGTCATTGTTTGTCTCACTATATGTAACCTTTAAAAATAAATTGAAGTCTCCACAGGACCAGGTCCTGTAGAGGCTTGATGCCTGGGAGAAGGGGAATGCTAGATGGGTGAAGTAGGAGTGGGTGGGGGAGTATTCTCTTGGAGGTGAAGGGGAGGGAGATGAGTTGGAGTACTCATGGAGGGGGAAACCAGGAAGGGGGACGAAATTTGAAATGTAAGTAAATAAAATAATTAATAAAATATATAAATAAATAAAATAAATTGGGCAAGGACTATTAAACCCTGCTTGATCACTTGATGAAATCATTTCTTTTAGAGCAAGGGGGAAAAATTGGTCTCCATTCTTGTTTGCTCTCTATTGCATTGGCATTATTACTATTGTTGTTATTTTTGTTACGATGATGATGTCGATAAGACTCTCTTCACAAGGAATTGAATACTTCACAATGATTTCCTGAATCCATCTTTATTCAAGCTATTATTTGGTATTTAGTTATTTTTTTTCCAATCCAGAAGAGCAGACAGACAGCACATCTGAGTGACTGAGTAGGCAGAACCCAAGCCTTTCAGGACTCTTAGGCATTCTGAGACTTAGTCCTGGCTGGGTTGGCTTCCTGAGTATTTGACCACAACCCCATGAGTGCTAGTGGTCAGTCTATGTACGTGATTTAGCTGAGTCAGGGGCTTTTCTAACTCGGAACAACATCTGTGCTCTGTGTTGTCTACTTGTTGCTGTTATTTGTGTAAGGATGTCACCGAATCATGTATTGTTAAACTTTTATAAAGATTTTGCATGTCCCATCTGTTAGAAATTTATGCTTCTCTCCTCCTTTTAATATTTCTACATAGACTGACATTTTGGAAAAATATTGTAGCATGTACCATTCTGGTTAGAAAAATATATAATCATAAGAAAAGAAGTTGGATGCAAATGAACCCTTCTATCATGTTTGCCAAAGGAATTATATGCTAGGGTAACTTGATAACAGAACCCTCAATAATAAACTTTAATTTAAAAATTTCAAATAATTTCCTTCCTTGCCCATACAAAATTAGACCTAGTGGGAAATGAACAGATAATAGTCCAAAATGCTATAACATGTTTTGAAATACTTGGGTATTATGCTCAGGGGGGAAAATAAAACCCAGCAACTCATATGTATGACGGCCGAAGTACTGATTTTGTTTATTTTCAATAAACATAATAACTAGTTTCTTATGTGTATGTAACTTCTAAGAAGGCACTAAAAAGAGCTAGAGAAAGTAGAATATATGTAAGACATATTTATCCACTAAAAATACATTTCCTGGTACACAGCACTCAGCCATTTCTTTTAGGAAGGAAATCACATAAAGGCATCCTTAAAAGTCCTTCTTTGCTTCAGAAATTTAACAGTTTTGCACATTTTTTTTTTCTTGTAGGTGCCATTAGCGCTGTTATGTAGTCCCTGCATGATGTGGTTAAAAAAATAAGTGTTTATGATGATTAAAATAAGAAAGGAAAAGAAATATAAAATTTGCCTTTTAGAAAATTACCACCCAAGGCTGGGCCAGACAAAGAAATCATCTAGGTTGCTGTGGTAAAGCTATAAAAATGAGACACGCTGTGGGCACAAACCGGATCAGAGCCTAATGAGAGCCAGTTATAATAAATGCAGGGAGAGGTGGTTTGCCGATGTCATTGCATGAGCCTTTTCCTTATTCTGCCTGGCACTGGACTGAGGTCATTTTGTTGGTACCACCTGATCTTCACTTAGTAATACGTGTTAGCGTCTCTTGTTTGGTGAACTCTGTGTCATGGGAGGCTTTGAGGTATGTAAAGGCTATAATCTGGGTTTACAGGAGGCATGAAGAAATGAAGCAGCTTGCCCTAGGTAGGTTGCTAAAATATGTCAGGAGGATCTATGACAAACGTAGAGCAGATTGTGAGATGAAACCTCCATTAAATCAGGAAGGACAGACAGTGACCCATCATCTCATGACTATGTCCTCTGCTCAGAATTTTAGGAGCTACCTCACTAGAGAGAAAGTAAAAGTTTAGACCCGTGTAAGGACTGAGACTTTAGCCTTGTGGAAGTTAGAAGAGGGTTGCCACTTGGGAGGGTAGACATCATCTCTACATGAACTATTTCTTAGTACACAAGTCCTGATATTTGTATATACGTAGATGTTTATTTATTAGGGACATAGTGACCACCTTTCTTACATGGGGCAGTAATATTGAAATACTTTCTGGTTACAGTGACCTGACCCAGTGACTTGATCTGGTACATGTTTTAAGTGAACACTGATGTCACTCAAATCTGTCCATTTTTGTGACAACAATAAGTGGCAAAAGTCCCAACTGTTAGTTAGCATTTGATTATTTGTCTAGGATATTTTTATAGTGAGAGTTTCCTTTTTCTATATACCATTGGAGTTAAGTTTAACCTCTGTTTCAGATAGCATTGCTACTTTAAAATTTATAATATCAGGCAATGATAGCTCCCAGATTTCTCACTGGTAGCGTCAGCACAGTTATTGATAGGATATACTGAGTGTGGAGTGGGTTGAGATCTCCGTGCACATTTGTGCTTTTAATGCCATTTCTTCCTATGCCACAGTCCAGTGTCAACGGTTGTCCTGAGCTGGTTTTGTTTCAGGAATGTTGAAGAACCATTCAGTAACTGATGCCTCCAATGAACACTGGCCTAGGATTCAGCTGCTGAGAGTGGGTGATGTCAGTCTTCTCCTCTAACGAGTTCTCTGAAAGACTTCTCAGCCCTGAGAGGTCAGCCCCAAACACAAGAGCAACACTAAACAGACTCTTTAATAGTTTGTGTCTTTAAAAGCTCATAAAACACAACTGTGTATTCTGAAGTTGGAAAAGCACACATGTGCAGATTTTCTGTGAGTGGTTGTCTCTTAGGGGGCAGTAAAGTTAAAGATGATAGAAAATGAACTTCTGGTATGAAGGATGCTCTGTAAGGGTGTTTCCAAGGTCAGTGTAGTACTTTATGTGCCTCAGCATCATCAGAGTATCTCTAGCCTGTGGCTGAGTTAATTTCCACCGGAGGCATGGATAATTGATCTTCATGTTTGGACTTGGATTTGTAAGAAGGTATTAACTGAACTGCTTTTAAGTATCATTTTTCCTTTGACACCCCCCCCCCAATAAGCAAATTGTCCCATACCTTAAAAATCTCTATAATCAGGTCGTGTTTACTTTTTTGAGACAGGAGTTGTCTGCATAGCCCTGGCTGTGCTGGAACTCACTCTGTACAGTAGACCAGGCTGGTCTTGAATTCAGAGATCTGCCTGCCTCTGCCTCCTGAGGGCTGGGATTAAAGATGTGCACCACCACCACCCAGAAGGTTGTGTTTAATTTTTTTAAGACAGTATTTTTTAAATCAAATTTTGAGAATTTTATACATGCATACAGAATATTTGAATCATATACACTCTTGGGTCCAGGATATATTTTGTAATCTGTGATGCCTTTTGGTTATTTGACAATTCTTTTTTATTACCTCCTTTGTATTGACTTAACACTCTTTTTTTTTAATTTTTTTTTACTTTCTTATAACATGATAACTTATTTACAACTTCTGGCATTAAATATCAAATGAAGTATAGTAAAATTTTCATGATACTGAAAATTTATCTCATAATTTAAAAATTCTATTCAGATTTCTATAACTGTGTATTCTCTAATACACACTTGATCTATGAACTTTACCTCCATCTTCCCCATCATAAGTGGCACACATGAATGACAAATGAAGTGAATGAGGCAGTCGGTGCCTATGAGGTGTTTGGGATCCCGAGAATGGTGCCCGGCTCAGACTAACCTGGGCAGCACTCACAGAATTGGACTCGGGTACTAGAGAGAATTCTCAGAGCTTCCTGTATGACTAGAGCGTCAGAGTCTGGATCCTGAGCATCCGTGTAACTGTCTACCTGTAAGCCCAGTGCTGAGGATGCGGACACAAGGGATTCCCAGAATAAGCTGGCTGGATAGAGTAGCTGAATCAACGAGTTATGGCTCCCATGAGACATCCTGCCTCAAAAATCATGGTAGAATGTGATAAAGAAGTCACTGTGAATTATAGGTAAGCCTCAATCCTGAACCCACAGGTATGTGGGGTCAGGGGACTTGAACTTCACTGCTCTTGCTCACATAGTGATCACTTATACCATGAGCCATCTCTCTAGCCCCAGATGAATATTTTGAATGGTTTCAGTTTTTCTCAATAGTTGAAGTGTTTTACAGTGAGTTTAATGTAACACTGTAGTATAAGCTCATGAGAGCACTGCCTATTGATATAGGCCTACTACATAGAAAAATAACATTCACATAGTAGGTCTTCACTAAATTCCAAATAAATTAATTTGAATACATCCTACCTTTCAGGAAAGAGTGAAAATGTCAGTTTTTTTTCTTTTAAATCTTCTGATTTGGCATGCTGCTCACATGTTGCACTTTAATCTCCAAGGCTAGAGGTTTTGAAGGGAATTTGAAATGATCTAGTTCAGCTTTTCTACCTAGAACAGCTGTGTAAGTATCGTGTACATAGTAATAAGTAAAAGATTTGGTTTAGAAGTTGTCACAGGAAGTGCATGATAATGTCAGTGAGAAAGATGGACTGCATAAGTCCCCTTAGCCTGTTGCTTAGGCCTCTGTTTACAAACAGCTATGGACAATTATATTACAGTGATCTGTGATGTTCGCTGAGGGAGCACCGAAGTGGCTTGTTGATTTGAGAGACTGGAACCAATTCTTGTGTTGTATTTGCTCAGTCTGTTTCTGTTTCATCTTGTCTGCCAGGGGAAAATGGCCTTGAAATTAGGAGAAGGAAAGGGAAATGAAGTATCTAAACTGCATTTGGTGCCATATCAAAGGTTCAGAGCGTTTTCTTGGTTCATTTACTGAGCTCCATTTGATTAAACCCATATTTTTGGAAGGAAGGTTGTAAATACTAGTTACTTGACTCTTGTCGTAGATGAGTTAGCATGGCAGCAAGTGACTGGGTTGCTAACTAATCCTAGAGAATGCCTAGTTACATTCATTGCCATCAAGAGTATATATATATATATATATATATATATATATGGATATATATATATCCATATATATGTATATATATCATATATCAAGGATATATATGTCTCATATATCAAGGGTATATATCTCATATATCAAGGATATATATATCTAATATATCAATGTTATATATATCTCACATATCAAGGAGATATCTCTATCTATCTATCTATCTAACTACATACACACATACACACACACACACACACACACACACACACACACACACACACACAAAGACATGTACATGTACACCTCCTCAGTGAACATTACAGATCACTGTAATATAATTGTCCACAGCACCTTTGTAAATAGAAGCTTAAGCAACAGGCTAAAGGGGAAGCACTTACGGATCACGTCTTTCTCACTGATGTTACCATCATGTACTTCCTGTGACAACTTCTAAACCACGTATTTTACTTATTGTCATATATATATATAAAATATTCCAAAGGTATATATGTATATATATATATATATTGCATATATTGCTGGGTCCTCTGGTAGTACTATGTCCAATTTTCTGAGGAACCACCAGACTGATTTCCAGAGTGGTTGTACAAGCTTGCAATCCCACCAGCAATGGAGGAGTGTTCCTCTTTTTCCACAACCTTGCCAGCATCTGCTGTCTCCTGAATTTTTAATCTTAGCCATTCTGACTGGTGTGAGATGGAATCTCAGGGTTGTTTTGATTTGCATTTCCCTGATGACTAAGGATGTTGAACATTTTTTCAGGTGTTTCTCAGCCATTGGTATTCCTCAGTTGAGAATTCTTTGTTTAGCTCTGTACCCCATTTTTTAATGGGGTTATTTGAATTTCTGGAGTCCAGCTTCTTGAGCTCTTTGTATATATATTGGATATTAGTCCTCTATCAGATTTAGGATTGGTAAAAATCCTTTCCCAANCTNTTGGTGGCCTTTTTGTCTTGTTGACAGTGTCTTTTGCCTTACAGAAGCTTTGCAATTTTATGATGTCCCATTTGTCAATTCTTGATTTTACAGCACAAGCCATTGGTGTTCTGTTGAGAAATTTTTTCCCTGTGCCCGTATCTTCGAGGCTTTCCCCCAATGGCCAGTAGTTAGACAATGAGAAATAATATGGAGACAACCTTCCAATAATGGAGCTGAGATTTCATGCTGGAAAGTTTGTCTCATTGTCTATTTAGTATATCAAAATGAAGTTTAAAAAATGGAGAATTGTATCATGTGTATTTGTTCCAGCCTGGTTCACATTCATTAAAATGACAGAGTGCATTGTTTCTTGGAACACTGCCATTGTAAAAATAAAAGTCAATATGTTTCATACTTGCAGAATCTTAGCACTTGTCTACAAAATGCCAAAGGATGACTACCTTAGTTCTTCTGGGTGTGGGCAGTGTATTCACAGAAAAATGACATCTATTACCGAAGGGCAAGATCGTGCTCCATCTTAGGGGAATTTCCCAGTTTCAACAGTAATTCAATTATGGAAAATGGTTTCTCAACTGGCATACTCTTAGAAGAGGAGTGGGGTCCTGTCTCTGCGTGGAACTGTGTGGTTTTCTCCCTACCATTTGCTCTCACTCAGCTCCTATTCTTTCTCATTTCCCCTCTGGCTTTTCTAACTCTTTCTCTTCAATCATTTTCTCCCTGCCTTGCACTGAGCTACATGGGCATTACTTGGTCCCACTGGCGGCATAGGGATTTAATAAGATTGCTGACCTCTGGGCCACAGAGCCTCTTGCCTGCCTGACAGTTGTTAACTCGTGGTGGACTGTGTAGGTAAGAAAAGCGAAGGGAGAGAATTCACAGGAGCAACCGAAATGGAAGGTGTTGAAGGCCAGGGACTTCTCTGTCAACACTCTTCTCTTTTCCAACTGGATCTTTGGGACTTGGTCGGGGAGAAATTCAGCTGATTCAGAATTAGAGGTCAGAAAAAGGTTGGCAGGTTTATATTCGGCTTTGCCTTTTTAAGTCGGCTTTTTTTTTTTTTTTAAAAGTAATTTAAGTAAGTTAATAGATGGAGTGCAAGGTGTAGAGATTTCTAATGTATCCTCTATGTGCACACAAGCTTAGTCTTCCCCATTGCCAATGGTCCCCATCAGAATGATATACAGTGATGTACATTCAATGAGTTTGAATGGATATAAACTGTATCTATGATAGTGGCATAATATAGAATAGTCTCACTGCTTCCAAAAATTCTCTCCTGGCCTTAGTTGTCTTTCTCTCTTACCCTCTCCTTGGTAACCAATGGTATCTCTCTCTCTCCATATGAATGTTATATAACTGAACTTATACAGCATGAAACCTCTTAGGATTGGGGAAATAGACATTTTAGCTTTTCATGTGGTATTTTAGCTCATTTATTCCCAGTGCTAAATAGTAGCCCATTGTTCGGTTGTGTCATATTTTAATTATTAACCTACTGAAAGAACTTTAATTCCTCCCAAGTTTTGATAGCTGCGCAGTCTCCACATGCTTTCCCTTTTTACAGATAGAAGTCTTCAGTTTTCATGGATAACAGAGTATAATTTCTCCATCATATGATAAGAGTGTGAATTTAATTTTATAGAAAACGTCCAAACCATTTTCCGGAATGACTGCATTATTCAGTGTCCCCATCAGTGATGAGGTAGAATTTCTGTTCTGTTCTGTTCTGTTTGTCAGTAGAATGGGTTTTGGTCATTCCATCAGGTGTGCAGTGGCAGCTAGTTGATGTTTTTAATCTTGCACTCCCTTGTTGAAATATGCCTGTTTTCATGTGCTAATTTACAGTCTGATCATTTCATTTTGTGAGGTTTCTGTTAAGGTCTTTAATCCATTTCTTCATTGAGTTGTTTGTTATTCTGGACTGTTAAAGGATGGGTTTTACATTTCGGGTGACAACCCCCTGTTGAGTATATGCTTTGGAAGTACATTCTCCATGCCTGTGCTTTCCGTGTAGTATGTTTTCATGAGGCAGAGATTTTAGAATTGAAGTCCAGCTGCTCCTCAGTTCTTTCTTACATATATCATGCTTTTAGAGATGTATAGAGAGGCACTGTGACACTCCAGGGCACCAACCTCTTCACTCTTAGCTCTTTGGTTTTCTTACACCTCTCTTCTGTGCACTGTGGCCTCTGATTCACTTTGTGTAATTTTTGAACACGATGAGGTCTTTGTGAAGGTTTTAAAACATACAGCTAAACAGTTATTTTTAACCATTGAGTGGAGAAAGCGCTTCATTGTGTTGCACTTGGGCTTGTCTCATGGGTCACTGTACTCTTTTCACGTGGCTCTGTTTCTCTGTCTTGTTCTGGTGTCTAGTCTGCTATTTCAACCAGCACCACACTCTGTTGATTTTTCTAGCTTTGCTGTTGTGTATCATCACTCCCCTCCCCCCCCCCCATTTTTGAGACAGGGTCATTATGTGGCCCAAGTTAGTGTTAAATCATCTGTCATCCTTGCATAGCCCCCTGGGATTTTAGGCATATGCCATTAAGCACAGATGTAGTATACTTTGATTTGCTTGCATCAGACTCCCTTCTTTAATATGACATTGCCTATTTTATGTGTTTTTGGTAGTTCTTTGGATCAAACCTGTGGTCTGAGCACTCTAGAGTAGCGCCTTTCCACCGAGCCTCATCTCCAGCACATTTGGGACTTCTGCTATTCTACTTTTGCTCGCTTGCTTCACTGAGTTTTTGGCTTGGTGGGGTGAAGGAAGAAACAAGATTAAAAAATGTGCTATTTTCCTCCTCTTTTCCTCACTCTGTCTTTAGAGAAAAAATTGTGTCGGAGTCTGATGTGGATGGAGTCGAATCAGTGACAGGATGGAGTCAGGGAAAGTGGACTGGGAAGACCAGATGCTAAGAATGTTGGGGCCAGTGCTATAGCATTGAGGGTTGTAGTGAGTGTGAGCCTGTGTGAGAAGAATACTTACCCATTATTTGTACAATCAAGATGCAGCCTGCTCTTTATGTCATGCATTTGTGTAATTTGTGTTTGCACAGGTGAGGACCACTGTGAACCATATACAAATTCATCTGTAAGTTTACAATTTCCTAATCCTGGACACATGGTACTGTTTTCCAAAATAAAAATTCCATTCTAGATGTTGATGACCTATGTATGACTTAATACCTAATCTGATGGTGCGAATTCCTTCTCATACATTGATTTAAAAATGAAAATGTGTTAATCCTAAGCTGTTCTTTTGTGAGGTGCTTGTGAATTCTAAGTCGTGGGAATACACAGATCAGATTGTATTAAATAGGTTACAGTGCTTGCTGCACGCAACCATTTGTTATAAAGACCTATGGGGTGTATTGTATATACGGTGGTGGAGAGAGTTGATTGTAATGTATTAAGTATCTCCCCCCCCCCCCAGTACAGAATCAAATGGCTAATTCAAAGCAATCAACTTCTGCCTCCCTTTCCTGCTCTGTTCACCCCTCAAATACTTGGCTGGTGTATGTGATTTTTGAAGGAACTTCCTGAAACTATTTTGCACGCGTGTGTCTGTATTCTAGTTGTTGAATAATGAGAGATCTTTGGACTTATTTGATCTTCCCCTGTGGCCCATCTGCCAGTAAAACACAATAACACATGGTATTATGCTCCCTTTTTGGCAAAACCAGCAATGATTTACGGACAGCGCATAAATGCACTATATAGATAGGGCTTGTACAGATTTGATGAATCCACAAATCAGAAACTGCCTTTCTCCCTTCCTAGTGGTTATGCTTTAGCATTGGAGCTGCAAAACAGAGAAAACAGGTCTTCATTTGCACCGACCTATTATGTGATGAAAATACTATGTTGCCTTTCGTCTTTTGAAAATGTTTTTGCAAAAGCAGTTCCAAGGGCTGCATGTAAATGATTGTGGAAATAGTTTTATTTATCCTAGAAGCAATATCCCTCCTGTCAAAGCTTAGGAATTAGATGGCGGAATCAATAACCTGGAAGCCATGTGGGACTTGCTAACACACAAATTAGTGTGTGGTGCTTATGAGTTTGATGAGCTTGGAAGGTGTGTTCTCCTGGCATTTGTTACCATGCAGTGGAATGAATGAAAGAACAATTGGAAACAATGTAACAAAGTGAAATGATACAGTCATGCCTTCATGAACTAGTGCACACACAGTGGTGGCAGCTGACATCTTTGTACCAGCTAGTTATTTGACAGATTTCTATTACAAATCCCCAGTGTTCTGCATGGTATGTTTCCTGAAGCAAGTATTAGTCAAAACTGGCTAGGTATTTTATTATTATTATTATTAGTAGTAGTAGTATTAGTATTGTTGTTATTACTATTATTATTATTATATCCCTTTTAAACACATACTCATGTTCCTTTGGCATTTTATTCTGAAGCTTGGCAAATGGACAGCCAGCTGTGAGATTTATTCTCTAAAATGCTCTTTTTGGGTTTCTGTGTGGCAGCATCTACTGTGTCAATTAGTTGAGAATGAATAGCATAATTTATTGATTGATGGTGATAACTTTCTGAGTAGGCTGAGGATTTGGTGCTGCAGAACTGAAAGTCTTACTAATTGCTTTGACACATGCTAGCTTTTGCAATCAATGTGTTGCTGGGGCTAGCCTGGGCAGAATTCAATTTCAGACTGCTTAAATATTCAGTAGGTAGTGTCTCTGAAAATGACCGTCCCCAAGGAGAATAATTCCTGTGTCAGAGGGCACAGGTCTCCCTTCTTCATGACTTTGGAATTACGTTTTTTTGTTTCTTTTTGTTTGTTTGTTTTATATTGTAAGAAGGAAGCACAGCTGTCAATTTGCATGTGAAGCTCTTGCTTTCCAAGGTTACATCTTGCTGAGTATATCTTTGAGATAGTGGACATTTATCACAGTGTAGCTCTCAAATTCAAAATAGCTGCCAAAGGTATAGCCGGGAGACCATCACAGTCCCGGGGAACAGGGTAATAAATCAGAAGCTGCCACATGATCACTATGGTAACCATCAGACCCCTGTCACACTGCAGGCATTATTGAAGGGTAGGTACAATGTTCAGCTCATCAAGTGTGTGTGATCGTAAACCTGTTGACACTATAGATTTAATACGGTGTTATTATTGTCTTTGTGAATTGAAAAGGACCATCATCAGACAAAAGTTTTTGGCGGAAACAGTATTGCATCTAAAGAAATATTTTGAGCTTGTCATTGTCAACCAGCACAATACAATAGCATGTAACTTTGGCTTTTAAAAGCCAAAGCCAGTGTTAGAAGATTGTGTAGTGAGACATTTTCTGCTGAGTTGTATATGGACATATGTAATTAACCCCCACATTGATGAAGCCCATGCTATATTTAAACTGTTTTAACATTTAACATAAAACAGTTCTATCTGATGCAATGTATTTATACAAAATTGCCAGAAATAAAAGAGACCTTAGGATAATATTTTCTGATACTTTATTTTAACTATATGGATATAACAGTGTTTTGAGACAGTTCCACATGACAAATAGATTTAGACATTTAGGGAATACCCTGGAAAAACTGTCAACAAATTTGTTTTAAAGTAATTAGAATATAAAGTCAAGGCTTTTAAAAGCAATCTTTTTTCTAAGGGTGAAGCATGCATTCTCAGAATTGTAATCATAACCATAGGTGAGTGAAAGAATATACTATTTGAGGGCAACATTCATGTTCCACAATGTCTTTTCTGTAATGTGGATTTTCAGCTAAATACACTTATGGTAGAAGGTATGCACTTCTAATATCAAATTGCTTCGTGTGTTAATTAGAACTAATTAGCACGGAGGAAAACTCCACATGCATTCACATAACAAATCTGTTAGTCTTTTCATGATTTTTACTGAATTTTAACATCTTTCCTCCAGCAACAGGGAAGTCCATTGCTAAATGATAAGGGCAGTAACTATGGTAATTCTCTTGTAAGGGAGGTAAGAAAGGTCATTAGGGTCATAAAGGAGACTTCATTTCTGTCCTCCCTTCCTTTGGTAAGAATGGTCCAGCATTGAATCCTGCAGCACACACTTCCATCATTATGCTTTTTAAAACCATCCTATCTGAGTATGGATAGGATCGGTCCATTGTCAAGGCTTCTCAGTCATGCTGAAAACATGGGGAGGCAAGAAGGAATGCAGGACAGAGGGGAGACTAGGGGAGCTCTCTTCATGTGTACTGTTGCTGTTTTCTTTGGGCCTATTGAGCTACCAGGAGGCTACAGGCATGCTCTATGCATCCTTAGCAGGCTTTAGAAAGTAAAGCCCTCCCTCCCCACTTGAGTGACATGCTACAGCAGGGTCCTGCTGCTACCAGGTGGGGACTGTCTGTCAGCCACAGGCTGTACTGTGGAGTATGAACTCGACTTCTTTCATGCAGGATGCTGAGCAGATGTCAGGGAAGGACCTGTTTGGAACTCTGTATGGGCTGGAATAAAGCAACTGGCTGCAGGGAATAGACCTAGGACAGTCGGCTCACTTCTGAGGCTCCGTCTAAGCAGCTGCTTGTGAAAGCAGAGTTACCTGTCACTTCAGTCCCCATTATCCTTATTCCATTAGATTCATCCTCTAAGGCATTTGATATAGCATTTACATGTAATGAAAATTCTGCTGTATACTGTAAAGGAGGGGGCTAATACTTCCAGCTTATTTGCTATGCTCTATGTACTCTGGTAGCTATTTGTATTGATTCTTATAATCAATCTTTAGAGCGATCAGTAGAATAGTTAAATTTTTTTTTCTTGTATTGGCAATGAGGCTGAGCCCAGGAAAGACAAAGACCCTCTGAAGGTAGTTGATGTGGGTTTTGTACAAAGTGACCTTTAATGCCCGTGTCTATGACCTCTGCATTTTCCTCATCTATGCATACAAATGTACAAAGGGGCCTGACTCCCTGCAGTCATTGGTGTGTGACATGTGTATATTTTTTCACTTTGTAGTTTGCTGTTTCTTTCTGAGGAAGGCATTCAATTTAGTAAACACTCCTAACACGCTGCGTGTGAGGTGCTGTATCTGATATTTAGAAAACTCTATCCAAACTCTTATCTTTCAAGCCTTTGGAATTTAGTTTGGTATTACCCTATGTAAGCATCCTGACTGCTAAAGGAAGACCGAGTGAATACCTTTTGGATAGGTGATTTCAGACTCCATCTTGTAACAATAGCTCTTTAGTTTTGCTCCAGTGGCCTCTCAGCACCTGTATCAGCCTGCCCTTGTGAGGCTAAGCAGCGGATGGGAAGGACCTGGTGTGGAATGGCTACTGCTCTTGTCCAGTTTTCCTTGGCAAGAATTTGAGTCGGAAAATAATTAGGTCACAGTCACTTTCACGCAACACCATTGTGTATATTCTAGTCAATGGATGTGTGGCACTCATACTAATGGTGTTCCGTTTTGTTTATCTTTCTTAGCAGAAACATTGCACATTTGAAACTAGGCATGATTGTGACCAGTGAGGACACACACCGAGGAAGAAGTGACAGGTAGCTTCCTGAGGCCTGAATCAAGCTTCGAGAGCTGTGGTCTCAGGCCTGGAGTCTATGCAAAGAGAAACCCGATGATGTATCAGAAAAGCAGATTGAATATTCTAGCTCCGAATACTGTGCAGAAACTGGGGAACCCCTGCCTTCCCGATGCTGTGGGCTTGCCTGAATTGGGTTTTGTCACCTCAGAGACACCCCAGGGTTTCTGTATTTCACCTTCCATGGCAGCACCATGTAGATCTTGTTACCCAAGGGTGGACCATTGCTGTGTTTCTCTATGTTCTTTATTTTGGCCTTTGGATGGTTAGAACTTTGATTTTGTGCCATCTGCCTTCAGCCAGGAACAGCCCACCAGGTAAAGCATAAATAAAGGAACAGCTATTCCATGAAGTGGGAAGGGAAGGGGTACTCCAGTGTGTCTCAGTTACAACTTCACGCTGTTATCAAGAATCTTAACATTGTTTTGAGATGAATGCAATTATTCGATCAACTTAAAGAACTTTTCATTATAATAAAGGTTTAAATTAGAAACGTATTCTGAGATTATAATTCAATTACAGCACTTCTCCCTTCCCCTCAAATTCTCTTCCCATGTCTTCAAATGCATGGCCTCTTTTTTTTCCCACTAATCATTATTGCATGCCCATATGCTTGATATTTTAATTGGCAATCGGGAGATTTTTGGGAGAGAGGGCAGTCATTGTCTTCAGGTGTGTACCCACTTCCGAGCCTACCAGGCCCCATCGGATACCCCTCCAAGTCTGGAAAAGTCCAAAGATTTCCGGGTACTGCCTTTGAGTTTTCCCTGGTTTTCTCATCGGATCATAAAGCATAACAAATGGGAATGTGAGAAAGGAATTCCTAGGGAAGGGTAGAGGAATGAACAGGAATGGGGCGCGGGGGAGTCACGAGAGGATCAGAGCGAGAGTAACCCGCGTGTGCACCATATGCATGTTTGAAATTGTTAAAGAACAAATTAAATTAATTAAAATGTATTACAGGTTTCTGTTTTGTAATATATTCATCTCATGCTGTCAGTTGGCTGTGATCGGCTGTGTTCTCCATGTGCACGTGCATGTATACTTTTTATTTCAAAGGCTTATGCATGTGTGTGAGAAGCAGATAAAGTTTCCCCAGGCTTTGTTACCTCGGGTAACGCTTGAAGCAGAATTGCTAGAGTCAGGCATGTTTGGTAGGCGTTCTGATGGCATTGATGTCCCCTTTAGGAGCCATAATGAATTCAGAACAACAGACAATGACTCGGAGTTCCTGTTCCTGTTAGCTGAAAACTCACTCCCTTACTGAAATGCTTTATTAACCTGGCTTTCCTTTTTCAAGGGTAAACAAGAATGAACTGTGTTCACAGAGTCAGGCTAAGATTGCAGGAGGGCTTTATGTGAAGTCATCATTAGCCCAGGCACACTAGCATGTATGTATTCTGCTCCATTGCTTTCTAAGAAGGCTAGACGGAGGAGTGTATCATTTGTGAACGCTGGAGCTACATGGTCGAATACTTGGCTCTCTGTCTTGTACTTCCTTAAGGTAAAAGATTTTGTTGATTGATTAGCCTTCGTTTTCATCAAGTGTGCATTTAGTGGTAATTAATTTGCTCTGTGCACATCTTTAGCTTATGTATTATGTGTTTATGTATTATAATTTTATTTTGATTTCATTTAATTCAAAATCCGTGAGAATTCGTGTTTGCTCAATGGATTATTTTGCAGTGTCTTGCTTGGTTTCTATAGATTTGGAGATACTTTTCTCTTTCTGTAGTCGAAAAACATATTTTGTAGACTGCTAGTTTGTATGATGTTTTTATGTTTTGTGGTCTAGCATATGCTGTGCTGTGGTACTGTCAACAGGATGCAGTGCTGAAAAGTGGATTAAGAAAAGGCACATTCTCTGGTGTTTTAGATTTTCTGCCTTTTCCTGATTACCTGTTAATTTTCTTCTCAGTTTTTGAGGGAGAGAAAGGTTGATGGCTCTGAGTATAGTCATGCTCAAAGCTATTATTTAATTCCATGGTTTTACTAATTTTTATATTTATGTATTTTGATTCAACATACATACAATTATTTTCATTCGTTTTATTGTTGAATTGATTTTTTGATAGTCACAAATGGTTCCTTTTTGCCTCCGGCTTTATTTATTTCTTCTGATACATATATTAACTGGTGTGAGTATAGCTACCCAGCTTTCTAAGTTTATATAATGCATCTTATTTTCCAGAGAACATTCATACTATATTTAACATGCCTGACTGTATATATTTAACATCATTTAATATTTTTGTTAGTCAGGCCTATATTCCACTTTTAATATTTAAGCCATTCATATTTATTGTAATTACTAATACGTTGGATCTAGATGCCCCAGTCTTCCCCTGTTTGTACCTTCTGCTTTCTTTCTTTTTCTTTTTTTTTCCTTCTAGTACGCCTTCTTGGCTACTTTGTATGAAATGAGTCATTTAGTGTTGTAGAATATTGATTACTTTTTGGCTCGGCCTCTCTATAGTAAAGTCCTTTCATCTGTTTTAGTTTATGGTATATATATTTGATGTTAGTTTTTGTGTGTGTCTGTCTGTGAAGGGTGTGGTGGTAATGATGGTGGATGCGTGGCTTGTGGGGAGGAGAAGCTTATGTGTATATGGTGTGCCAGTGAAGTATGCAGTTACACATGCCCATCCATGTGTCTAGTTACACATGCCTATCCAAGTGCCTAGTTACACATGCCCATCCAAGTGCCTAGTTACACATGCCCATCCAAGTGCCTAGTTACACATGCCCATCCAAGTGCCTAGTTACACATGCACATTCAATGCCTGTGGAGGTGAGGGCAGGACACCGATTATCTTTATCCCATTCCCCCTATTGCATTAGCTCAGTCTCTCACTGACCCAGACATCTACCTCTGGGTTAGCCTGACCTTTCAGGATCAGCCTGTCTCGCCTGACCCTACACACCAATGTTGGGGCTACAGGCATGCACATCTACCCTTCACTTCTTGTGTGGGTGCTCGGTATTTAAGCTGAGGTCCCCATTTTTGCAGAGTAAGCACTCTTACAAACTGAAAAATGTTTCCAAACTGGAGGGTTGACTTTGGCAGTCTACTTAGTCTCCTTTAACTCCATACAGTTTGAATGTTCATTGTCTAAAATGCTTGGGACCTGAAGTGTTTTAGAATGTGGAATCGATTGATTTTGGAAAATTTGCACAGACTTAATTAGTTGAACATCTCCTAAAGAGTGTTTCTGATTTCAGATTTTCTTAAAACTGATATTCAGTGAAGAGTTCTATGCCTTCTCTACTCAAGGTGTTAGAAACTTTCCAATTAAATGAATGCATGTTCTTAAAAGTTTGAGAAAAAAATAATATATTCTATTATCATCTTCATCTTCTTCATCATCATCATCAAATTTTAGATTTGAGACAAGATATCACTGTGGAAACCAGACTGGTCCCAAATTTATGATTCTCTGACCTCAACCCCTAAACTTTTGGGATTACAGTTATTATGGGATTGCATAATGCACTATCATGCAAATCTGTGGCACAGGTCTTCTGGTGACAATTCCTGTTCACTTTTACTTACCTGACAATGTCTTTATTTCACCTCATTTCTGAAATACATTGTCTCTGCTGAAGTATAATCTTTTACTATTATGTTTTATTTTCTTCAGGGCTCTGTGATTTATTGTATCTTTTCCAAGCTGTTCTCTATGTTTTTTTTTTTTTTCAAATGAATGATTGTTACAATTTCTTCCTATTTCTTCAGTTGTTTGGACAGTTTCTTTTTTCTATTTCTTCTCAGTCTGCTGAGGAAGTTCACTGTGTGTTAAATTTCCAATATTGGCCATGGTTTTCTGGGTTGTTTTTCTGACACTGTTTTAACTGTTGGATTGAGATACTGATGTAGAAGAGGAAGAATAAGACGGTATGCTTTACTTGTGGTTTGTCTCTGGAGGCCTTTACTTTTTAATTAATTGCAATAAAAAATATGTATATTATGTAATGTAATATACATGTATATATGTATATATCATTGTAAGAATATATATGTATCATATGTATGCACATACACATATGATCTGCATACGTGTAGACACAGGTATACATTACCACTGATGTAACTTTTGCTGAAGACCCTTGTTAGTTACACTGAAGTCGTCTTGGGATTAACTTTTGTGTACTGCTTTATTTGTGAAGTGCTGAGGTTTTCTTCCCTTTTTTATTTGTTGAATAAATTTGGATTACATCCTGGACTTTTTGAATACTAGGTGAGACTCTGAATCTTGTTAAAAACCCTCTTGAGATCTTTATTTTTCTTTAAAACAAACAAACAAACAAACAAACAAAACACCCCACTCCTTCTTTTTTCCCCCTCCCTGTAATCACACTGGTTAGTCTCATGGCATCTCCCTGGGTAGTTTACCTGGTGTCAGTTCTGGATTTACTCTTTGCACCTCCACTTCAGGTCCTGTTTGTTCTCCACTGGGATCTACTTGGGTTTGGGATGGTAATGTGTGTGTGTGTGTTTGTGTGTGTGTGTGTGTGTGTGTGTGTTTCCTCAAATACTTCTGCCTCATTTTATTATTTCTTTCAATTTCTTTTTTTATTTATTATTATTTTCTTTATTTACATTTCAAATGCTATCCCGAAAGTTCCCTATCCCCCCCCCCGCCCCTGCTCCCCTACCCACCCACTCCCACTGCTTGGCCCTGGCCTTCCCCTGTGCTGGATCATATAAA